>NC_137825.1:59889849-60339849 GCF_963921795.1 Nannobrachium achirus
GACACCAGGGAATCGAACCCAGGTCTCAACCAAACATCTGCCGCTCATCCAATAGGTAATCATGACCATAGACACAGTGTTGATGATGACAGGAAATGTTGGTGTAGTCTTTTTAATATATCGATTGTCGGGTGGAAACCTTGTATGTCCAAAACCGTTTGTTTTGTATTTATCATTTTAAAAATGAACTAACAAGCACACAACGCCTCGCACGCTTGTGGATCTGCTGTTTTACTTTTGTGCGATGGCCTTGTATGATGAAGCAGGGCTTTGCTTTGCGAAAAAATGTACACATTTGAAACTTGGAGATACATGGTTTCTGCCCGACAGTGATGATATATATTTTTTTAGTTTTAGTCAGATATTAGTCATCTGAAGTGGTTTAGTTTTGGTCGACTAAATATAAGATTATAGTCGACTAAACCTACAGTTGATTTTGTCGACAAAAATGGATTTTGGCAGGCCTTTATAGCTGATTTTACGCTGGGTTTCATGCTGAAAATGGCAGATCTACAAGCTCACATCGCGTTAGAGCATGGCACGTTCTGAGCTTGTAGTTCTGCTATTTTCAGAGCAATTTCACCGGACACATGAAAATGTTTTGTGTCAGGTACCCTGAGAAGAGAAGTTGTAGTCCCTATGTTAAAATCAACAAAAATGATTCAAAAATGATTAAAAAAAAAAATAGCAGATGTACAAGCTCACAGCACAGCGTGAAGTGACGCGCAGTGAGCTTGTATATCTGTTATTTTTGAACAGCCAACTATACTAAAATATGGATAAAGCGGTTCAAATGATTGTGATGCTGTAACAACTTGCTGGGGACCTAGTATGGTTACAAATATAAATGTATTTATTTAAAACAAATGGTAAATGGTAAATGGTGCATTTATATAGAGCTTTTATCCAAAGCGCTTTACAGAGATTGTGTATTACAGTACATTCACCCATTCACGCACACATTCATACACCGGAGGAAACCATGCAAGGCACCAACCTGCTCACCGGGAGCAATGTGGGGTTCAGAGTCTTGCCCAAGGACCCTTCGACATTAACTCAGGGGGAGCCCGGATTCGAACTGGGAACCCTCCGGGAACCCTTCGTGCTCTAATAACGGTTTTCTCTACCCCTGAGCTATGCCGCCCCAAAACAAGATCCGCATTGCAGCTTTAACAGCCAATCGCTTCACATTTCAGCATAGCGTTCCCCCATATGACCGAACCGCCAATAAAACTTCTGACAGATCCTCATAATAAGTGTGTCAGGTTTGCTTAGCGACGAGTGTTTACACAAATGAATGTCTTCCAGGGAAATGCAGTCATGTATTGGTTCACCCAGAGCCAGGGGCGTCACACCAAATTCTGGGCCCTGGGTACAAGGATTCACTGTGGGCCCCCCATGAATGTTAACTATTGAAAAATAGCAGATATACAAGCTCGCAGCGCGGCACCGAGTGCCGCGCTGCGAGCTTGTAGATCTACTATTTTTGAAAAATCTTGAAAATGTGTGCCAAGAAACCTATGTTTCCATGTCAGTGATGCTCAAACTTTTTCATGTGAAGGACCCCCCATCTCAAAATATTTAGTTCCAGGGAACCCCCCAGAAGCAAAATTTGAGTTACAAATGTTCAAAGATTTGCGCACATTTTCACGACTTTTCAAAAATAGCAGATCTACAAGCTCGCAGCGCGGCACTCGGTGCCGCGCTGTGAGCTTGTATATCTGCTATTTTTCAATAGCTAAAGTTACTAGGGCCCCTCCACCTTGGGCCCTGGTAACTCAGTCCCACTTTCCTACCCCTTGTGACGCCCCTGCCCAGAGCCTCGCTAATGCCTGTAATTGGGGTGGAAATTATAATAAAATAAAATAAAAGGTTTTATGGTGTCCAGGGCAGTGATATCTGCACAACAGAAGGCACATGTGAATGAATGCATAGTCTGGTTTCTAAATATTACTCTACTCAAATACTCAAGTAAAGTAAAACGTGCAACGTGCACTTACAGTAAGTGCCATACTTGCGTAGATGAACTTAGTTACTTACAAAACAGGGACAACCCCTTTGTGTCAAGATTAAACACACACACACGCACACAAACACAGACACAGACACACACATGCACGTACACACACACACACACACACACACACACTTGCGCATACACACACACACACACGCACACACGCACCACCATCATGCAACATTTCCCACGGGAACATCATAAAATACAACATTACAGTGAGCCAGAATCAAAGTAATGACATCTGAATCCCACACAGTAAAAGTCCACTCAGTGTCAGCGTAACCACATGAACCAGCATCACTGTTCATAATAGGTGCACATTAACCCAGAATAGAGTGTCTCTACAAGACGTGATTTGGTGTTAGAGCATTGGTTTTCAACCAGTGGTCCTTGAGGGGGTTCCAGGTGGTCCCCGGGTAAATGATGGAGAATTGGTTACCAAATGGACCCTTATATATTTTTAACTCTTGAGAGCAGTAAATTAAACCAAATCCATTTGGTTTCATTTTATGCTCTCAAGATTTAAATTATTGTTAAACACCTCACCTGCATTACTTAATTTACAAGAAGTCTGCACAATTACAGAATGAAGAAGAATTGCTATTTTGATTCACCTGTTATCAGTCTTATACAGCATGGAATTGTGGACAAATTCCCATCCAACGATAGTAAAATATTCTAAGTTTTGGGTCTGACCGGCTGAATGGTGGTCCGTGGCTCAAATGCCGAATGAATAATGGACCTTGATATGAAAGGGGTTGAAAATTGCAACACAGTGTCGAAGGGAGAGTTTGGACAAGGCAATTCTCTTGAATGCTGCCCTCAGGTATGGCATGGAAAGAGGGCATCTGCGTTTCTTTCACCATAGTGAAAAAGAAAATGCATTCATGGTCTGGAGAGGGCACTTTTTACAGACAGGTAAAAGGGCAGGGGCTGAAGCCCCCTTTGATGTCTATGTGTGCACGTGCCTGTATTTGTCCATTCCTTAAGTTGACGACCAGCACAGTTTCCGGTAGGAGAGTCAATGGAGACTCCACTATGGTCATCACGTTATTGGCTTATGGGAAAGTGACAAAAAAGAACAGAAAAGAAAACATTCACTGTAAATTCAAGGCTTCATATAAGTACTTTTTTTGGGTGAACCACCGCTCTAAGTGGTTAATACTATGGTTCTCAAACTTTTCCTAATCTCTCTCTCTCTCTCTCTCTCTCTCTCTCTCTCTCTCTCTCTCTCTCTCTCTCTCTCTCTCTCTCTCTCTCTCTCTCTCTCTCTCTCTTTTCCAGCTGAGTCCATTATCAGTTAGAGAAACACTATAGTGAAAATATCTTCAAGCATGAAGTGCGAAGCCCCTTTTTGTTGTTATTCTACTGATTCTTTGGGGGTGCTTTACGCATAAATTGCATAATTAGCCAAACCATGATGCAGTCGGTTTTTCTAAACTGTGCAATATGATAGAGCAGTGTTTTTCAACCACTGTGCCTGGGGACCTTTGGTGTGCCCCTGAGAAGGGTCAAGTGTGCCCCTTGAAACTGCTTGAAAGCCAAAAATGATTTAAACTAGTGAAAACAGCCGATCTACATGCACACACTACTGTCGTGTGACAGCCTCGTACGATGAAGCAGGGCTTTACTTTGTGAAGAAACTTACACATTTGAAACTTGGAGATACAAGGTTTCTTTCCGACAGTGACGATATTTACACCCCCATATTATGTTGGTGTGCCCATGGATTCTTGGGACATGAAAAGTGTGCCCATGCAGAAAAAAGGTTGAGAAACACTGTGATAGAGGGCTATGTCACCCTGCTTCGGGTGACATAGCCTACATACCCTACAAGAAACCCACAACCACTGACAAAAGGGTGGCACTATAGCAATCAATTTAATGCAAACACTTTGAACAGGTATAACTCATGCCCTCTTTGAGCTACCGTGCAACTTCATTACACATATGCGTCTCCTCATGACGAATGACCATCACAGTCTAACTTTTGAACTTTAGATCTCCCACCATTCGGAATTATTGCGACCGAAGGTCGCAGTTTACCATGAGAAACGTCACAGCTTGTCCGCGTCCACGTGTACACTAGTAGACGTGTACGCATTTTTATGAGTTTATATGGGTTTGCTGCTCTGACATCATGCTCTGATGTCACTGTGATGTCAGGGGAACCACTCTACCAGACTTCACTGTGATGTCACACTAACAGAATCCTTTTTATGCCTATATATGGAGTTCCCTGATGTCATCAATATTAATGATGCCCTGTTAGAGAGATCCCTGTGATGCCAGGGGGAACAAATCCCTTTTATGCCCATATATGGAGATCCCTGATGTGTCCACAGCCCTGATGTCCACATCACTGTGGCGCGACCTC
Organism: Nannobrachium achirus; assembly: GCF_963921795.1. Taxonomy (NCBI): domain Eukaryota; kingdom Metazoa; phylum Chordata; class Actinopteri; order Myctophiformes; family Myctophidae; genus Nannobrachium; species Nannobrachium achirus. The sequence continues at coordinate 59,894,247 of NC_137825.1, forward strand.
GCGAAGTCGCTTGTCGCCCAGAGGCGTCTTATTAGTATGAACAGTTCAAATCAACACTGTGGAGGTCAGGGGCGTCAATCGGGTATGGCAGGGGTATGCAGCTGCCATACCCTGGGTCCAGGGGGGAACATAAAAGTTACTTTTAAATAAATATAATAAATAAATATAATAAATATATATAAATCCATGAATGTATCCTTTGTCTATCTGTGCTGGTTATTATGTTGATAAATTACAGTAAACTAACTACAAATGCAACATTTTACAAAATGTGACTCAGCATGACTGAGGGGCAGTCATTTCGGAAGGCAGGGTTTTTCACTACTGCTAATATGATTTTTTTTTTTTTTTTTCTAAAATGAAAAAAGCCACAAATGCATCGCAAAATATCTAGGCTACATTTCACTTAAACGCCAGAGCTTAACTCTGCATGTAAATAAGACTTTTTTAAATTAATGTGAGAGATCGTCAGGTCATTTGCAGGTTAGACATTTATTTAGAACTTGAATATCTCAAAAGTAGTATTTCAGCATGGCATCATTCTATAAGCCATATCTTCAAAACTGTTGGGTCAATCTCCACAACCAATATATCATGTTGTAGCTATGATCCCCAGCTTTCAAATGAAATGAAAAAATGAAAATGAGAAAAAATGCAATGACTAGCCGTCAGCCGCGCTGGGACACAAATGGTCACTTTAACAAGGTATTATAATGATATTCTCCACACTTGTATTCTCCCTATCTTGACAAAATGGTACAGGTGCAATTCATTATTGTTAATTGTCGCTTACTATGCCTATGCCAAGTTTAGCTGCACTTGAACAACCGTTCCAGGCTGCCATATCCAGCCCAAGAAACCGTAGAAACGGGGGAGAAAATGTTATGTACTTCTTAAAATAAATGTATCATGCCTGTTGCTAAGGTATGGCAACATGACTGTTGCCATACCTTAGCTTTTTCTGAACTGACACCACTGGTGGAGGTGATGGGGAGGTTGGGGTCAGTCTGGGTGTACATGTTGGGTTTAGTTGAAGGGGGGCCTGGGGTCAGGTTGGGTCGGTCAGTCGGTCGGCTGGTGGGAACACAGTCAGAATAGAGTCATAACGGGCTGACTCCACTGACTGACCGACCGCAACACACACACACACACACACACACACACACACACACACACACACACACACACACACACACACACACACACACACAGGCACGCACAGGCACGCACACACACACACACACACACACACACACACACACACACACACACACACACACACACACACACACACACACACACACAGCTCTCGCTGTGAAATTTCCACCATCAATAGGGGCTTTTTCTGCGGTATAGAGAGTGTAACTCCTCACTCTGGGGCGGTCGAAAGTATGACTGCATCTGGGGGAGAGCGAGAGAGAGAGAGAGAGAGAGAGAGAGAGAGAGAGAGAGAGAGAGAGAGAGAGACATACTGTACAGACAGACAGACAGAGACAGACAGAAACAGAGATGGAAGGAAAGGGCTAGATTTACAGACAGAGAGCGACAGAGAGTTGTTCGAGCGGTGCTCCTGGTAGGACTAATTGGGTATGGCAGGGGTATGCAGCTGCCATACTCTGGGTTCAGGGGGGAAAATAAAAGTTCCTTTTAAATATAAATCCATGAATGTCTCTTTGTCTGTCTGTGCTGGTTATTGTGTTGTTAAATTACAGTAAAATAACTACAAATGCAAAATCTAACCAAATGGTTACTTCAACGAGGTAATATAATTATATTCTCCACACTTGTATTCTCCCCATCTTGACAAAAAATGGTACATTCCCAGGTTCCGCAGGTCAGCTGCACAGGTGCAATGCATTATTGTTAATTGTGGCACGTTTACTAACATGCCAAGTTTAGCTGCACTTTAGCTGCACACAACCGTTCCAGGCTGCCATATCCAGCCCAAGAAACCGTAGAAACGGAGATCCCTGAAATATAAAATGTACTTAAAATAAATGTGTCATGCCTGTCGCTAAGGTATGGCAACAACACTCGTGTATGGCAACAACACTGGTGTCTTGCACGCGCGCGAAGTCATGTTGCCATACCTTAGCTTTTTCTGAACTGACGCCACTGGACTAAGCTCCAACATCTGGCCTTGTCCGGTCCCCCAAAAAATGTACAGGCTCTGAGGCGTGGCCTACATCTGGACTATATAGAGCAGTGAAGTCATGACGTGACTCGCTCATACCCCGGTTCACAAAAGTAATTTCTCTATATGGAGAGTAAAATTGAGTCATCTCAAAATCATCTCATATAAGCATTTTGGTCCAAAAATAAACAAACGCCAACGGTCTCCACGATATTGTCAGGGAGGTGGCTCTGTATGGTTTATGATAGTCAGTCACTCATATTGATACAGTCTGTTTCTAGCGAAAATGTAACTAATTCGGCGACAGTAACATTAGCGTTTTCTCACCATCAGTTGATTCTTCACATCCATATGAGTCTTTGGAACACAGTTCTTATACGAGGCGATATGTAAAAAGTTTATGGGAATTCAGAATGGGGGAAAAAAGGCGAACCAGGTAGGAGGTGTAAATGACGCCAAACGTCACTGATATTGCCTACATCTCGGCAGAAATGGTTTTTTGTACGCCCAGGGTCCAAGCTTCGCAGGATGCGCTGTGATTGGCCAGTGGGACGGTTAATTAAATGAACTCATAAATAGCACCGCTCACTTCACAGTAGGTGTGATATATTTCTATAATAACTAAAAGTGTGCCTTGGATGTACTGAATGAGACTTGCTTCAATAATAAAAACTAGTTAATGCCAGTCTTTGCAATGTCTAAATTCACAAACTGTCAACTGAATGAAATAAATAAATCATACAAGAACAATGTAAATAGCTCAACAAAAGTCATATTTGTAGTGTTTTTTCCCCCAATTCAGTGCTAATAAATGCCACTTTCAAAGCCACTTTCACTTTCAATTATTTAACTCTTGAGCACACCTGAAAACATCTGTAATCAACTGAAATCAACTAATCAAGGGCTTAAGTAGTTACATCAGATGTGTACGGTTTTAAGCATAGTTCACAAGTTCTAAGCAAAAGGAACAGTGGCTACACTAATAAACCTAGTTTTCAGAGGGGGTTGAATCTTTTCGAGCACAGTTGTACATGATGATAACACACCTAAAAGAGACCCAGCAAACTCTTCTACACCCATGTTGTCAACAATGAATTCCTTCTGTTCCAAACTGCACATTTACACACAGTACAAGCAGCATTTACACAACACAACACCGCCATCTGGTGGCGAAGATACATTTTTTCTGTAACATCATGAATCATACATCAAATCAGAGCTATAAGGACACTCAATAGTCCGATAAAATTAAGGCAGAGGTTGGACAAAATTGTATTATTTAGTTTTTCAACTGATTCTGTTAAGAAATTAGGTCTACTAGCCAGGATAAAAAATCTACCATGATCTGCTCACTGCAAAAGTAGGATGTGAGGGGTCTAACTAGGGGTTTGTCATGATGCTGAATCCATTGCAAGCATTTGTTTTGCACAAAAAACATTCATTGGCCCCAGAAAACGCCAACAAAAGATGATTTTTTTGATGACTCATCACTTTTCATCACTAAACCATCATTTTCTGGGGCCATTTTTAGCCCAAGGAATGTTTTTTGTGCAAAACAAATGCTTGCAATGGATTCAGCATCATGACAAACCCCTAGTTAGACCCCTCACATCCTACTTAAAGCTGTTTTTTTCTGGGTATTTTCCTCCTGTATAGAAAGTCGATGGGAGCCCAACTTGATTTGGCCACTGTGGGTATTTGCAGTGAGCAGATCGTGGTAGATTTTTTATCCTGGCTAGTAGACCTTTTATCCTGGCTAGTAGACCTAATTTCCTAACAGAATCAGTTGAAAAACTAAATAATACAATTTTGTCCAACCTGAGTGTATTTTTTCCCTAGATTTACTAGACTACAAGTCCACAACCACATACCATAGCGTACCTTACGTTGTCATTTTGAATATTCTGGAAAAAAAACCTTGAAGGATCTTCTAACGAAGCAAAAGACAGAATGATGAGAAATGTGCAAGAGACTGGTCAAGAAATTACCAAATAGAACATTAATTACATAATTATGTTATAAATAAAAATGTATTCAAACAATAATTTAAAAAATCACACCCGTGCGAAGTGAGCGGTGCAAACTAATTCCTGCGCAAATCAGTGTTGATAGGCATGCATGGCAATATTCTTTTTGTTGTGTATGATGTCAGTGTAGAGGTCTGCTCAGACTATACAAGTCTTTATCGTCATTTCTCATCAGTTAGTCGACCAAGCTACAGATTGTAACTTGTAAGAGTGTCATAATGATAGGTGACCTTATTTACCTCCAGAGAGGCCTCCAGAGAGGCAAGAAGAGGCCGGAAGATGAATATTTTAGTTTTTCAAAGTCTGTTCATTTGTATTTTAAACTTGTATTAGCTGCCTGTCATTTATAACCTGTGGAATTACCCACAGTCTGTCTAAAAGTGTGGTTATTTTATTGTTTATCAGTGATATTCATCTAATACAATTTTGAAATTCAAATTCAATGGCCTACAGGGTGAACCAATCGGGTGCGTCCGTGTCTATGACATTGTTTTTTATGACGTATTTTCTCCGGCCTAACCGCGTTCTAAATCAGGGTGAACCAATCGGGTGCCTCTGTGACTATGACATCATGGACAAAGCAACAGAATCGAAGTGTTTCATTGGTCTAGCTAACTCATGTCATCATCATTAGTGACATCATAACTTTTTTCAAAAGCTGTTTATTTGTATTTTAAACTTGTATTAGTTGCCTATCATTTATAACCTGTGGAATTATCCACAGTCTGTCTAAAAGTGTGGTTATTATCTCTGCTTATGTGTGATATTCATTTAATACAATTTTGAAATTCAAATTCATTGGTCTGTTCAGTTTGGTCAATTCATAATCAAGTAAGCATTTGATTGGACACCATGTTTATTTTCTCCGGCCTAAAGGGTGAACCAATTAGGTACCTCTGTGCCTATGACATCATTTTTTATGACGTATTTTCTGCAGCCTAAACTCGTTCTAAATCAGGGTGAACCAATCAGGTGCCTCTGTGCCTATGACATCATGGACAAATCAACAGAATCGAAGTGTTTCATTGGTCTAGCTAACTCATGTCATCATCATTAGTGTCATCATAATTTTGGTAAAAAAGCGGTCTATAGGAGCGGTTTCAAAAAACAACATTTCCTCCACAGTGGCCTCCTACAAGTGGGTCTACGAGTACAAGTACACATGCACATGCTGAATGGATGATGTTTGGGGCCCTTGAGGCTATTTTGGGGAAGAAATAGCTACAAGCTCACAACGCCTCGTGCTGCGAGGCGCTGTGAGCTTGTAGATCAGAGTGTAGTACAGAGTGAAAGGTCAAGTTTATTAAGTATTGACGGTTCAAGTGGTTAAATATCTGAAAACACATGAATCCAATATACACTGACGATTGTGCTGTCAAACAATGAAACTATATGGAATCTATGAACAGATTGTGGGGGTCCCTGCTTCATCTCTCTCTCAACTAAGGGGTCCTTGGCCTGAAAACGTTGAAGACCCCTGGCCTAGCAAATTCACACCAGAAATGTATGCATTACACATTAGATAGAATGAACCCCCCTCAGTTGTATTACGGTTAGATTTAACCATTTGTTTCTTCTTTTCTCTCAGTTACCAATGTCACTGTCATAGCCGCACACCTCACAATGTCACTGTCATAGCAGCACACCTCACAATGTCACTGTCATAGCCGCACACCTCACAATGTCACTGTCATAGCCGCACACCTCACAATGTCACTGTCATAGCCGCACACCTCACAATGTCACTGTCATAGCCGCCCGATGGGGTGTTGGCTGTGGTCACTGTGCGTGTAATCTCGCATGGCCAGACTGTTGCCTCCGTGATTTGGGCAAATGCTCCTGGCATACAGTCTGGCAAACGGAAATAGAAACGATGAGTGATAAAGCGGATGTGACGCAACCGCTCCCTTGGTGCAGTAACAATAACATGTCCTACTGGAAAGGTTAAGTCTCCATTAAATATTTCTGGGGGTGTTATTACGTCTTTCTCTGGTGTTATTGGTGTTACCTCCATGATGTTTTCAAACGTTTTCTTAAACTATACACCCATAACAAGAATAGGCCGCTCGAATGACTTTGTCTGAGCTATTGTGTTTCTGTTATTGTTTCCAATGGGACTGTTGGCCTTCAGGTTTTCCTGCTGGGAAGGGGCGCTTTTCTCAAGTGGTTTAAAACTCATGGACGCTAGATCTTAGATCGGGCCTAAATATGCGAGCCCAGCCCAACCCAGCCCAGCGTAACGTTAGCCCGGCCCAAAGCCCCATACATAATTGACAATCGGAGCCCACAGCCCGACATTATAAACAAGCTTAATTGCTGCAGCAGCCTTTTATCTAATTTGGTGATTTGTTAAGAACAGAGTCCTTTTCCAACTGTCTTTACACACACACATATATATATATATATATATATATATATATATATATATTAGGGCTGGGATTTTAACTGATCAATTGTCATTAATTAATTATTTATTTATTAAATAAATTAACAAATTTTAATCACACTTAGTTTTTGCACCACAGAACCTTCAGTTTCGGGCATACCGATCATAGCGATGCACCAAACAAGAAGAGACAACAAACGCAAAGTGAGAAGTAGCCGATCAGAGCGCTTTGCTTGGCCCAGAGGATGCAAACTTTAGATTTAAAAAACTCACTTGTTGATTCACTCATACAACAAAATGTGTTCTACTTGAATAAAAAATGCTTCTCGGGTCAAATATTAATATGCGATTAAAATCTGATTATTTGCAATTAATTAATTACAAAGCCTGTAATTAATTAGATTATTTTTTTAATCACATCCCAGCCCTATATATATATATATATATATATATATATATAAAAGACATTGTAGCAAGCACCGTCCTAATTAAGGAACAAATAAACATCGGAGCCTCATTGGCAAACACAGCTGACGGGCGCCGCTAAATCAGGCAGCAGGCGTACAGGTGCGCAGCTTACACAGTCACAGAGACATCATGATACCGTGCTGCGCTTATCTCCTCCTTCACATAATAAAATAATTTCATCACTTGTCAGTCCAGGGTCATCCAGGGTCCCTTGAAAGTCAATCCACTCTCCCTGGTACCACACTCTGGTCTCGGACAAATAACATCTCTAAAGTTTTGCATTCGACATTTCAACTTGTAGGGTCCTGCAGGAAGTGTTGATTGGCGCTAAATACCAAAAGTTAACCGTCTCATTTGATGGCAGACTACATTGTGCACCTGCTTCACTATAGCTAATGCTTTTTTATTATTATGCTTCTATTGCTGTTATTATAATTAATTAGCTTTATGACAATGTGGCACTCTTAAATCGTTTTAAATGTTCTGTTTACAATATATAACCGTTGATATATTTTGTATTGCTGCAACCCTGAACATGTCTCTCTCTCTCGTATCTAATTTCACATGCATAAATAATGGTCAAATAAAAAGCAAAGAAAGGAATGTGTATTCCTGTATAAATAAATGTAAAAAAGAAAGGAAAAATAAATGAAAGCAGCTTGTGTTAGGAGTCATTGTAGCAGATAAGACATCATGTTGCCTACAATGCTCTAAATACTAAATTACAGTGTCTAACATGCAATTAGCCTATGTCAGCCTGCTGTGTTCACACTGTCCACCTGTTAAGAAAAAACTGCTGCCAAAGCATTGTTCATGCAGAAAAAAAATAAAGTACCAAAAAAAATTCATACAAAAAAATCACACATTGCTCACACAATTTAGAGACCCTGAGCTTGGTCTAAGTTTGACTATATCGCCATGGCCGTGTTGAATAAGAAGTGCAAAACTGTACTGCAGGGGTCTCCAACGTTTTCAGGCCAAGGACCCCTTAGTTGAGAGAGAGATGAAGCAGGGACCCTCACAACCATTTTCATAGATTCCCTAGTTTCATCGTTTGACAGCACAATCATCAGTGTATTTTGGATTCAAGTCAATTTGTGTTTTCAGATATTTAACATGCTCTCACTCTCACTGCCGTCTTTATACACGTTTCCCTTTCACTCTTGCTGGTAGCCTTCTGTCACAGATCAATGTGATCACAGATCACACTTTCTCCGTCCGTTCCACCCTGCCTGGCCTCTCCTTCACCCGTCTTTCCGCACTCCTCATTACTTTGACAGTTGACCCCAAATATTTAAACAGTCACCTTCACCACCTCTACTCCTATCGCAAACCAAGACGCTCGCCCCAAAGCTGTCGCCCTGGGGCAAATCCAACGGTATTCACTTGGTATTCCTAAACCTTAGTAAACTATGCCTAAACGTAACTCCATTCCTAAACTTACTTACTTACTTACTTACTTACTTGCTGGATAGCACATGCGGTCTTCACCAATGAACGCCAATGCTGTCTGTCTACTGCCCAATGCTGCACCTGGCCCCAAGTCCATCCAACTTCTTTCATTTCCTTCTCCACAGATCTTCTCCATGTCTCTTTAGGTCTGCCTCTTTTTCTCTTCCCTGGTGGTGTCCATCTCATGGCTACCCTTGGGATGGCACTTGGGTCCATTCTGCACACGTGGCCAATCTACATCCACCTTCTGTACTTTATGACACTTGACAGTGGGGTCAGGCCGGTTCTTCTGTAAAGGTCTTCATTGGAGATTGTCGTAGGCCAAAATATCTTGAGTATTCTCCTAAGACATCTTGTCTGAAACACATCCAGCTTGTGAAAGATGGCCTGTGTCACTTTCCACGACTCTGCCCCATTCAGGAGCACCCCAGGACAGGACGTTGCTCTTGAAAAACCTCAACTTAGTTTTTGTGCTGATCTTTGATGATCTCCATATGGCCTTCAATATGGCAAAAGCTCCCCTTGCCTTAAAGATCCTGCTCTGATCATCTGCCTCTGAATCTCCGTCTGCTGTTATCATAATGTCTAAGTAGGTGAATTCCTGGACCTCCTCTACCGTATCATTACTGATGATGAGGGGTTGGACAGATTTGGGGTTTAGCTTTATCAGTTTAGTCTTATTTATGTTGATGTTGAGTCCAATCTGTTTGCCGTAAGTTACTAAGTCGTCTGTTTTACCTTGAATGTCCTGGGCTAACAAGGCAATGTCGTCTGCATAATCAATGTCCTCAAGAGTTTCCGTGAGTGTCCACGTTATACCTCTTTTGTTTTGTCCGATGGTTGCTTTCATGAGCCAGTCCATGCAGAGCGAGAAAAGTAGTGAATTCCTCTGTGAGGTTGGATCCACATAATACTCCAGCACTAAAGTCTCTATATAGCATTTTGATAATAGATATGATCTTATTGGGAATCCCATAATGGCTGAGAATTCTCCATAGTACTAGTCGACCGATTCCTAAACTTAACCTCAGTAAAACGGTGACAAAACCTAACTCTAAATCTATTTCTAACCTTATCCTCAGTAAAACAAATACAATACAAGAACCGAAAAAAATGAGAGGGCGACAGTGTTTTTGGAGCAAGCCATCCGTTCCAGTGTCCTGCCTCTCATTAAGGCACACATATTCTGTCTCATTCCTGCTGACTTTCATTCCTCGTCTCTCCGGTGCATACCACCTGCACCTTTCCTTACTCCCTTCAACCTGTTCCCTCATATCACAAAGTCATCCGTGAACAACGCAGTCCACGGTGACCCCTGCCTGATCTCACCCGCCAACCAAACGAGAGAAGGCCTCGGAGCACTGTCACACTGTCCTCATGCTGTCATACATATCCTGCACCATACACATCTCCATTCAGAAATATTTCCATTCAGAATATTGACTTCCATTATTCTAAATGGAGGTGTCACCTAAGCCTAACCTAAACCCTAACCCTAACCTCAGTGGGGGTATTTCTGAACGGGGATGTTTCTAAGTGGGGGTGTTTCTGAATGGAGGTCTGCCCCCCATCTTCTCTGCCACTCCTGACTTCCTCTTGCAGTAACGCACTTCCTCTCTCAGCACTATCATATATGCTTTCTCTAGGTGGACAGACACAGTTTGAAGTCCTTCTGACCTTCTGTATAGTATTTGAAGCTAATTATCAGAATCTCAGGAGCACCGCACCTAAACCAAAGATATTTTATTCATGAAGATAAACCTCATTATGACGCTCAACCTCATTGGATCCACTAGAGTGCGACATGGTACACAAATCCTACAAAAAGCCTCCTAAGTGGGCGCCAGCTCTGACGGCAAATCTCGCGCAAGTGTTTACTGGTGCTAGAGTCCCGCGAGAGTGTGTTGCTGGGACAGCTAAAGAGCAATAATAAAGTTGATTCTTTCCTTAGTTGTGTTGCTGAAAAAAGCTGACAATTTTGTTAATATTATGTGGCTTGTGAAGATCGGGTCCAATATTTAGTTCAGTGACCAACCATAGCTTCTGAACTATTATTTTGCTCTGTGTTTACGTTAGCTCTCTCGTTGTAAATGAATAGACTCCAACATGCTTCCGCCTCCTAAAAAGGTATCCACCTTCGTCATGCAGAAACGGGAAGTAAGGGTCTGTTCTGCCCTCTTGCTATCGCCCTCTTGGCCTAAACCAAGTCACTTCCACTCTCCTACAAATGCTCTTCGAACCCTCTTCCCTCCCTTTCGCTCTTTGCCCTGGCATTCAGCACCCCTCCCTTCCACACTGCTACTCTCCCAATTCCTTCTCTTCTCTCTTTCTACCTACTGTTTGTAGGGCCCTGAAGGGATTGGTTGTACCCAGGTGCTGTGTAGCTTCACCCACATTGCAAAAGGCAATTGAAGACTACAGCAATCAAGTCTCACACTTGATTTGTTTCATTTTGATTTGTTCAATAACTCTGCTAACTTGATGGTGTGGTCCGTGCTCACGAAATGTGGCAGCATTTTCGATGTCTTTTTTTATAGCATTGAAAAATCATAGCCGCGCGATTTAGTTTACATCTCCACATTGACATTTCAAAATATCCTGGTATTCTGTACCACCCTGAAACCACCAAGCCTATAGTCTGGAGTCAAAGGTAGGTTTCTGTGTGTGGGTGGGTGAGCCGCGCGTAACTCCCTTCCTCGCCGACTTAGTTTTCATCTCCTCCACGTTGAGATGCCAGTTATCACGGAACTTTATGGGCCTCCTGCTGAGGATCAGCTGTACGGGTTCCGAGTCGTCAAACAGCACAAAGCCAAAGTTATGGCGCTGCCCACCACTCTTGATAGTGAGCTCCAGGACTCTACCAAACTGCTCGAAGAAGTCTGTGAGCTCGGCCTTGTCCACGTCGGGAGGGATTTTCCCCACAAACAGCTGGTGGACGGTGGGCTTCATGACCTGTGCCTCCCTCTGCTTCCCTTCCCACACAGGCCTGGGTCCCCTATGCACAGCCGGAGGGCCTCCATGTCTCTGATCTCTCTGTGTTTCGGGGACAGGAGTGGGCCTCTTCACTACAGGCTCCTCGGCTGTGTCTCTCTCTGGCTGGGGCTCGAGCGGGGTGTCTGTTTTCAGTTGCACGGCCGCAGGCTTCGCTGCCTTCTCCGAGTACAACGAGGGGACAGGTTTGGCAGCTGCCAAAGACCCTTCCTCGACCATCGCAAACCCTGGCTCTGGCCAGGTTTCATATAAGGCGGCCGCGGTGGTGGATGTGGAGACAAGGGTGGTGTCTGCTTTCAACTGCGTGGCTGCAGGCTTCGCTGTGTTCTCGGCCTCTGATGAGGGTGCCGGACCGGCAGTCGCTGCCGCAGACTTCTTCTCGTGCTCCTCCTCCTCGTCCTCCTCCGGGCTTGAACCTTGTCTGGAACCAAAGCTGGGTTTCTGTCCATGGGCTGTTGGCTGGCTCCATGGAGCTCCCTTTCTTGCCGACTTGGTTTGCATCTCCTCCACGTTGAGATGCCAGTTACCGCGGATCTTTATGGGCCTCTGACTGAGTATCTGCTGCACAGATTCGGAGTCGTCAAACATCACAAAGCCAAAGTTGGGGATCTTCCTGCCGCGCTTGATAATGAGCTCCAGCACTGTGCCGAACTGCTCGAAGAACTCCGTGAGCTCAGCCTTGTCCACGTCGACGGGGATGTTTCCCACAAACAGTTGGTGGGTGGTGGGTTTCCGGAGCTGCGTCTCCCCCTGCTTCCCTTCCCAAACCGGCCTGGGCCCCCTGTGCACGGCCGGAGGGCCTCCGGCTCTCTTGTCTCTTTGTGTTCTGGGGGCAGGGGTGGGGTTCTTCTCCGTCAGATCCTCAGCCGTGTCTCTTTCCGGCGCGAGCTCCACCAGTTGGTAGGCGACGGTGCCGGTGGCTTTGTTCGTGACCTGTGCCTCGCCCGACCCGTGCTGCTTCTCGGCATCCTCCCTCACCTTGATCTCCCTCTCCATCACCTTCAGCTTCCTCTTCTCCACTTCACTGATCATGGCCTTGGCCTTCTCCTCCCGCTCGGCGAGCTTCAGTCCCATCTCGAACAACGCCAGCTCCCGCTTGTCCAGATAGTTCTCCCATTCCTTAAGTTCCTTCTCCTCCGCTTCCAGCATCTTCTCCTCCTCCTCCACCTTGTTCTCCTCCAATAATTCCCCTGGGTTCTTGATTGTGATGTTATCGGTTGTCATCAGGTAATCTCCATACATTTCAGTTGCTCTTTGTAGAATAGTCGGTCTTTTCTCGTTGTGTTATTAACTTCATCTGTGGTTTATTTGTTTGTTCAAATGGCGTGCTGGGAGTTCTGGCGGAGGCTATATACAGAAGAGTAGTGACGTAGGGTGACGTATCACACTGGCTGTGATTTTTTCAATAATAATATGTTTCTTTTTTTAAAGATCGGTGCAATGAATTTTTCGTTCATTTTATTTTGAAGTCTGAAACGGAAGTATGTTTGTTTCTTAATCAGTCAGAATGTCCCATCCCTGTTATTGTTTGTAGCCTGGTAAGCATGCAGGCACAGCTGGCCAAGGCAGAGAAGAGATGGCCACTGCTGGCCACTGCTGTTTTTGTCATTCCCCCCCTCTGCCATCCAGGTAGAAGAACGCATTGCTGCATGTCTGGCCGACATCTCACAGTGGATGTCAGCCCACCACCTCAAGCTGAACCCAGACAAGACGGAGCTTCTCTTCTTCCCAGCTAAGTCTTGCCCCATGCAAGATCTCACTATTTCCATAGATAATGCATTGGTGACTTCCAGGGCCGGAGTGGGACCCAAAATCTGAGAGGGAATCATATACACCCACCCAGGCCACATTTGCTCACCAGGCCACATTTGCTCGAGGGCGTGACGGTGTGCGCGAGCTATATTCCATATAGACTGACAGTCACATGACGGCACTCTTAAACTGAGTCACACAATAACACTATTAAAATGACAGTCACACAACAACACTATTAAAATGACAGTCACACAACAACACTATTAAAATGACAGTCACACAACAACACTCTATTAAACAACCACCATGCCCCACACAGTCCTACATTCCAGTACTTTTCTGTTCTCTAATCTTTCTCTATCCTCACCATAGTTTGTCCTTCTGTCCTATATTCTGTCCTAACAATGTCCATGAATGAATTGAATACCAATACCTCCGACATAAACACGACTGTAAAAGGACTTATTTGGGGTGTTTTTAGAATGATAACATCCAGACTATCATACCTGAGCTAGCACTGGGCTGTCCTGCTGAAGCCCCAGCACTGGTATATCCACCTTTAGGAAACATGGCCAAAAACGTATTCCATAGTACAATGTCTACAGGCTGGCTGGCTGGCTGGCAGAGTAGGCCTAGCCTAGCAGCATCTAGCCTATTAACCATCATGTAACAATTGTCATTAAAGTAGCAGCAGCACATGACATGATATATTTTATCTAGGCCTATTAACTAGCTGTTATGATTGTTTGGACTGAGTGGTAGGGCCGGAGTGGGACCCAAAATCTGAGAGGGAATCATATACACCCACCCAGGCCACATTTGCTCACCAGGCCAGGGGGATTCGTCCCCCCGTTCCCTACTGTCAATCCGGGCCTGGTGACTTCGGTTCCAACTGCTAAACCTTGGTGTGGTCCTGGACAGCCAGCTATCATTCAAGGCACACATTGCATCAGTCACCCGGTCCTGTAGGTTCACACTCTATAACATCAGTAAAATCAGACCTTTCCTCACCCAGGAGGCAGCCCAGCTCCTCATCCAAACATCAGTCATGTCAAAACGTGACTATTGTAACTCTCTCCTCACTGGTCTCCCGGCATGTGCACTTAAACCTCTCCAACTGATCCAAAATGCAGCGGCACGACTGGTCTTCAACCAGCTTAAGTTCTCACATGTCTCTCCCCTTCTCCGCAGCCTCCACTGGCTCCCGGTTGCGGCCCACACTGAATACAAAACACTGATGCTGACCTTCAAAGCAACCAAAGGTATGGCTCCTCCTTACCTCCAAAACCTGATCAACCCCTACACCCCCACCCGTTCACTTAGATCAGCCAACACAGGGATGCTGACAGAACCCTCGCTAAAAGCCCCAGGGCAAAAATCCACTCGTCCGAGACAGTTTGCCCTCCTGGCCCCCAATCTGTGGAATAAACTCCCTGTCGCTCTTAGAAAAACTTACTCACTTACTACCTTTCGCCGTGGACTGAACACTCATTCTTTCAGACTCCACCTAAACACTTAGGACGAATGAAATACGCAATGACCATTTATAAGCTAGTGAGCATTTTTTTTGTAGGTTTTTTAGAATCCTTTTCTTTACTGAATTATTTGTTTGACCCTCAAGGAGATGCATGTGGAGAAGAGACTGATGGACTTTTGAACTATTCCTAAAAGAACACATGGACATTGTTTCTACTGGGTTTTCATTGGTTGTTGCATTCATTGTATTATATGTTATTTTTTTACCTTTGTGTTTTTTCTGGTTTATTAAAGCCTCTATCAGAGTCCAGGGTGAAGAGCTATCCACTGCAAATTTTCGGTGGAAAGCATTCCACCTCAAGTCAGAAAATAAGTGAAGGCCATCATAGTCAGTCACGGTGAAGTACTATCACTGTGACTGACTGGTCTAGATCGACCAATCAGTGAACGGGTTCATGGGCCGATCTGTCTGAAAGTAAAAACAGAGAGATGTGTCGGGACTCGCGGTGGAAAGCTCTTCACCGCGAGGAATGACATAACGTTGTAGTTTTATGGAGGGACAGCGAATGCATTTTCCGGCAGCGGCACCTGCCGCGACGTCGCCAGACTTGCCGACAACAGCCGCGGCAATGATTCCTATGCCGTAGCAATTATACCTAATCCGTGGCAACGCCGGACAGACCGACAATCGAGCTGCGTCAGCCGCTGTTGCCGAACCTATTCCCCCCCCCCCCCCCCCCCCCCCCCCACACACACACACACACACGCACGCAGGCACGCATGCATGCACACACGCAGGCACCATGATCAGCAGTGGACCAACGTGCTCATATAGTCAATTATGTATAAAAAAATTAATGAAGTATTAAAACAGTCATGTCTGCTCTCTCTGGTGGTCGCTTGCTGACCTTCCGGATCTGCTGGTGGACCACCGGGTCCGCCGGGCCACACCGGCAGCCGCCGTAGCCGCCGTCACCTGCCGGGCTTCACCGGCAGCCGCCGCTAGCAGCCGTCACCTGCCGGGCTTCACCGGCAGCCGCCGCTAGCCGCCGTCACCCGCCGGGCTTCACCGGCAGCCGCCGGTGACCCGCCGGGCTTCACCGGCAGCCGCCGCTAGCCGCCGTCACCCGCCGGGCTTCACCGGCAGCCGCCGCTAGCAGCCGTCACCTGCCGGGCTTCACCGGCAGCCGCCGCTAGCCGCCGTCACCCGCCGGGCTTCACCGGCAGCCGCCGCTAGCCGCCGTCACCCGCCGGGCTTCACCGGCAGCCGCCGCTAGCAGCCGTCACCCGCCGGGCTGTCTGTCTGTCTGTCTGTCTGTCTGTCTGTCTGTCTGTCTTGGGTCTTCTCCACCTCGCCTCTCCACTTATATCTATCCATTTTACGCACAGCTGTTTTGCGCTGCACGTATCTATCCCGCCACACACACACACACACACACACACACATTTTCCCCTTCGTTTTTACCCCTCCCTAGTCCCAAATATACAGTATATTATATATTATATACTGTATATAGGCTTATGCCTTATTGTATTCATTTTATTGTAGGCTATAATAGTTATTGACCATAGCTTAATAGTCTGTTATTTGTATTTCTTTCGCCCGGCCTGGCCGTTTAATTATCCATTTCTACCTTCTCATATCAGCCATATTCCATTTTACGCACATTTTACCGACCCCCTCACCCCGAATATAAATATAACCTTCATTTTTCTTTGCAGCTAAATTAACTAAAGGTTCTCCTTAATCGAATTCATCATAGATATGTTTATGTTTCAACACATGTTCTTCATTATTATTATTTAGGCATATGGTTTCTCTGCGCTTGTCATGCGTAAATCTTTGGATTCATTGTGACCAGCATTCTGCTTATGTACTATGCGGATTTTATCGATAACATGTTGGGTTATTCACCACCTCGGCGTCAGGTTTATTATTAACCAAAGCCATTTCCGAACATAATGCCTTAATGACCCAGTTAGCCTATAAGATATTAATAATAACCAGTAAGACTCCCTGTCAGGTAGCAGCGTGATGTAATAGTTTGCAGTATGATGCCCTCATCATACATGAAAGACAGTATATGCAAAATACCTGTAATGCTCCAAGAAAGAAAAAGGACAATGCGTTTCTGTTATACTGACCAGCAGCCAGCAAGCCAGCCATGAGTGTGTGTGTGTGTGTGTGTGTGTGCGCGCGCAGTGTTTTCCACAGTGAGAGAGTGTAAAATTAAACCAAACGTTCCCCCCCTTACGGGTCCATTTGGTTTCATTTTAGGCCTACCCGCACAAGAATTAAAATGTCCATAAGGGTCCATTATATTCCAGGCGATCGTCTGACCTGGCCAAAACACTGACATGTCTGCTGGGTAGGATTGGGACATGATGCTGCTCTGTTGTGACTGGATCTATCTATCTATTTCTTATTATTTTTTTAGCGGCCCACGGCGCCTCCGCGTTTTTTTTTTTATGTGTAATAAGACATGCAATAGCCTACTAGCTCTATAGGACCAGGCCTACAGTTAATAAAATAAATATATAAAGTGAATATGAAGTGTAGGCTATTGTCTGACTATATCACCATTGACAGCTGCAAGGACTCCCTGCTGTGCGTTCAAACAAACAATTAGGTTACAAAAACCGAATGGCCCAATTTTGACTTCAAAGGAGTGCATGACGGGATCAACCGCAGACAATTTAAGTGGCCAATTTGGCCACTTTCTCTGTCTGTCTGTCTGTCTGTCTGTCTGTCTGTCTGTCTGTCTGTCTACGTACCACCCTTTCCTTCCTTAGTGTAGCCTTGTAGTAGACCTAATCATAATAATCAATGTCTATCAGTCCCTCTGACCCTCTCCACCTATTTTTTTATGCACACCTGTTTTGCACGCTGCTCGCATCTTTGTAAAATAAAAAAAAAGGAAACTCACTTTTGTCATGTTGTGAATATCTGCCCTTAACATTTATTCACATTTATATAATAACTTCAAAGCGATAGTAACAAATATAATATGTATTCATCTACTGTATTTGTGGTTGACGAGCAGGGCTTAACTGTAAATACATAAGCATGTATTTGTGGCGTTTTGCCGGGCACTGACTCCAGCGAGGCGAGACAGTGGAACGATAATTCAGCACCATGGACAGCGCCTTCGCCTATTCCATTCCCACACTGTGCCAGATTGGCATATGTGGAGATTTCTGGATTTCTGTTGTCATCAATCCCAGGCCGTAACTGGCCCAAGAGCCAGTTTTACTCTGACTTTTAGCTGGCAATACACTACAAGATAATCGGGCCGACTGAATCGGGTAGAATTAAACACTACAGGATAATTTTTTCAGATTCTCTGACCAGATAATCTAAACACAGCAATAATAAATATTATAATTAATACAAAATGCCACGGGGTTCTGATAGCTTCGTCTTGCAACACGCACACGCACACATGTATGTATGTCGCAGGGACGCACGCACTGACATGCGTGCGTTTTGCAAGGCGTAGCCTATTGCATTAAAAAGGATAGGCCTATTAGGCCTGTATCCATTGTGTTTATTTTATGTCCGCTCCAGTTTTATCATTGTCAGTTTTGATAAAGTCATTTTATTGTATAATATTTAAGGTAACGTGCATATTTTCTAAACCTGCTGTCTGTGAAAATAGCCTACTTGTGCGTGCGAAACGCCTGCTACTACGGGCGCGCTGTGTGCGTCGGAGTTGTTAACCCAGCTGGTAGATCAAACAACGAGTTGATGATGGCCCATTAATTAAGCTACACCGCCAATTGGAACTTGAAAGGAGTATGCTAGAGATTACATAACTGCACGGACCATCAGAGAAAGTGACTGACGTGGGGTGTGCAGCTGCTGTTTAGCCTAATAGGCCTATAGTCCAAATGTTTTATACTTCCACCACGGACGGTTCAAGTTCAAGACAGCCATGGCCTAGGCTTTCAATCATGATTTGTCTTTTAACAAATTATCGCGGTGTGGGCGGATGGATCAATCAAATAATCATTAATCATTTTTGGATAACCGCAGATGAAATAATGCAGGAAATAAATTATGACACAATCATCTATCAGTAAACACCTAAATCTCTGAATGCTTGTGTCTGTGTTAGGATATTTTGTATCATTTGTTATTTTTTTACACTAGTCCACAATAAAACGAAACAGCTGTGACCACCACTTGACTCGGATCAGCTTGACGGCTAAATCTCGATATTCCGACGGCCTGAAAATCCGACGGCACGGAGATCCAAATCCAATGTCCCAGAGAGAGAGAGAGAGAGAGAGAGAGAAAGAGAGGACGGTTCTTATAGCCTGTGCTATGATAAGCACAGGCTTATCATACATTTAAGAGTGAGAAGAACCATAAGTTTAATGTAACTTGGAGTTGGAGGAGAGCAGCGCTGGAAAGTTATTAGCGAGTCCATTCCAGCTGTGGCTCTCTGTGGCCGCCTGGAAAACGTTAATATTAAGTCCATATTATTTATATGTTTATATATTAATAAAGGATAAAATAAATAAAATGTCTACATACAGTATGATGCTGTTAGTTTCCCGTATGCCCATACATGGAGATCCCCAGGCATCAAACTCAGACCCTAACTCGTCATGGCCCTGCTTGGCTTTACTAATTAACATACTAATTAATGTTTTATGCCCATATATAGAGATCCCTGTCCCAATGTCATCACAATTAAAGGAGTAGTTCACCCCCAAAATGACATGGTGTGATTACTCACACCATGGAGACTTGAGTTCAATCATATTTATATTTGTTGCATTCCTATAAGACAAAAAATCTATTATAGTACATTTACCACCATTGATTCCCGATGGGGACCCAATGCATTCGGGTCCCCACCCGGAATCAATGGGGGTAAATCTACTATAATCGTCTTAAGAATGCACGACAAAACAAAAACTATTATGTTATTACTCAAGGCTCCATGGTGTGAGTAATCAATATTTTAAAAAAGGTCATTTTGGGGGCGAACTACTCCTTTGGCGACATATCTGGCAATGCCCATATTTGGTAATGCCCATATATGGGCATGTTTTGTCATAACACTGTTGACTATCATGTAGGGGTCTCCAAATATGGGTAACTTGTCCGATGTCGCCCTGAGGCGTCTTACTAGCAGATACCAATGCAGCCTGATATTACATTCAGGTGAGCTGCCGGAGAATGCACTCGCTTCTTCTGCCTTCTGAGCCCAAGACCAAAATAAGACATGTTATCTCCGGTTTATTTCTCGTAGCGAGAAAAAGCCCCCCCCCCCCCCTTTTTTTTTAAATAATAATCATAATAAGAGTCACCAATCAGCCAAAATGTCTATTAACTATCATAAGTAGCGAGTACATTCTCCGTACTGGTGTCTTCTAGTAATTACTGTTACTGCCCAACAATGTTCAGAAGCTACACAAAATATAATAAGATATTTTTCAGAGAGACTAATCAGGAGAAAATCCACTTTATTATCAATCTTTCTCTGTCCCAGTAAGACTCTGGATCCAGGCATTCTGTCCCAGCAACACACTCAGGCGGGAACTAGCCCCAGTAAACATAAGAATTTCTCAAAAATGCTAGTTAAATTTAAATTCCAAACTTTTGGAGTTCCAAAGAAAAACAAAAACAAAAAGATCAAAGGCGTTCTTCGTCCCTCTGACATGTAGTCACAGCATTCTGCTTGTAACCTTCTACCTGCTAGAAGAACAGGATTAATACATAGAACTGTGTTGTATGTATGATGTTGACATAAAAGATAATATGTTACCCTTAAAAAAAGTATAATAGTCTGTGTACTTAATTCATTTTTAACATCACAAATTATGTTGCCATATGGAAATAACAGCTTACCATGCATGCATTAGTTGTCAGAGTCTTCAGAGCTTATAACAAGGGTAAACCTTGGTCCAGAGAAGTCCTTCTGTTTGAATTCAGTAAATGGAAAAAAATTACTCTCAAGGTTAAAGCAATCAGATTTGCATCCTGACACATTATTCACAGCATTGAAACATGTGTGTTTAACTTTCTGCCTGTGGAGCACAAATGATATAATCAGAGCATACCTGTGCTGTTACCGCCATTTATGGATGTTTTTGTTCTATTTTATTATATTACCACATCTATGTTATCTTATTTGTACACAATTATGTTTTACTCAAATCTTCTCTCCTCAGTGGGTTGGTAGGTAGGTAGATATTGTGGTTTGTTTAATATGTTGTATTACTCATATTGTATTGTTTTGTCTGCATCTCTGTATGTCCTGTTACTGTATTTTAAAGATTGACAAATATATAAAAAGGCATACCTGTGCAGCATTGACCTCCATATCAGACGGCTTTTCTAGAGCTTGCCTAATGAATATACATATCATTTCATTAGGGTTGATTGGTTCTGTTAAATCTACATACTGTACAATGTCATCACAAAAAAGACAAATTATGCACAGGTCTTTCCACACTCAAGGATGAGTAGTAGACAATGTTTCTTATGTTTAGCATAAAGTCTTCTTACTTCTTTTGTTACTTTTAATGTATTGAATGCATTGCAAAGTACTGCAATAACTGTGTTTACTACAAATAAATTACTACTACTACTAACTATTAAAATAATTTCTCGTGATTCCACCATGTGGTCTTACCTCTTCTCACGTTGCATATGATGTTCCGCCTGATATCTGTTTATGCCAAACTTCTTTCTCATCCAAAAGATCGTAACCTGGCAATAATACAATTTATCTTATTATGCATTTTTCTGAATGTCTTATACATTAAATTACGTAGTTGCGACCGTAGGTCGCATTTACTATCAAAACCTCCACCGGCTGTCCGTGCGTCAGTCCGTCCGTCCGTCAGTCAGTCAGTCACACGTCACACGTCACACTCTTGCCCTGCACATATCTCCGCAACCGTTGCCCCGATCCATGCCAAATTTTGCACACACACTCCTTACCTGCCAAACTACAACCTCCAAGGACCCCCAGAGCTCCAGGGACCTGGGGGACCCCCAGATGTAAAAAAAGACCAAATGTGCTAAACTGACCAAATGACCACCCCAACGGGGCTGCTCACGGGGAATTTCCGGGGACCACCGACTCCTGGTGCTCCAGAACGGATGCAAAAGTGGTGGCGCCCCCAGTGGAGGACCCCCTACACTGCAGCTCACATAAAATGCCGTAACTCCGGCTAGGAGCGACCGGGACAGCCGGGGCCGCTACCTATTCGTCCGCCTTGGCGGCGCGGAGACCCCACCCCTCATTTCTCACATGGCCCTCTTCTAGCGCCACCATGAGGCCGATTCTTGCAAAACACATTTTTGGACACTGCTCCTAAAATGTTTGCCCTAAAATCACGCAAATCGGTACACAGTATGTCTACACTGATCCCATCAACATGAATCTGTCCCATATAGCGCCACCTCCAGGCCGATTTTTAAAAATACATTTTTGGACACTGCTCCTACAGATTTTGCCCTAAAATCACGAAAATCACTACACAGTATGTCTACACTCATGTCATCAACATGGATCAGGAAGATTTTGGAAAAACTAATTTTTGCCCTATTTGTGGAGATAAGTGACCTACGGTCGCTTATCTCCCGATTAGGGAGTCTTACTGGTTTATGGGCTTTATTTTTATTGTCTTAAGTACCAGCTCTTATGCCTTAACTTAAAGGCCTGTCCATACTGTCTCCGACCACCAAACATGTTGTATGAAAGGTCCGGTTCAACTACAAAATGGAAATGGAAAAGTCGGAACTCCCGACGAAATGTTCGTTGATTGGAGACAGTATGGACAGGCCTTTAAGTTAAGGCATAAGAGCTGTTAATTAAGACAATGAAAATAGAGCCCTAGGTTTTTAATCCAGTTTACATATACAGTATGTGTAGTTTTCTATTTGTCATTCCTATAAAGTTATTTCAGTGAGAGGGGTCACACATGTCAAAACCAATGCAGGATACCGTATAAAGACTAATAATTTAAATTGCTTGTGCCAAAATCGTAGCCTAAATACACTTCAAGCTCATTAGGTACTGGTTCTGATTGGTCGATAGCAATCCACCTCAATATTGAGACACAGACAATCCTTTTAATGAAACCACAGGAAAAACTAAACCTCCTCATTTATTGTCCTTTATTTGACCTTATTCATTCTTAAGTTCTCCAAATAAGTCACTTACCTCTGGCAAAAGTACCGTTTCCACATATTCCTCCACCTCAGCAGCTTGGATCTTTGGTTTTTGAAGAGCTTTTCCAGCTTGAGAGAGTTTCTTTATTCTGTTTTTCAATGTCCTTGTCTTAAATAATGATGACAACAGTACATGTTTTATGCTATTTCATCCATTGTGTAATTCATGATTAAATCAAATTCAATCTGTCAATGTATTAAGTCTGTCAATTAATATAGGATTTATAGACTAATTTAATTATTTGACTGTAAAATGCATTAAAATATGTATTACTGTTTTTTACCCACACGCCACACACTAATTACTTTACCTGTCGGTCGTTGATAGGTGGCAAGTAAGAATTGTATTCAGCTCGAACCTTGGGCTTGAGGTTTTTGTTTTTAAACAGATGTAATCTGATTGACAACATTCTTCTCTCAAGCATATTCTTCTCAAATAGCTGTGATTAAAAACAAAAGATCACTCAACACATGTTTTTAAAGACAACAAAGGAGTATATGATCTTGGTAAAGGCAATCGAATTAATTGTAGATTCATATAAATACCGTGATGTCTTCGTCTGTTAAATCAGACTTCGTGTACCTTATCTCCCCCTGCCTACAAGCATTAAAATATGGTGTTAACTGAATTGTTATATAGATATAATTGGCAATATGCACTTCTTAATACAATATAAAGTATCGATTTTGATGTGAGATGGATGTGAGATGGATGGATACTAAGTTCAATGAGTGACACCATCTACTATGTGACAACATTGCAAAAGGTAATTTTATATTTATTAAGAAAATGTTATATTTTTTATGTAGGCCTATATGTATTAATGGTTGTTTTTTGTTAGATACTTACCATTCGTCCTCACACCCACAAAGGAACTCTATGTCTGGTGTCCAACTGCCTACTTCCACACCTGCGCACTCACAGTGGAACCTTTTCAAGCAGACCGTACACTTCACCCAGTGAGTTGTCTGTGGAGGTTTGAAAAACTTAAAAATGCATGCGTCCATCTCCCAGCACATGCATTGACTATGATCTTCAGTCTGGTTTCTTGTTAGGCCTCTTCTGGTACTCATCCCAGATGAGTGAGCATCCAGCTGTGTTGGTATGGCTGTTCCGGAAGTTGGGTCAAAACTTGCAGCAGCTGGCTGTGTTGGTATGGCTGTTCTGGAAGTTGGGACAATAGCTGCAGCAGCTGGCTGTGTTAAGGTGGCTGTTTCGAAAGTTGGGTCAGCAGCTACTGCAGCTGGTGCACGTGTTTGTATGGCTGTTCCGGGAGTTGCTAGCTGACCTTTTTTCCTAAGTCTTTCATTCTTTGGGAAAAGAAAAAATATTAGCAGTTCACCCAGTATAAAATTATATATTTTTGAGACAAAAATAATTAGCCTGACTTCCGTCAGATGGTGGCAGTAGTGCGTAGCGCCCTACTTTACCGTCTGAGTTCTCTGGGTAGAGAGTTGATAACGCTCGTAAAGCCCCGGGCCGGACCAATCAGCGGCAGCTACGGGCGGGCTCTGAGCAGCTCTGAGCCAATAGAGTCTGATTGCAGACCACGTGGAAACCCAGGAGGCGGATTCTGGGTGTAACGTCATGCAGACAAGCCAATATGAGTGGTTGGAGTTGGCACTCCAGACTGTGATAGACAGACGGCCCCATCCAATCACCTGCTTAGCAATTCAAAAAATGGCCCGCCCCTTACATCGAGTGTGCCGGAGCAGTACCAGATGCTAGTAGGCAGAGCGGACGCACTGCTACTATCATCTGGCGCAGTCAGGTTAAAAAATAATGTGTTACCTGAGCAATAGCGCCTTTGAGCATCTCATTTGCTATGTAAATTCTCAGCCTGTTCAGCTGTGAACCCCTTAGAGTTTCCTCCATCACCATTTCTTCTTCAACCTCATGTTGGGCTGCCTATTATACACAAGAAGAATCTGTGACATTAAAAATATACTGTTCCAGGAAAATAATTAAAAATGTAAAATGTTAACAAAGTGAAATACCATGCAGACAAAAATGCCACAGTTGTCATTGTCATCTTGTCTCCATTGTAGAGGAAAGTACACCTTCCATTCCTTTAGGTTTGCTCTGTTCTTGAAAACCTTGCTAGAAAGAAACATAATTACAAAAAAAAATGACATACAAACAACAACAACAACAACAACAGACATTACTATTTAGACCAAACTTTATATTAAGGTTGTGTCTACATTTGTGTTTTCTTTTCTTCTTTTTTATCGCATGATTTGGTAATCCATTTTTCACTTCCAATTGCCTATATATCCTGGGCGCAACTCTCCCTCTGCCAACCTGGGGAGAAGCCCATAACTGAGCCTAACCGGTAGGCCATAGCATGTGGAAGGAACACGTTATTCCAACCAGTTCAGGCGCCCGGTTTGCCAGGGGGAGGCAGTATAGAGACCTTTATTACTGCATGTTTTTGGGAGGCTATCTACCCTTGGGCATACAGGGTGTAGGGGACACGACACGTGCAAACTCACAGAAAGGCCCTTTCGCCAACCCCACCTAGTTAATGTTCACCAATGACAATGTGGAGGAGAGAACACACCCCTAGTGCCCACAGTGTCCCCGCCTGGAATTTAACCCATGACCTTTTAGCTGTGAGGGGACAGTGCTACTGACTGCACCACCGTGCCCCCTATAACCCCATTTGTAATGCATTGTAATGGACTTTTAAACACTTGTTATAAATGTTTATTATTATGCATATCGTATTACAAGGTTTATCAAGTATTATAATTGCGACCGAAGATTGCAGTATACCATGAGAAATGTCGTAGCTTGTCCGTCCGTCTTTCAGTACAGAAAGTGATGTAACATGACATCACCTCATCAAAGATCAAACCCTGGATATTCATACTGTCACTATATGTGACAGTCTATATATGGGTATCCCTTTTAACATACAAGGTTTACATCCGACAACAACGAATATATAAACACGTATATTTCATATCCACATTATAAAGCATAATACATTTGCTTATACAGAGCCGACCTTTTATCAGTTTTTCAAGGTTTTACATTGTTGTACCTCAAAGTCTTCAGGTGCCATTCCTCCAATGGGATTTGTCTATCCACTTTCAGTGAGTCATATACTCTTATTTCTTTGAGTTCGAAGTCCAAAACCTATAATTATTAACATACAGTACACAAATATAAAAAATATATATTCATCGTCCAACACAGATTTTACTTTTACAAACATTTGGCCCGTTCCTGTGAATCATTTATATTAACTTTTTACATTAAATGTCCTCACCCCATGTATTTGTTTGACCCAAATTCCCATGACACGATACATGTGCTAAATCTTTGCTTACCCAGAGGACGAAATGATTACCCTCTTCCTTACGATCGTCTCCGCCCACAACAGGTGCCACAAAGAGTGTTGATGCCCTCTATTATATAGGACAACACAAATCAGACTGCAATATTATATGTTCTAATTTGTTACTTTTAAATTAACATACAATTCTATTGAAAATGTACTCACTTGAAATTTTGCGATGTCACTTAAATCGTTACGGACCCACTTAAACCACTCGAAATCAGCCACCAACATTGCCTGCGGGATGAAAAAGATGATCTATAAATGTTTTCTCTATTGTTTTAAAATGGTCTACACATATCTTGCCTAGGATGTGGCCACTTTATCTCAAACATTGTCCCTCATAGAACAATGTTATCACCTTTCTGGATCTTTCCATGAGCTGTGCCAATCTGAAGTTTACAGCCTGAAAAGGAAATCATATTGTTAAGACAATAAAATCGTAAAATGTTTTGACCACGCACGCACGCACGCACGCACGCACGCACGCACGCACGCACGCACGCACGCACGCACGCACGCACACACACACACACACACACACACACACACACACACACACACACACACACACACACACACACACACACACACACACACACACACACACACTCTCACACACACACACACACACACACACACCTTTTTAAGAATTTAACCACTAACCTCCGAGGTTAACCACAGCTGCGATGGGTTTGCTGTTTGATCCAATAATGATAAAGGACAAACAGTATGTAGGTCTTCGACACTCAGAGGGAACCTTGTGCCATGCTCAGTGAGAGGCGTGAACTTGTTTAGAATTTTACCCCCAGTGAGAGACTCATCATCATCATTAAGCGCTGGCGCTAGAGCGACTATCAATTCGTCCTATAAATGAGATAGTTAGCCAAATAATGTTAAATTACAACACAAAGCCTAATGGTCAATGTCCTTTTTTTCAGTAATATACATTTTAATTTACTGACCTTGTCCTCTGCTGTAACATCATACCTAGCAGCCCTAAATGTGCTTCTAGGAGCCGTAGAAGCCGTAGAAGAATGTGTTGGAGAGGCAGAGTCTCCATCTCTGAACTGTTCACATCCCTCCTCTGACACACAGATCAAGAACAGAAAAATGGACAAGTATTAGTGAGAAACAATTAAATGAAGATCGGTTGAAAATGGCTTAAGTCCGCCTTTAAGTATGTGTCCTCAAATTCAAAAGCATTACTTATTGATAACTTTAAGTCTTGTATGTGCTAATCTTACACTTACCACGCACAGAACCTTGTGCATGGTGCCCAAATGTGCCCAAAGTTCCCTTTAATGTAGAGGCAGATTCTCCATCGCTGCTGTCACTGGTAGGTGGGTGTCTGAACTGTTCACAATCCTCCTCTGTGACACAGATCAAATACAGAACTAGTAAGACACCTCATGGTGACATGCAATCTCGCCCTAAAGGGCGAGGTCACGCCAATTCTTGGCCATCTGACCAGTGATGTACAGTTACTCATATATGGAGACCCCTGCATGATAGTCCACAATGTTATGTCAAAACATGGCCATATATTGGCATTAACAAATATGGACATTCCCAGATATGTCCTAAATATTTATAACATTAATGTCCTTAATATTGATAATATACGAGTTTCCATATGGGCATAAAACATATGTTAATTAGTAAAGCCAATCAGGGCCTTGGCGAGTTAGGGCCTGGGTTTGATGCCTGGGGGTACCCTAACAGGGCATCATCTGGTAATGCCCATACTGTATATGGACATTTTATTTATATTATCCTTTATTAATATATATCCGTGTACATATATGGACTTATAGTATTAACGTTTTCGGCCTGACATTGATGACATCAGAAATCTCCATATATGGGCATAAAAGGGATTTGTTTCTGGGAATGACCATATATTGACTTTTTATTTTATTTTATCCTTAATTAATAATAATGTGTATCCATATACATACAATATATGTTATGCCCATACATGGTGATCCCTATCTGAACCAGCCACACAGATATGGGCCATGCCTTTGCCATCTGGCCAGTGACGTATATATCTATCTATAAATGCGACAAATCTCTGTCTGCGTGCGTGTGTGTCTGTCTGTCTGTAATCCGCGTATCTCGAGAACCGTTCGTCCCACCGGCTTCAGATTCAGCACGCGCGTTCCCCGCCGTGGCACGGAGTGCAGTGCCGGGCCTCGACCCGACCCGACGCAGGTTTTCCCGAACCGGCGCGAACCGTTCGGAATCTCCTTATGCAGGGCTGATTGTTGACATCAGGCTGTTCCGGAGGAAATCGGCGCAAGCGCTGACTCATTGTGACATCACTTCATAAAAGGCTCTGACATCACATACGCCACAACAAAAAATCTCTGTGAGTGTGTATGTATGTATGTAATCCGCGTATCTCGAGAACCGTTCGTCCCACCAGCACGCGCGTTCTCCATATATGGGAATAAAATTAATGCCAGTGACATATATATATATATCAATGACATCAGGGATCTTCGTTTATGGGCATAAAAGGGATACCCATATTATGGACTGTCACTTTGATATCACCTGTGATGTCACAGTATGAATATCCAGGGTTTGATCTTTGATGAAAAGACGGACTTTTCATCAAAGATCCTGTACTGAAAGACGGACGACAAAATGACAAAAATGGAACGATATTATCATGAGCATTAAGGCCCATTCCCACTGATGTATGGTAGATACAGATAAAAAAAAATATTTACCACAGATATTTGCCACAGATACTTTTATCTATGGCAAATATCTTTTTTATCTGTATCTACCATTCACTTTGAATGGAAAAATATCTGGAGAAAGAGATTTTTTTAATCTGTTATCTGGCCCAGTGGGAATGGGCCTTTAGTGAGAAACAATAAAAATGAAGATCAGTTGAATATGGCTTAAAGCTGGTTGCACACTGCTGCGTTTTTCGGGCCGAATATCGGAGTGAATTTCGGAGAGCGTGAATAAAAAAATCAACCTCACGTTATGTCAGTCACGTTTGCACACTGCTGCCCGTTTCGCGCACCACTCAGTCCCTTGCTCTCTCTATCTCTCTCTCTCTCCTTGCCCTGAAAAACGCATTTCGCAACGAAAAACGCAGCAGTGTGCAACCACCTTAAGTCCTCCTTTAAGTAGGTGTCCTCAACTTCAAATGCATTACTTATTGATAACTTTAAGTGTTTTATGTGCTAATCTTACTTACCATGCACAGAACCTTGCATGTTGGCGACTAATGTGTCCAAAGATTCCTTTGATGTAGAGGCATATTCTCCATCTCTGCCATCACTGGTAGGTGGGTCTCTGAACTGTTCACAACCCTCCTCTGAGACACAGATAAAGAACAGAAGAATGGTACGATATTATCATGTAGTGAGAACCAATCAAATGAAGATTGGTTTAAAATGGCTAAAGTCCTCCTTTAAGTATGTGTCCTCAACTTCAAATGCAATACGTATTGAGAACTTTAAGTGTTTTATGTGCTAATCGTACACTTACCATGCACAGAACCTTGCATGTTGGCGACTAATGTGCCCAAAGGTCCCACTTTCAGGTCAAAGGTGCACCGCTGGTCCATGTCTTTCTTGTATTGGCCATTTATTTTGGAGTTATGCATTTCCATTATAAGTCTTGCTTGAAATTTGAATGTGGATTCCTTCATTTCGGAGAATGAGTAACGGACAGAGGCCAATTGTCGGTTTAACTGTTCCGCTACAGAGGAGTTCATGTGGGATCGAAACTCTGGGCTTATGTCTATACTCCTCAACTTTTCCTCATCTCTCGTCTGGTTCTTTTGGTGGAATCTGTCATACATAGAAACTCTTTCCGTGGTATGTGTAATTGGGTGGACTCTATTAAAGCGATCACTGGACATCGGTGGTGGTTCTTTGTAGGTCTTGGAGCCAAGGGTTTTAACCCATTCTGGAGTGAATTCAAGTTTTTCTTCTTTGGCTAATTTCCTGTTTGCTCTTGTGTTTGCAACCCATCGCCCGTCATGAGGGTGGAAGTATGTTTGATCTGACCTGTTGTTCATGTGTCTTGCAACTTGCCCAGCAACATCCGATAAATACGCGGTCGGAAACACTTTAAAGCTGAGGAGACCATCTACGTGATCACGGGCACTTTCCCTCCAAAGCATGAAGTTAAGATAGTACACTACACCATGCGTGCAAGAGAAGTGCAAAATTCCACCTGTAATTTTGACATAGAATTATTATTATTAATTCATGTAGAGTACATTTCTATAATTAATTTAAAGTGTGACAAGCAATAGTATTTTGAAATGAAATTCCCAAATGTCATTCTCACCACCGGCGTTCTGCAACTTCAAAAAAAGTTTGGGATACACTTCTTTGAAGTTAACAAGTTCTGACAATCTGTTAACAAGGTCTGTCTCGGATCCTTCGCTCGAGACTCCAAGATGAAGACAGGCGTCCCTCATAGCGTCCAGATTTTTCTTTTTAGAATAAAATGTATGTGATTATTATTGTACATAATTATTACTATATATATATATATATATATATATATATATATATATATATATATATATATATATATATATATATTTGTATTTATTATTGTTTAATTCATTACTGTTACTCACCGGTAACTGCTCAAGCAGTGTCATGATTTGGTCCTCATCCCAACGATTAACCTCTGTCTGTCCTGTTTCTCTTTGCTTCATTCCCTTTAGGACTTCAGTTTTAGGAAGAATGTCACCGTTTCTTACAGCTTCTCCCATCCATGGCGCAAGATGGGAGTAGGAAGTCCTTGATGTGTATGGATTCATTGTTGATGTGCCTTGCAATTTAAAATAGAAATAAATGTGTGTGTATACATAATATATATAGATATAGATATATAGATATAAGATAACCAACACTAGGTATAGTATACTGTACGTGTATCAAACCATGTCAAAATATTGTAAAAGTTAGTTTTGGTGTTTGATATCAAAGTTTAAAAGTTAAACATTTCATAAACGTATCTTTTTCACTAACCAGTTAAACATTTCCATAAAAACAACAATAATATTAATAATAATACTATAAATAACAATAACAATAAATTCCTTATAATTTAGAACTATACATTTTATTTGAAAATCAGTTAACGCTATTAACCCACCACTTATGATGCCTTCAGCAATACATTCTTTGTTCAGGTCTGTCCAATTTCTGACTATGTCAATTTCGAGATCCTCTCCAGATATTGTACCAAGCACCGGCCTCTTGAACGTCCCCACTGTGAACATACATTTTGTGTCATTCATTTAGATTCAAAACTATTTCCATGCAGTTAACATTTTAATTTAACCTAAAACTGTAAGAACTTGTAATGTAAAGGATACTTTGATTTGCCTTGAGTACTACCTTTTTATTATTTATGACACCTCTGACTTGTTGCAATTGCTATTTGGCAATGACATAACAAGATTCCCTAAGCAATTTTAGCCCAGCGTAGTTCACGCATGGTCGTAGAGACATAGCACCGACGTCATATTCCCGGGTTTATAGGGGTCTGGGCAGAGTGACTTATTTAGCCCCCTACAACTGTCTAAATACGATATGACATTCTATACTTTCCTGTATCCTCTGTGTTCTTTAATAAAAAGCATTTTATCCGATTGTTTTCCCATGTATTTCCCCATTGAGATGTGGACGTGGCCTTGAAAAAATGGGTCCGGAAATACATGGGAAAACAGAAAGCGATTGAAAAAAAGGCTTCATGGAAGATACAGCTAATTATAGAATGCCGTATCATATTTAGACAGGTGTGAGACTTTATTATGGGGCCAAGTAAGTAGCTCTGCCTGAACCTATGTAAACCCGGGAACATGATGGTCAGGGGTCTCAACCATGCGTGAGCTATTAAAGGCTAAAATCACTTTGGGAAACCCGGCCAATATTGTTTGCAATTTAGGCTTGTATAAAGGAAATCAATATATGAATTGGAATGTATTAAATACACATTTTATCTAATTGATACATTTACATTATTTAATTTTACTTTTTTGATCCTATAGAAACTATAAGGCCATTCAATCGCAGTGTGTGAACAATTTTGGCATATTGGGCATTATTTTAGTCCATGCTAAACCCTAAACCCCTAAACAACTTTGCCTTGTTTTACAATACTTTTGAAAATACTTCGAATAGACGGCACATTGTGAGCTTGTAGATCAGCTATTTGAACTATTTAAAAGTGTCAATACCTGGGACTTCATAGGCCATTTTCCAATTGGCATCACCAACCACAACTGGTGGGTGGTTACCACACCGTAAACAACTGAATTGGTATTTGAAATCTGTTAAAGCAGCAAAGTGCATAAACGCCTTCATTATGGTGGAGTGATGCATGGAGATGCCGGTTTGCATCTCCAAAGAGGCCAAACTTCTCCCCAAACTTGTGTTAGTCTGTAAAAAAGAATACAAAATAAAGCATTAATATCATTAGAGTAACAGTTTATAACAGCTACACTATTAAAGGAGCTATAGTCAACTTTTTCTTGAAAAACCGACGCTAAAATAAAAAATGTTTCGAAATTATTTCATAAAAACGATTAAGCTTTATATGTGTTTCTAATCAAAAATGACCACAAAAAGCATATAATTATGATAAATAATCATTTTGGCCATTGTCAGGCTGACTTTGTTTATATCCGTCTTCTATTCTTTTATATGGATTGATAAGGGAATGTAAAAAAAAATAAGGGAGCTACAGACTGTAGATGGGATCATACTATATGCTTAAACAATTACAAGCATGTTTTGATACAGTATGTGACACACACGCACGCACGCACGCACGCACGTATGTATGTATGTATGTATGTATGCATATACGTATATTCACATGCACATACATAAATATACACGAATAGTAACACTTACGGCCAGGTTACAGAGCAACATGTTGCAGAGTGGGATGGATAGCAATATGTTGTTATTAAAGTTGTGGTATCCAGATTCAAATTCTTGGAACCGTATCTGCAAGTTGCAGTTTGGACACCTTTTGGTGTTGACTGTGACGCCTGAAAAAACATTTGTTTAAATACCAACGGTCACATAAAAAGTAATTTTAAACATAACACATATTAGATAGAATTATATATATGAATAAACACACAAATATGTAGAATACCAATACATGTTACAGAGAAAACCATTTGCAATTACATATTTTATACATGCCTTTTTTTATGAAGGATTTTCCATAAATAGTTGCATTAGTCGTGACCGCTTTTGCCTCCTCTAGTTTGGGTGGCGGTGAAATGTCACAGAGAGGACACTCCGTCTCCACTGGAGTGAAATGGTTGGGAACATCACCTATGTCCTCCTTCGTTTTTAAGGTACTGTCCATTTCTTCGGGGATGGGTATTTTCTTATGAGAAAATAGATAGTCCGTAATGCGGGATACGTATGTGACATGATCAGCAGGCACAGATAGATCACCGGTCAACTGTATTTCTAATTCGAGATCGGTGATGACATTGTCCGCTGTCTCATTGTCAGGTCTCAGGAGTTCAGGGGATTGCTGGAAAACACTCCAAGAGGTTAACATTTGGTGCACACAACGGTGGCTTTTGGGGGATGTCCTGCAGGGACAGTGCCATCTTCCCGCAACCGAGTCAAAAGTTACCATTGTGCGTTGAAATCTGCACCAATTGTCCTTTTTTCCAGTAAACACTGAATAAAATCTCCACCTACGGGAGTATCCATCATCAATTAAATTGATTGGGTATACCGTGCAAATGTTTTGTTTTCCTGCCAAATCGTTTATTATTTTACATTGTGTCCTCCAATGTTTTGTCATTAACGTTTGTTTTTTCATTGCGTCCAATGAGTCCTGATTAAGGCTTTGTTGCTGCCCTCTTTGTTGGTGCCCTCTGTAGGTGTATACATTCAAAGCCAGGGTTTCCTGCCCTGGCTTGAATTTCCATAATTTCGATGCAGTCCTCACTTTCACAAAGTGAACCAGAAGGTCCTTTTGTGACGTGGACTGGCATTCTTATGCCACCGCATATATTTTTTGTGGTGACATATATACTGTTTTTTGGGTCGACGCAATGCATGGCCTCAGGGTCTTTTAAGTGGCAAAATGTTATGTGCCTTTTCAGCAATGCCTTTGTGCCATATGATTTTGGACACAGTTGACATTTGTGTCCCGAGCTGGAGCTGGTGTCTTCTTCCTTCTCGCATCCTTTGTTTCGTTTTGTTGTCTGCTGGTTGTCAGCTGGACAAGAGAACATTTACATACACTTAATTGTTGTAATCAGTCAAGAACATGCAATGTCAACACTATCACAGTTATTTAATGATAACATAAATTAACACATTAACGAGCACACAATCCCAGTAACAAACAATTCATGGGTTTCATTTGTAGTCCTACACAATCCATGTTGAGGACCAACACAGGTGTTTCAATTCTATTCAGGGTAGGTTAAAAGGACACAATTGTCACTTTTGATTCTCTTCCTAAAAAGTCACATGACATTTAGCCACTTGAGGGATCCTGTTACCACAAAAGATATACTGTATGTGGTGGTACACTTATAAGAATGCCAGTACATGTCATGAAAGGACCTTCTGGTTCACTATGTGAAAATGGGGATTGTATGGACATGATGGACATTCAAGCCAGGGCAGGAAACCCTGGCTTTGAATGCATTCACTTGCAGAGGGCACCGCTGCCATTTAGGCAGCAACAAAGCCTACAACAGGACTCATTGGACGCAATGAAAAAACAGACCTTAACCTGTTAACAATCCTGTATAATTTGCAAAAAACGCCTATACACAGCGTACCCAAAGTAAATTGATTGTTGTTTTTAAACCATTTGGAGTAATGCATTGGGCATGGTCTCATTTTGAAGAAAACATTTTGAAGTTTTACCCAGAAATAAATAATCACTCTGTGTGCAACTGACATTGAGTAATGCAAGTTTTAACTTACTGGAATAGCAGGTTTTGAATCCTCGCCTAAATATTTTCAGTAAATAGATGCCTGCATAACACTGTTATTATCATATAGGAGCTGAAAAACACAATGTGGACACATTTTGAAGCCTTACCTAGCCCAATTTCAAAGGACATGATAAAACTACAAAATATGAATATTTTACACATGTTTTACTAAGTGTATGTTTACGCGTTTTCATTTGGAGACATTTGCATATATCATATAAAAAGGTCAAAAAAGGGCTAATAGACTGGATTTTTTTTATTTTTATTTTTTATTTTTTTTATATATTTATTATTATTATTATTTAATTTATTTATTTTAATGACAGCCCTAACACTCTTGGTCTGACGTTCGGCGCGCTGCTGCGCATTTACGCACGTCCAGTAGAGCTGTTACGCAGGGGTTTTTGGGTATTGTAGTTCACATCAGCCATGGATTTTATCATGTTTACCCTTCCTCTACACAAGAACATCATTGTTGTGGAAATATATGATGTTGCTGGAGTACAATCCAACTCTAAACGTGAGTAGCAGCAGATTTATGAATATTTGTTTGTTTGTTTATGTCGGACTTCTGCGTTGTTTGCGGCGTGAGTTTCGGGGCTATAATCAAATGGTTTGCAGATTCGGAATCACAAGAATCTTAGCTTTAAAATGGTATACAGCTTGGCAATGCAAGTGAAACAGAGACTTGTCTAAACGTGATTGTTTGTCAAAATACGGCCGGGTTCGGCGCGCTGCTGCGCATTTACGCACGTCCAGTAGAGCTGTTACGCAGGGGTTTTTGGGTATTGTAGTTCACTTCAGCCATGGATTTTATCATGTTTACCCTTCCTCTACACAAGAACATCATTGTTGTGGAAATATATGATGTTGTTGGAGTACAATCCAACTCTAAACGTGAGTAGCAGCAGATTTATGAATATTTGTTTGTTTGTTTATGTCGGACTTCTGCGTTGTTTGCGGCGTGAGTTTTGGGGCTATAATCAAATGGTTTGCAGATTCGGAATCACAAGAATCTTAGCTTTAAAATGGTATACAGCTTGGCAATGCAAGTGAAACAGAGGCTTGTCTAAACGTGATTGTTTGTCAAAATACGGCAGGCGGGCCCGCCGGCGGGCCCAGACCTGTTAAGAGTGACAAAACATTGGAGAAAACAATATAAAATAATTAACGATTTGGCAGGAAAAGAAAAACAATTGCACTGTATACCCAATCAATTTAAATGAAGAGGGATTCTCCCGTAGATGGAGATTCTATTCAGTGTATACTGGTAAAAAGGACAATTGGTGCAGATTTCAACGCACACTGGTAACTTTTGATTCAGTTGTGGGTAAATGGCACTGTCCCTGCAGGACGTCCCCCAAAAGCCACCGCTGTGTCCATCAGATGTTAACAATTTGGATTGTTTTCCAACAATGCCCAGAACGTTTGAGACCAGAAAGTGAGACAGCGGAACATGCCATCAAAGATAGCTAGACAACCAAGTGTCTCGCATGACAGAATATTTACACCCTCTGTTATGTACTTCTATTATGTATTTTGTCACTTATGTTTTGTGTGGCTGCAGCAGGGGTGATAGCCCAAGCCAAATTTCCCTTGTGGAGAATATAGTCTACCTTAACCTTGACCGTGTCTGATTGGCATAGAACTAATTAATGTTCTACGGAATCTTCTAATCAGAACACCGGTGTTGGTCCCTAACATGGCTGCTGTAGGACCACAAATGAAACCCATGAATAATAGAATGAAAACAATCAAAGTCAATTATATAACTCATATATTCATGAGTCATACATACCTTGTTTCCCAACATAGACAACATCTGCCCCTGAAAGACAAAGTCAGGTCAAACATATTCTTAAAGGGTTAAGGGATATTAAGGGACTTAAAAAAGAAGACCCTGGACAGTTTTTGATTTAATTGATTCAATATTTAGATATTTTACCATTAAGACTCCCTAATCGGGAGATAAGCGACCGTCAGGTGACATGTATGATCAGCTACTTTTGGGCGTCCGTGGGGGTCCATAGGGAGGCCCGGCGGTGGCTGGGCCCCCGGGTACCCCCTGGGAGCTGGTCCCGGTCGATGGGGGGTCAAAGTACGGGCTTTTTAGCGGGTTGCAGTGGCGGGAGTCTCTCCCGGTCGCTCCTAGCCCGGGTTACGGTATTTTATGTGCACTGCTTTTTGGCAGGGGTCCCTGGGGGTCCCTGGAGCTCCGGGGGGTCCTTGGAGGGGTGGAGGTTGTTGTTTGGAAGGCAAGGAGTGTGTGTGCAAAACTTTGCTTGGTTCGGGGCAACGGTGGCCCGGTGTTTTAAGTGCACTGCTTTTTGGGGGGGGGGGGGGGGGGGGGGCTAGGGGTCCCTGGAGCAGGGGGGTGCCTGGCAGGCAAGGAGTGTGTGTGCAAAATTTGGCTTGGATCGGGGCAACGGTTGCAGAGACATGAGCAGGGGAATAGTGTGACGTGACGTGACGTGACGTGACGTGACGTGACGTGACGTGACGTGACGTGACGTGACGTGACGTACGTACATACATACATACATACATACATACGGTCAAGCTGTGACCGTTCACATACTGAACTTGCAAACTACAGTCGCAACTATTACTACCAGTAAGACTCCCTAATCGGGAGATAAGCGACCGTTGGTCGCTTATCTCCACAAATAGGCCAAAAGTTTGTTTTACCAATTATTACACTCTATGTGAACATTTACATCAACAAATCCCAAGTACTATGCAGAACGACCCATTTCAAGTTTTTAATGTACAACAATATTTAGAAAATAGGTCTACAAGCTGACAGTCCTCGTCCCTTATATTCCCATAGGTTATATGGAGATCTCAGTGTTTGTCAGTCCTTGTTCATTTATGCCCATATATGGACATCTCTATATCTACTGTAACAGTCCTTGTCCCTTTATGCCCATATATGGAGATCTCTTAACTGTAAGTCCTTGTCCCTTTTATGCCCATATATGGATATTCCTGATGTCATCAGTATATGAACATATATGGGCTTTCTGATATGCCCATATATGGAGATCTCTTAACTGTAAGCCCTTGTCCCTTTTATGCCCATATATGGATATCCCTGATGTCATCCGTATATGCCCATATATGGGCTTTCTAATATGCCCATATATGTAGATCTCTGTATCTCCATATATGGGTATAAAATGATACTTCAGGTCTGACATCAGGTTTGTTTATATTGGGTTGCTAGGTTTGACATCACAAACTCTATGGGCCATCTGACCTAGAAATCTATATTTGGGCATAGATGACTCATCGTGACCTCATCACACGTCGACCGCACGTGTGACGTGCGGTCGACCGCACGTGTGACCGACGGACGGCCGGTGGAGGTTT
This sequence comes from Nannobrachium achirus, assembly GCF_963921795.1. Taxonomy (NCBI): domain Eukaryota; kingdom Metazoa; phylum Chordata; class Actinopteri; order Myctophiformes; family Myctophidae; genus Nannobrachium; species Nannobrachium achirus. The sequence continues at coordinate 59,932,841 of NC_137825.1, forward strand.
TCATACTAAACTGCGACCTTACGGTCGCAACTACTACTACTATTACCAGTAAGACTCCCTAATCGGGAGATAAGCGACCGTTGGTCGCTTATCTCCACAAATAGGCCAAAAGTTTGTTTTACCAATTATTACACTCTATGTGAACATTTACATCAACAAATCCCAAGTACTATGCAGAACGACCCATTTCAAGTTTTTAATGTACAACAATATTTAGAAAATAAGTCTACAAGCTCACAATGCTACGCATTGTCCTCGTCCCTTATATTCCCATAGGTTATATGGAGATCTCAGTGTTTGTCAGTCCTTGTTCATTTATGCCCATATATGGACATCTCTATATCTACTGTAACAGTCCTTGTCCCTTTATGCCCGGAGATCTCTTAACTGTAAGTCCTTGTCCCTTTTATGCCCATATATGGATATTCCTGATGTCATCAGTATATGAACATATATGGGCTTTCTGATATGCCCATATATGGAGATCTCTTAACTGTAAGCCCTTGTCCCTTTTATGCCCATATATGGATATCCCTGATGTCATCCGTATATGCCCATATATGGGCTTTCTAATATGCCCATATATGGAGATCTCTGTATCTCCATATATGGGTATAAAAGGATACTTCAGGTCTGACCTCAGGTTTGTTTATATTGGGTTGCTAGGTTTGACATCACAAACTCCATGGGCCATCTGACCTAGAAATCTATATTTGGGCATAGATGACTCATCGTGACCTCATCATGATTTCAATCGCTATAAAAGGACTCTCAGTGACATACACTCTCCACAGATAAAGCAGTCAACCAGCCTACCAGTCAACCCATTCTTTGATTACTTTGTACAACTAGATTAACTTTTCAATGGCATCCCCACTGGAATTGACCGAAATGTACGACAGACAATGCCGGTCTTATACCAGGAAAGAAGCATTTCTTCGACTCAGACCTTATCGCCAGGGTTGGCTTATAGCAGCTGTCGGTAGATAATGCCGGTCTTATATAAGGGTCATTTGTGTACGGTGTGATTTGCCATGGTTACTCATTGAAGTTGAATCTCCATATATGGAGATAACCTACGCATCACACTAAGTCTGACCTCACCAGCCCATATTTGGGCATGAGCAACTTATGTCTCCATGATGACATCACACAGTCCTCAGCCGATGATGTGGCGTGATGTCATACAATACACAAACGAGCCCAGATATGAGCAGGGCAAAGGTGTGACGTGTGACGTGTGACCGACCGACCGACCGACCGACCGACCGACCGACCGACCGACCAACGGACGGCCGGTGGAGGTTTTGATACCAGTAAGACTCCCTAATCGGGAGATAAGCGACCGTTGGTCGCTTATCTCCACAAATAACCTCCACCTCTCACGTCATACGGGCAGCCATAGTTACACCTGGAATGTTGAATCTCCATATATGGAGATAACCTACGCATCACACAAAGTCTGACCTCACCAGCCCATACTTGGGCATGGACGACTTATATCTCCATATACGGAGATGGCCATATATGGAGATACGATGACATCACAGAGTCCACAGCTGATGATGTGGCGTGATGTCATACAATACACAAACAAGCCCTATACCAGTAAGACTCCCTAATCGGGAGATAAGCGACCGTTGGTCGCTTATCTCCACAAATAGGCCAAAAGTTTGTTTTACCAATTATTACACTCTATGTGAACATTTACATCAACAAATCCCAAGTACTATGCAGAACGACCCATTTCAAGTTTTTAATGTACAACAATATTTAGAAAATAGGTCTACAAGCTCACAATGCTACGCATTGTCCTCGTCCCTTATATTCCCATAGGTTATATGGAGATCTCAGTGTTTGTCAGTCCTTGTTCATTTATGCCCATATATGGACATCTCTATATCTACTGTAACAGTCCTTGTCCCTTTATGCCCGGAGATCTCTTAACTGTAAGTCCTTGTCCCTTTTATGCCCATATATGGATATTCCTGATGTCATCAGTATATGAACATATATGGGCTTTCTGATATGCCCATATATGGAGATCTCTTAACTGTAAGCCCTTGTCCCTTTTATGCCCATATATGGATATCCCTGATGTCATCCATATATGCCCATATATGGGCTTTCTAATATGCCCATATATGGAGATCTCTGTATCTCCATATATGGGTATAAAAGGATACTTCAGGTCTGACATCAGGTTTGTTTATATTGGGTTGCTAGGTTTGACATCACAAACTCCATGGGCCATCTGACTTAGAAATCTATATTTGGGCATAGATGACTCATCGTGACCTCATCATGATTTCAATCGCTATAAAAGGACTCTCAGTGACATACACTCTCCACAGATAAAGCAGTCAACCAGCCTACCAGTCAACCCATTCTTTGATTACTTTGTACAACTTGGGCATGGACGACTTATATCTCCATATACGGAGATGGCCATATATGGAGATACGATGACATCACAGAGTCCACAGCTGATGATGTGGCGTGATGTCATACAATAAACAAACAAGCCCTATATACTGATGCGATACGATGACATCACAGAGTCCACAGCTGATGATGTGGCGTGATGTCATACAATAAACAAACAAGCCTATACTGATGCGGAGATATGAGCAGGGCAAAGGTGTGACGTGTGACGTGTGACCGACCGACCGACCGACCGACCGACCGACCGACGGACGGACGGCCGGTGGAGGTTTTCATAGTAAACTGCTCCCTGACGGTCGCAATAAAGGGGCAATTCTCACCAGGGAAGAGAGCATTGCCTGGAATGTTGAATCTCCATATATGGAGATAACCTACGCATCACACAAAGTCTGACCTCACCAGCCCATACTTGGGCATGGACGACTTATATCTCCATATACGGAGATGGCCATATATGGAGATACGATGACATCACAGAGTCCACAGCTGATGATGTGGCGTGATGTCATACAATAAACAAACAAGCCCTATATACTGATGCAGAGATATGAGCAGGGCAAAGGTGTGACGTGTGACGTGTGACCGACCGACCGACCGACCGACCGACCGACCGACCGACCGACCGACCGACCGACGGCCGGCCGGTGGAGGTTTTCATAGTAAACTGCTCCCTGACGGTCGCAACTAAACTGCGACCTTACGGTCGCAATTACGAGTAAGACACCCTAATGGCAAGAAGCGAGCGGGTGGTAACAACAGACGTGTAAGAGGGGCGGGGCTTCAACAATTACAGTTCGTCCATATTGGCCGTCTAAGTCCAGACACACGTTTTGAGACGGTACCATGCTGCAAACTGGAGTTATGTCTATTTAAAACCCAGCCAATAGGAAGACGGGGCTTCAACAATTACAACTCGTCACTATTGGCTGGAAAAGGGGCCAAGTCGTGTGAAAAACTGAAATTTCTTAAAATTTATGAAAGAATAAATAAAAATGCAAATGGCCTCATATCCCAAACATGTTTTATGAGGAATACCTCGATAATGAAAATATTAACACTTTTAATTTTAAAGATTTTGACCCCACTTGTGCATCTAAGGGTTAAACTCACAAAATGAATTTGCATACCTTTTTGCTGATGGCTCTTTAAGTGTCCCTTAAATCCATCCGGCCTTCCAAGAGCTCTGTAGTTACAGAGTTCACAGTGATAATGTGCTCGCCTTTCACCCTCTTCCACTTTGTCTGCACAGTAACAGGCCAGCACAAATTTTTCTAGGGAAAAAAAGGAAATAATATTATGTCAACAAAAGTGCCCTCTAGACTCTTGATGGAGCCCTCATGCAGTGCCACTTTGACTATCCTTGCACATCATGGTTCTGCAACTTCTCAATGTAAAAGATAACACCTCCTATGACAGTGAGAGAAAAGAATGTTGGACAATAAGTAATAATACTTAAATAATACAGCTGGAAACCAGCAGTCCCATATTGCTTTCACAGTATGTCAAAAACCTTTACTTATGTTCTGAATTTAAATTACTTTTATATCATTGTCCAATTGAAAAGTACCGGCATTTACCATTTCAATTACTCAAAGAATAAGAGTAGAGCATTTAAAAATTACTTTAAAGGTACAGATCCTCAAAAAAGATACTATTGAATGATACTTGAGTACTTTTACTATAAGTATTTTCCACCTCTAATAAAGACTTAAAGGGATATTCCACTTTCAAAAAAACGTTTGGTCATTTTATCATCTAATCAGGCTTTTATGAACACCCTGAAGGGTTTTTATTTACTTCATTCAATATTTAGATATTTGATGTAAATGTTATCTGCCCCCCAGGCTCGGGCCTCTCCTCATAAACACCCATTGTAACTTCAAACTTCATTTTAACCATTCATTAAAAACACCCGTTATTTTTTCTTGTTACTCATACTCCTAATATGTGAGCAGGTTGTGTTTTCTCAATAACCTTTTGCATTTATTTTTAATAATTATTTGGGATTACAAAACCACCAAATTATTAAAAATAAATTACAAAATGTATCGAAAAAACATGGCCTGCTCACGTATTAGGAGGGTTCTATGAGTAACCAGAAAAAGTTTGAAGTTACAATGGGTGTGTATGGGGAGAGGCCCTGGGCCAGGATCAAATATCTAAATATTGAATCAAGCAAATTAAAAAATGTTCATGGTGTTCATAAAAGCCTGATTAGATTTAACTGAACATTTGCAAATTACGAACTGGTGAGACAAGATGGGTAGTAGCAACTATATATATATATATATATATATATATATATATATGTCACGGTTTGTTAGAGAAACAGGACGGTCGAGAAACGGAGCACTCGTCGTGCAGCACGGGGCGGAACGGAGCCGCTCGATTGTCCACGACATTGCAAGCGGCGCGCAGGCCAGCGGACCTTGGTCCTGCTCTTCGCCCCCGAGCACCGCAGGTGCGAGTGGCCGCGAAGAGTGGGCCAGGGCCGCGCGGCCGGCGGAGCGCCGCGCGAGTCACGAAGCCGTGGTGAATGCAATCTTTATATTTATGCCCAGGCCGTAAGGCCTGGGCAAGCCCACGATAAACGCCCTGTCCAAGTGACTACAATGGAGCTAATGGCTAAGCTAGGCTAGGCTAGGCTAGGCTAGGCTAGGCTAGTAAATAAAGTCGCAAATAGAGTCGCAAACGAGTGACGTCCGCGCCTTCACTAGTGTTTCTGAATCAAATGGTGTTCTTCACCCTTGATATCATCAACACAAAAAACACACTTTTGCTTGGAAGCCAAAACCTTGACTTCGTCAAGGTTGGTGAAAACCTTATGTGAATCTGTAAAAGACCAAAAGGGACAATTGTGTGTTAGAGAGAGACCCGGGAAGGGACATTGAGTGGAAAATGTGAAAGCCATGGTTTAATAATATTAATTAGCCTAAACATAAACCAACATAATATAGGCTAGTTATCCTAGGCCTACTCCCAACCCAAGTGCTGAATGTAAAGTATAGGCCTGTGCATGCATATCGTCTGTGAGACACACAGGACCTGCATCAGGATACGGTGGAGCATGTTTAAAAATACCCTTTTGCGATGAACACGCGCTAATACTTCTGTACCTTTACTCTAGTTAGAATTCCAGACTTTTACTTGTAACATATAGGCCTAGTATGTAGCCTATACTTTGAAGGATTGATACACTATTACTTAAGTAGCCTAAAGAATGGGACTACTTTTAATACTGCTATAATTAACTGCTCATCATCTCAGGGTAACATATAAATAACCAGGTGTGGAAGTGTTAATTAATCAAACAGTAGCAGGGGCGTCAAGGACTAGGGCCTACAATAAACTTTAGAGGCTTTTAGGATCAAAGCGGCTCACATATTTGGTTTGTAGATATAGATATAGTCTACACAGTATGAAAGAATTAGAAATTATGGGTTGGTACTGTAGAATGTTTGACATGGTGATCTGACCATGGGGTAGTGAGTCCCAACAATAACCTCATAGGCCAGCACACACCTGTGCGTGGCCATGCAGGGAACACGCGGCCAGTTAGGCCTATGTCTTTTTTTCCCCTTCTTTTTGTTTAAGGTTTCCTATGTAAATAAGACGTATAAGACTTTCTTGGATCTCATTTTAGTTGGCAATGTAGGCCTACCAGTGAACTCATGAAACTGCATTTTACCATACAAACTTATTAAGCTTCCATCTATCAATCAATTAATGGTCTCCCCGCATAACTTGACGGTAGGAGAGCTACCTACAACCGAATATTCAAGCATGTGTTAGCTAATAAGTGTGGATGTAAAAATGTATACTTACTATTCATTCTTGTAGCCTAAAAGGAGGAGAATGTAGTGGCTTTTGACTTCTTCCTTAATCCTTTCGGATCGCGCGCTGGGATCATCTGTTTGTGTCTGCTTGTTCGACTACAATGAGCGTGACATGCGCACAGTCATTTGCAATTGTAGCCTATATATACACTCTGTGGGCCACTAATCTACAAGCTCACGCCGCGTTGCGCTGCGAAGCATTGTGAGCTTTGTAAATCAGCTATTCTGTGCAGCACTGCACCGCGCTCAATTAGGCTATAATCAAGCTTTTAATCCAACTTTAACTGCATCATTCTCTCTCTCACACGCACACACACAGTATTGGGCGCTGTCCTTGGTTCTGAATCCAACTTCTGTGACAGACAGACAGACAGACAGACAGACAGACAGACAGACAGACAGAGTGGCCAAATTGGCCACTTAATTATCTGCGGTGGATCCCGTCATGCACTCCTTTGAAGTCAAAATTGGGCCATTATAGGTTTTTGTAACCTAATTGTTTGTTTGAACGCCCAGCAGGGAGTCCTTGCAGCTGTCAATGGTGATATAGGCAGACAATAGCCTACACTTCATATTCACTTTATATATTTATTTTATTAACTGTAGGCCTGGTCCTATAGAGCTAGTAGGCTATTGTATGTCTTATTAAACATTAAAAAAAAAAACGCGGAGGCGCCGTGGGCCGCTAAAAAAAAGAATACGAAATAGATAGATAGATCCAGTCAGCATCATGTCCCAATCCTATACCTAGCAGACATGTCAGTGTTTTGGCCAGGTCAGACGATTGCCTGGAATATAATGGACCCTTATGGACATTTTAATTCTTGTGCGGGTAGGCCTAAAATGAAACCAAATGGACCCGTAAGGGGGGGAACGTTTGGTTTCATTTTACACTCTCTCACTGTGGAAAACACTGCGGGGGGTCGGCCAAAACATAGGCTGCACGACATGCGCGCGCACACACACACACACACACACACACACACACACACACACACACACACACACACACACACACACACACACACACACACACACACACACACACACACACACACACACACACACACACACACACACACACACACAGAATGAATCCAAATATTTTACGCATGACAAGCGCGGAGAAACCGTATGCCTAAATAATAATAATGAAGAACATGTGTTGAAACACAAACATATCTATGATGAATTCGATTAAGGAGAACCTTTAGTTAATTTAGCTGCAAAGAAAAATGAAGGTTATATTTATATTCGGGGTGAGGGGGTCGGTAAAATGTGCGTAAAATGGAATATGGCTGATATGAGAAGGTAGAAATGGATAATTAAACGGCCAGACCGGGCGAAAGAAATACAAATAACAGACTATTAAGCTATGGTCAATAACTATTATAGCCTACAATAAAATGAATACAATAAGGCATAAGCCTATATACAGTATATAATATACTGTATATTTGGGACTAGGGAGGGGTAAAAACGAAGGGGAAAATGGGCACAGGTAATCCCACTATAGGGGATAGGTTGTTGCCGGATAGGTTCGGCAACAGCGGCCGATTGTCGGTCTGTCCGGCGTTGCCACGGATTAGGTATAATTGCCACGGCATAGGAATCATTGCCGCGGCTGTTGTCGGCAAGTCCGACGACGCCGCGGCAGGTGCCGCTGCCGGGAAGTGTATTCGCTCCTTCTGGTTTTATGACTCAAAAAGACTACACTTCACCGCAGTACCGACTCTGATAGGGGCTTAACTCTGCTCAACCCCGGTTTACCAGAACCTGTGTGCCAATCTATTTAAAGTGGTAATCTGAGTTCCTGGGCTCTATGGTCCTCCAGGTGGCGTTGTCAGCAACGATTTAGAATTTATAGTTTTAAACCTCACCACACATACTGTACATCACATTCTCAGTCATCTGCTGGAACAATGATTCATGTCAGAATAGAGAGCTTTTGTGTTTGAATCCAAATAAATATCCCTTACCCTAAACCAGTGGTTCTCAACCTTTTCAGGCCGTGACCCTCAAAATAATCATATTTTAACTGGTGACCCCCCACCCTGACGAGCACTAAGAGTTGAGGAATTACATTTTGTATAACACGGTTCTATTGTGAAAATAGCAGATCTACATGCCCACAACGCCTCCCAGTGCCCCTCTATACACTTAAACTTTATGTTGGTTTGTTTACTGTTGAGCGAGAAAACAATGTTGCACATTAAGTTAATCATCTGGGGACCCCCTCAAATAAATTGCCCTGTACCTTTAAATGGAACTATTAATTGTGTTGAAGTTGTAATTTTCCAGTCATTGCACATGAAGGCTCAGCACACATGCACGTGTGTTTGAATGTGCTTGTTGCCAGGCCCTGCACGCACGCAAACACGCACACACACACACACACACACACACACACACACACACACACACACACACACACACACACACACACACACACACACACACACACACACACACACACACACACACACACACACACACACACACACACACACATCACACACACACACACACACATCACACACACACACACACACACACACACACACACGAAAATGGGAAGTAGCTACTATCGTGTACTAGTTGTCCTTCCATGACAAACAGGAAGTGATAGATAGATAGATAGATAGATACCTTTATTATCCCAAGGGGGAAATTCAGTTGTCCAGTAGAAGCACAGCAGTATACAGTTATTTACAAAGTTACAGAGACGTAAGAAAAGATAGATAAGAGGGAAAAAAAACAAAAACAAAGACAAGAGCAGTACAGTACCAATAAAGAGAAGGTGCATCAATAGAGGGGGCGAATAATATGTGATGCGTTATGCGTTATGTGGTTTAGCGCTAACGTTTCGTCTCGGCTTGGAGGTCGGCTATTTTCAGTACTTATTCATGGTTTGGAGAGGGCACTTTTTACAGACGGGTAAAAGGGCCAGCTAATCTCTAGCGCTGTTGGCCCGGTCGCTGCCAAACTGTGCCCACGGCCAGATTGGCCGTATGATTGTCCTGCAAAAAAAAAAAAAAAAAAAGCTTCATGCAGGCAGGCACCAGTGTAAAAGTGGCAGCATATCGGCTGCTGTCAAACAGGATAGAAACCTGTTAGTTGGTGTTATGTTCTGCTCTCTGATCCTCTGTTGCATTGTGCTGCGTTTGATGTGTCTTGCCTGTGTTGTGATGTGTGGGGATTCTCAGGGATCGATTAGTACTACTGCTACGGCTACTAGCTGCTAACCATTTACAGTGGGTTGTCTTAACAAAATTATCAAAACAAAGCGGATAAAAGCGCCAAACTTTTTTGAGGCTTCTTTAGGACCTAATGATGGATTTTAGCCTTGGGTAGCAAACTTTATTGCACAAAAGACTTTCCTTGATGACAAAATGATGGTTTAGTGATGAGTCATCACTTTTCACAGTTTTTTGGGTGTTTTGGGGGGCCATTTCTAGCCCAGGGAAAGTTGTTTGTGCAAAAAAAAAAAAATGCTTGCAATGGATTCAGAATCATGACAAACCCCTAGTTAGACCCCTCACATCCTACTTAAAGCAGATTTTTTTTCTGGGTATTCTCCTCCTGTATAGAAAGTCGATGGGAGCCCAACTTGATATCGATAATTCTATGGCTAATTTTCAAAATAAAGTTTGGTACGAAAGGCTAAAATCCAGGTCCTAAAGAAGCCTTTTATCCGCTTCATTTTGATAATGTCAATTACTATGGTTAAGCAACCACACTATTAGGTCAAGTTATTTGTAAAACTCTGAGATGGCCTGATCATTCACCAACATAATAGTTTGGTTGGTCCAAATGTCAGTAATCAAGAAAGAAACATAAGTGATGGAGCTGAAAGGACTGTTTTCAAAGCCTCCAGCCCAGCTGTCACATCTGAAGGACTGTAAGTACAACTGATTCTTCTCAATGCATTCAGGAATGCTTAGACCACCCTTATGGGCCTGTAACTGAGAGTGTACAAATGGAACCAAATGGACCCTGGTCCATTTGGTTCCATTTGTACACTCTCTAAATAACAAACGTGGCACTACTGGTTGTCAAAAAGGTGCCGTCTCACCATCTTCCAAAGCATATACCTGGTTGTGATGTGCCCACTCTGGTTACCCAACCCAGCACTGGTTTAATCATATTGGTATACAGTAACAATCATTAGGTTTTAAAAACAAAATCAACATGCTTATGTTATTTCACATACCATGTTTGTTAACCAGGCTGGGGTCGCTACAAGGTAGCAGGCTACTGTGTCAATGTTCCCATGCAGTCCCATGGCTTCTATGCTGCTTGCTTGGCTGCTCTTTCACTTTGGTGTTCAGGCTATCATGGATTCAATGTCTAATCTGTTCTGATTTCTGACTCTGACATCTCAGTCATATGCTCTCATCTCCGTTGCAACTTGTAGGTTGAACCTAGGAGAAGCCAGGAGTAGAAGACGCTCAGTGACCTTGGCTATGCGCCATGACACTTCTGGTGGCAAAACTCGCACTGGAAGTTCGATGAATAACATTGGAGTCTATGAGAGCCGGCTGGGACAGCTCATGAACAAAAAAAAATATTCTGAACTATTGCGACCTTTGTTATATAATCGCCTCAGGAATATAAAAGAAGAAACATCACAGGTATTTTTACAATCACTTGCTTTTCGATGTGCACAGTACATAATGTTATTGATCGAGGCAGCTAAACAGCGGCAGGTATAGTTTCTGTCTCGGAGCTATCGCAAAATTTAGATTCCAGATAGGGAATGGTGGAGAGTCTTGCGATATATGTCTCTATAATGTTATACAGCGTACACACAGAAAAGCAACACAGCAGAAAACAATGTGTGACATTTTTTCTTTTATATTCCTGAGCCGAGTATTATAAAGGTCTCTATGGACGGGTTTCTGGTCCACGTTACACTGATAAGAAGTAGATGCGTGCGCAGGTTCGGTACCAGAATTAGCCAATGAAACCAGCACTCCCCAAAACAACAGGTTTGGGGATTGGTGGGAATTGATTACATGATACATTCAGCAGTGCATTTAGTCTCAATGTTTGTAAACAAGAAACCCGTCTATTGTTCAGAAATTATTTTTTGTTCATGAGCTGTCCAGCCGGCTCTTCTTGCTGACACGGAAAGCGCTCACTCACTGGTCGTGTCATGAGTTAATGAGCCAATGAGCTGGCTCACACAGCGCCGCACACAGCAAGGATGGGACACAGCAGCACTCACTGCTCAGAGCAGAGTGGAAGCTGAACCACCGTCATTTCTCTAATAAATCGTCCTGTCATTCATATTTATCCCCCGACCTTAAAATACGGGACAAAGTGCGTCTCGTATCAGTTCAATACGGGACACGTCTTTTAGTTTCCAAAAAAAACGGACGATCCCGTATTTTACAGCACAGCAGACAATGAGTGAATACATGATGATGATAATAATAATAATATGTTGCTAAATGTAGACCTAGCTTAGTAAAACAACAGGTTTATCCTTTTAGTGTACCTTGTACCAGTGGGGGAAATCTTGATATTCCTACGTCCCATTTGTCCGACTAAGGGTTAGGGATAGTTTTACTGAGGTTACTGTCATGAAACTGTACCTTTTACTATGCAAACTGAAAATACATTCTTCAATCAATCATGTAAAACTGTTCTAAATGTGTGGAGGCTCTCATTTGGCTTGTTTTACATGATACAGAAATGATGTGAGTAGGAAACCATTTGACAACTTCTCTCTTTTCTCTCTTCCTCTCTCTGTCAGTCTCTCTGCCTCCCTCACCACTCTACCTAACGCGGACATAGAAACCATTTTACTGTCAGGTTTCATCTTGTATCTGACGCTGTGTTCCACTACAAGACCTTACAGTAACTCATAGTAGCTCAGTGTCTCCAGTAGCTGTGTGTCTGCAGATGAGGATGGTGGACAGACTGGCTTAATGAGGATTCAACAGTAAAAGTAAGGATTCAACAGAACTCTATGACTGGGTTGGGTGTACAGCAGGGCTGGGCAACCTTAGGCACGATGCCAACACTGGCACAGGGGAGGGTGATGACTGGCACACTGGCAGAAGAGTGAGAGAGAGAGGGTTTCTTTTTTTTAAATCAAATGTTGTTTTAAAATGGTCAGTTTAGTACCTAATTTACAGCAAATCACATCCTGCATATAATTCTACATTCATTACAACTGTGAACTCTGACTGGGGAGGGAGTCAGGGACATAGGAGGGTTATTGATCTGAGTCTAATGATCCTTATAACAATCAAAATGTTTGATTTTTTGATGGGTTGTCATTCAAATCTATTTTGTAATGGTACACTGACTGAAAATAAAAAACATGGCACTTCATTTCTGAAAGGTTGCTGAACCCTGGTGTACAGTAGATGATGCTACATGTCCCACACACGTAAATGTACAGACCTGGGCATTGTGTGGCCCGGGGGCCATATGCGGCCCTTTGGTTCACTCTGACCAGCCCTTGTAGGGTTAATGGCAAATGACATTTCATAATTTTACCTCATGCATGGACTAAAGCTGCATTGCTTTTATTTTCATGTTTTTTGTTCACACACACACACACACACACACACACACACACACACACACACACACACACACACACACACACACACACACACACACACACACACACACACACACACACACTTTTTGATTTATCGGCGTAGCGTGTTTTGCAAAAAATATGTTTTTTTAGCACATTTTATGATTACATGTTTACGTTAGTTTAAAAGTGTAGAGACTCCTGCTCTAAGCTAAGGGGTCCCTGCTTCATCTCTCTCTATAAGGGGTCCCTGCTTCATCTCTCTCTATAAGGGGTCCCTAGCTGCTTCATCTCTCTCTATAAGGGGTCCCTGCTTATTCTCACTCTATAAGGGGTCCCTGCTTCATCTCTCTCTACAGCACATGATTGACACTTTCCTCTTGATTGACAGGAATCACCTGTCAGTGCATGTTGACACAGGAGGAGTGAAGGTTACAGTCTGGACTCATTTCTTCAACCCTTCAATAAGGATAAGGTAAACACTGTGAGAGACACAAACTCTACTGATCTGTCAATAAATCATTATCTAATTCAGTGGTGTAACGTAACTAAGTTAACCCATTACGAACCCTATACGAACCCATTATAACTTCAAACTCCATTTTAACCATGATGGATTCAATGAAAACAACTGTCCTTTTCTCTGGTGACTCCTGACACCCTCTGAATACGTGAGCAGGCCGTCTTTTTCCGATAAAAATTTTCATTGATTTCTACAAATTTGGGGGGGAAATTAAAATTATTTAATGCAATAATAGATTATAAAAAAATCAGAAAAAGGACGGTTGTTTTCATTGAATCTATCATGGTTAAAATGGAGTTTTAAGATATAATGGGTTTGTTTAGGAAGGTCCTGGAAGGGGGAAAAATAGGGGAAATGAATATTAAATATCTAAAAACTGAATGAAGAAATTCAAACAATTATTGGCCAGGGGCCCTCGCCAGGGTTAATCCGTCCCTGCTTCTACTCCACTACATCTCGGTTCCAAATATTGTACTTTTACTCCACTACATTTATTTGAAAACTAGTTACTAGATTTATTATTACATAACATACATTAAAGGACAACTTTAGTTTTTTACAACAAGGGTTCATATTTTAGATTGTAATTAAAGAATATAAAAGATGAGTGTTAAAATTATTTCATTTACTTCTCTCTATTGTTTTAGAGATTTTTATTTCAGTGGTTCGGGGCAAGCGTACAAGTGGCTAAATATGTCATTTTACACAGAATAAGCCCATTCCCAAGATACAACGCAACCTTTCATGGTTGGATGTGACATATGGGGGCTAGAAGTGTTACTGTAAATAGCAATAAAGAAACTGCTGGCTTATTGTGTCTAAAAAGACATATTTAGCCACTTGTACGCATGCCCCCATGCGTACGCATGCCCCACATTTTAGCACGATAAACACGATAAAACAATAGAACGAAGCAAATGAAAACATTTTAACACTCACCTTTTCTTTTCTCTAATTACAATCTAAAATATGAACCCTTGTTGTAAAAAAAACGAAAGTTGTCCTATATACATTTCAGCCGTTTAAAAATAGCCGATCTACAAGCTCAGATTGTGAGCTTGTAGATATGATATTTTCAAATATTTGCATATGTAGCCCCCACAGTTAGTACCAGCAATGAATCAGTGACAACAGCCCTGCTCATTGGGCTCAGCCCTGTTAGCACAACTGGTTGTATGCTGGATTGGTGAGTGGGAGTCCTGGGTTCAATGCCGCTTCCACCCATCACTTCACATACATTTGAAAACTTGTGCAATGGGACATCTAGCATAAAGAGTAGTTTTGTACTTACACATTTTGATACCAATATCTTTGTTCTTTTACTCAAGTGAATTTTGATTTTCGGACTTGAGTATTTCTACATGGCAGATACTATTACTAGAGTAAAACATTTTAGTACTTTTCACACCACTGATCTCGTTACATTAACCCATTAAAACCGGCAGATGTTGAACTTTTTTGAAAATCTTGAATCATTTAGAATAATTCTTTCTCCTGGGGTTCCTGTCACAAAACAGTTCTGCGGCCAAATAGACATTATCATATTTGATGGGTTGACACTAAAAAGTGATTTAGAAGGCTGATGGGCTTGAACAGACGGAAAATATATGTAGGAGCCATGAATTGGTGTACTATTATATTTATTTGGTCAATGAACGTACTGTCACTGGAGTGTGTGTGGATGATTGGGTGACGGGCATAGGGGCGGACCTGGTCACCTCAAAGGCACCCTATTCACCTGAGCACTGAGAGAGAGAGAGAGAGGGGGGGGGGGGGGGGTGACTGGGAAGCCATACTTTTGTTGACCGCTTTATTTCCCTTATTTTGCTTTATTTTGATTTCCTGTTTATTATGAGTTAGTAACCTTTACGTTTCCTTATATTTAGTTAATAAAACCTCTTAAACGCATTCTTTGGATCCAGCGTATTATGTTTTGTTTGGAAGCGTGTCTGACAATAGGCCCACCTCATCGCCTCTCAGCGACTTTTAGTTCAGTTCTCCTGCAGTCGCCAACAATATACTTTTATTAGTTTGTGGGTACGGTACGGAACTAAACGCAGGCAGGTGACATTTTATTGTGCACCATTTCTGTCCAAACAACGTCGCTCACCAGCGTCGCAAACACTGAGGACGGCGTGCTATTTACTTTACGGCATTTAATCATGCGTAGTGGGGCGGACAACAGTTCTGTTTTTTTTACGGGCGGGCAGGTCTGGTTTAGACTTTTATATAATCGCGGGTCGCGGGTCAGTAGGCGGATCTGATTAATGACGGGCTTGGCGGGCGCAGGTTGTCAACATTTGACCCGTGCAGGACTTGCAGGGGATTTAGGGGGGGTCAGGGGGGTCACAGCTAATTGAGTTAATAACTACAGCATCACAATCAGTCTGACCACTTTAACCCTATTTCATACTTTGGCTATGAAAAAATAGCAGATCTACAAGCTCACAACATGTCACATCACGACGTGTTGTGAGCTTGTAGATCTGCTTTTTTTTTTTTTAAATAGACTTTTTAAGGCATTTTAACAACAAATCTCCTCTCATGAGGGTCCCTGCAACAAGATCTTTTTAGATGGGAGTCCGCAGTCAAATACAAATAAATGTGGGGGTCCTTGGCATGAAAAACCTTTGAGAACCATGCAGCCTATTAAAGAGTAAAATGTAGAAGTGCAGATGCATAATACTAATAAGGGTGGTAATAATAATAATAATAATAATAATAAGGGTAACATTTTAAATGGTGTACACGGTAGGGAGTTACAATAGAAAAAACTATGGCTCGTGTACCAACTCGAGCCTTTGTACACGACTTTGTACATTTCCCATAGATTCTATGGGACTTGAACACTTGCTACTGCTCTTCGTGTACACGGTCTGTGCCGTCTATATTTTCTCAATGGGGGGCAGCAGAGAGCCATATGTACACAGGCCCTAGTTGGTGTCCACGACCAATAGTTTTACATGAACCCTGTGGACACTGTGGGCTTATCAAGTGGTCCATGGTCGGTTCTCAAAGTGAGGTCGGGGGACCCTCAGAGGGACAATGTGGGCTTATCAAGTGGTCCATGGTCGGTTCTCAAAGTGAGGTCGGGGGACCCTCAGAGGGACACTGTGGGCTTATCAAGTGGTCCATGGTCGGTTCTCAAAGTGAGGTCGGGGGACCCTCAGAGGGACAATGTGGGCTTATCAAGTGGTCCATGGTCGGTTCTCAAAGTGAGGTCGGGGGACCCTCAGAGGGACAATGTGGGCTTATCAAGGGGTCCATGGTCGGTTCTCAAAGTGAGGTCGGGGGACCCTCAGAGGGACAATGTGGGCTTATCAAGGGGTCCATGGTCGGTTCTCAAAGTGAGGTCGGGGGACCCTCAGAGGGACAATGTGGGATTATCAAGGGGTCCATGGTCGGTTCTCAAAGTGAGGTCGGGGGACCCTCAGAGGGACAATGTTTCTTATCAAGGGGTCCATGGTCGGTTCTCAAAGTGAGGTAGGGGGACCCTCAGAGGGACACTGTGGGCTTATCAAGGGGTCCATGGTCGGTTCTCAAAGTGAGGTACATCCTCAAAGTCCCTCCTTCCCAATCAAAGACGAACCAACCGAACGCTTCTCTGTTGTTAGTGAACCACTTCGCATGCCTTGTACCATCTTGTTAGTATGACCAAAGACAAATTCGACCCCTGCCAGTTTGCATATAAGAAAGGTTGCGGTACAGAGGATGCGGTTGTCACACTAGTCCACTTAATTACAAAACACCTAGATAAGTCTAACATGAATCATGCAAGGGTGCTGTTCTTAGACTTTTCTTCAGCTTTCAATACTAGTGTCAAAGATGGTGCAGTTGGAACTGAATCCATACTTAATACACTGGTATACTGCCTTTCTCACCAACAGGGTACAGAGGGTGAAAGTGAACGGAACCCTCTCCTCAGCAGTAACAACTAATGTTGGGGCCCCCCAAGGTTGTGTAAGCTCAGCTATACTTTTCACCCTTTATACTGACAGCTGTCGTACTGAGGAATGTCTGTCTGAATGTCGTACTAACGAACCAGACCAACACATTCTAAAGTACTCTGATGATACAGTTTTAATTTCACTCTTAGATAGTTCCAGTGATCCTGGACTGCACCAACTCAGAGTAAATAAGGTGGTTGAATGGAGTGATAACAACGCTCTCATCATTAACACAAAAAAGACAGAAGAGATTGTTTTTGGTGCACCACCAGATACACACAGATCTCCCATTACTATTCATGGTGAACAGATCAACCAAGTATGTTCGTATACGTACCTCGGAGTAGTAATAGACCATCTTTTGTCATGGAAAGATCAGATTGAATCTGTGTGTAAGAAAACAAAGCAAAGAATCTACTTCCTTCGCCGTTTAAGATCATTTGGTGCTAGTAGACAGATTCTTCTTATGTTTTTCACGTCTGTCATTATGAGTGTTCTTCAGTACTGTAGTACCACCTGGTATGGATGCTTGTCTGCAGCCCTTAAGTCACAACTGCTGCAACAACTGAACATTTGTTCAAAGATAGTTGGACAACCACTTCAGAGGCTATATACGACTACGTATGATAACAGCATTCTAAGGTTGGCAAGAAATATTACCTCTAATAGTAGCCATGTGTTGCATAGAGAATATAGGTTGCTGCCTTCAGGAAGGAGATATGGTGTTCCAGAATACAATAAGGTCAGACTAAAAAGGTCCTTTGTCCATCAGTCCAATTTAAGGCTTAATCAGGAGTTTGGCCATAGGTAGGCTTGGCGGTGGACACTGCTCTTGTCTATATTATCCTTATGTATGTCAACCTGTCTTGTTTTTGTTACATGTGTTAAATGTTTGTATATATGTTATGTATCGCATACAGTGTTGCCAGACGTACGACAATTATCGTATTTGTACGATAATTTGACCCTCTGTACGATGTACGATCAATAATTCCAAAAATGCCCAAATGTACGATAATTTCGGCATATCATCAAAAAGAGTGTGAATTCACTATTTTCCCTGGCTGCTGATCTGGTTTGGCTTCTCAAAATAAGCCAGGAAATCAGTCAATCTGACCCTAGATCTGTACTTGGAGGCATTAAAAACACTGGTTGCATCTTTCCAGACCAGTTTTAGGCTTTTATTTGTGTAAGCTCCAAGAAGTTGCCTGCCTCCACACAGCAAATCTGATGCGTTTTTGTCACTCAGGAGTCTAAAATGAGGTCGTTTCTTACACTAAAGACTCATTTTTTGGTGAAATTACGTTTTTACGCGAGTGATTTCTCTTTTTTGGCCGTGTACGATAGTTTCATGTCAAATACGATAATTCTGAGCCTCCGGTACGATAATTCAACATTTCCCATCTGGTAACACTGATCGCATACATGGCTGCTGTGTCGCAAGACAAATGTCAGTGTGAACTGACAATAAAGTACTATATCATATCATATCATATCATTATCTTCTTGCAGCGAGTCTGTGCGTGCAGCCACATTGTTTGTATACAATTAATTCGTCTATAGGCTTGTCCAGCTCTAGTAGGCTGTGCTAGGCTCTACAAGTTTCAATTAGGGGTCCCTGCTTCATCTCTCTCTATAAGGGGTCCCTGCTTCATCTCTCTCTATAAGGGGTCCCTAGCTGCTTCATATCTCTCTATAAGGGGTCCCTGCTTCATCTCTCTCGCTAAGGGGTCCCTGCTTCATCTCTCTCTATAAGGGGTCCCTAGCTGCTTCATCTCTCTCTATAAGGGGTCCCTGCTTCATCTCTCCCTCTAAGGGGTCCCTGCTTATTCTCACTCTATAAGGGGTCCCTGCTTCATCTCTCTCTACAGCACATGATTGACACTTTCCTCTTGATTGACAGGAATCACCTGTCAGTGCATGTTGACACAGGAGGAGTGAAGGTTACAGTCTGGACTCATTTCTTCAACCCTTCAATAAGGATAAGGTAAACACTGTGAGAGACACAAACTCTACTGATCTGTCAATAAATCATTATCTAATTCAGTGGTGTAACGTAACTAAGTTAACCCAATTCCCCCTTCCAGGACCTTCCTATACGAACCCATTATAACGTCAAACTCCATTTTAACCATGATGGATTCAATGAAAACAACTGTCCTTTTCTCTGGTGACTCCTGACACCCTCTGAATACGTAAGCAGGCCGTCTTTTTCCGATAAAAAATGTCATTGATTTCTACAAATTTTTGGGGGAAATTAAAATTATTTAATACAATAATAGATTATAAAAAAAATCCGAAATAGGACGGTTGTTTTCATTGAATCTATCATGGTTAAAATGGAGTTTGAAGTTATAATGTTTTTTTTTAGGAAGGTCCTGGAAGGGGGAAAAGTAGGGGAAATGAATATTAAATATCTAAAAACTGAATGAAGAAATTCAAACAATTATTGGCCAGGGGCCCTCGCCAGGGTTAATCCGTCCCTGCTTCTACTCCACTACATCTCGGTTCCAAATATTGTACTTTTACTCCACTACATTTATTTGAAAACTAGTTACTAGATTTATTATTACATAACATACATTAAAGGACAACTTTAGTTTTTTTTACAACAAGGGTTCATATTTTAGATTGTAATTAAAGAATATAAAAATAAAAGAGTTCATTTGCAAAAACAGATAAAAGCCATTTTGGAAAAAAATTAGATGACTATTGTAAATAACAGTTAAGTTAGAGTTTTATTAGAATATAAAATCAATTTTGTTGTTAAGGCAGATATATCCCATTCTAAACGCCCTCAAAGATCAGGTTTTGTAGCAAAAACAGACAAGTGACATAGCTCTTTGTTTGCAGAAACAGATAAATCCATTGGGCAGCGTGTTTAGACCATGTGATCCAAGATGGTGCCCCATTATGCACCAAACTTGTCTCAAACATTGTTCAGGGGTCTGCCATGAGGATGGTCAAACCAGGGGCCATTTGTGCCCCCCAGGGGCCATGTGTGGCCCCCAGGGGCCTCTGGGTGCCACAGGCGCACTGTTGCCCCGTTTTGCACCAAACTTCTCTCAAAGACTGTTCCAGGGGTCTGTCATGAAGATAGTCACACCAGGGGCCATGTGTGGCTCCGAGGGGCCATGTGTGGCCCCCAGGGGCCTCTGGGTGCCATAGGCACACTGTTGCCCCATTATGCACACTGTTGCCACCATTATGCACCAAAAGTGTCTCAAACACTGTTCAGGGGTCTGCCATGAGGATAGTCACACCAGGGGCCATGTGTGGCTCCCAGGGGCCATGTGTGGCCCCCAGGGGCCTCTGGGTGCCATAGGCACACTGTTGCCCCATTATGCACCAAACTTGTCTCAAACACTGTTCCAGGGGTCTGCCATGAAGATAGTCACACCAGGGGCCATGTGTGGCTCCCAGGGGCCATGTGTGGCCCCCAGGGGCCTCTGGGTGCCATAGGCGCACTGTTGCCCCAGTATGTGCACTGTTGCTCCATTATGCACCAAATGTGTCTCAAACACTGTTCAGGGGTCTGCCATGAGGAAAGTCACACCAGGGGCCATGTGTGGCTCTCAGGGGCCTTGTGTGGCCCCCAGGGGCCTCTGGGTGCCATAGACGCAATGTTGCCCCATTATGCACCAACATTTTCTCAAACAATGTTCAGGGGTCTACCATGTGGCCCCATGTGGCGTGTGGCTCCCAGTGGCCCCTGATATACAGGGGCCCCTGATGAGGCCTGTGAGGTGGCCCCTGGTGTGACTATTGTCATGGTAGACCCATGGACAGTGTTTGTGCCATATTTGGTGCAGATCAGAGCAGCAGTGCGCCTTTGGCACCTGGGGACCACAGGGGCCACTGATATGGCACACTGGGGCCCCTGGTTTAGCCCTTTGTGTGACTATTGTCATGGCAGACCCTTAAACAGTGTTCATGCTAAGTCTGATGCAGATTGGAGCAATGGTGTGCCTTTGGCACCCCGGGGCCCCCGGGGGCCCCTGATATGGTACACTGGGGCCCCTGGTTTAGCCCTTTGTGTGACTATTGTCATGGCAGACCCTTAAACAGTGTTCATGCTAAGTTTGATGCAGATTGGAGCAATGGTGTGCCTTTGGCACCCTGGGGCCCCCGGGGGCCCTTGATATGGTACACTGGGGCCCCTGGTGTGGCCTGTGAGGTGGCCCCTGGTGTGACTATTGTCATGGTAGACCCCTGAACAGTGGTTGTGCCAAGTTTGGTGCAGATTGGAGCAACAGTGCACCTTTAGCACCCCAGGGGCCCCTGAGTTGTCCCCTACTGTGCCCCCTGGTGGCTACATGTGGCCCCTATAAAAGTACAGACTACTTAAGTATGTTGTCAAAACTTTGTTTTTGCTCTCCTGTAAAATTCTGGAAATCCTTTTTGCGTCCTCGATATGGCAAAATTCAATGGTGAAACATCAATTGTGGAGTTATCTGTTTTTGATAAAAAACGACTGTTGGAGTTATCTGTTTTTGCCAAAAAAAATACGTTTAAATTAAAAGAAAAACTATTTTCTAATAAAGTTACATTTTTTATGATACATCTATTTTGTTAAGTCATTTTTACTTAGTCAAATCCACCCAACTTCAGTTTGGTTGATATTACTTTGAGTGCACAATAAAAAAACTGGATTTGTGAACATTTATAAAAACGGAGTTATCTGTTTTTGCAAATGAACTCTTCGAGTGTTAAAATTATTTCATTTACTTCTCTCTATTGTTTTAGAGATTTTTATTTCAGTGGCATGCGTACGCATGGGGGCATGCATACAAGTGGCTAAATATGTCATTTTACACAGAATAAGCCCATTCCCAAGATACAACGCAACCTTTCATGGTTGGATGTGACATATGGGGGCTAGAAGTGTTACTGTAAATAGCAATAAAGAAACTGCTGGCTTATTGTGTCTAAAAAGACATATTTAGCCACTTGTACGCATGCCCCCATGCGTACGCATGCCCCACATTTTAGCACGATAAACGCGATAAAACAATAGAACGAAGCAAATGAAAACATTTTAACACTCACCTTTTCTTTTCTCTAATTACAATCTAAAATATGAACCCTTGTTGTAAAAAAACTAAAGTTGTCCTATATATATTTCAGCCATTTAAAAATAGCCGATCTACAAGCTCAGATTGTGAGCTTGTAGATCTGATATTTTCAAATATTTGCATATGTAGCCCCCACAGTTAACAGCCCTGCTAATTGGGCTCAGCTCTGTTAGCACAACTGGTTGTATGCTGGATTGGTGAGTGGGAGTCCTGGGTTCAATGCCCGCTTCCACCCATCACTTCACATATATTTGAAAACTTGTGCAATGGGACATCTAGCATAATGAGTAGTTTTGTACTTACACATTTTGATACCAATACCTTTGTACTTTTACTCAAGTGAATTTTGATTTTCGGACTTGAGTATTTCTACATGGCAGATACTATTACTAGAGTAAAACATTTTAGTACTTTTCACACCACTGATCTCGTTACATTAACCCATTAAAACCGGCAGATGTTGAACTTTTTTGAAAATCTTGAATCATTTAGAATAATTCTTTCTCCTGGGGTTCCTGTCACAAAACAGTTCTGCGGCCAAATAGACATTATCATATTTGATGGGTTGACACTAAAAAGTGATTTAGAAGGCTGATGGGCTTGAACAGACGGAAAATATATGTAGGAGCCATGAATTGGTGTACTATTATATTTATTTGGTCAATGAACGTACTGTCACTGGAGTGTGTGTGGATGATTGGGTGACGGGCATAGGGGCGGACCCACAAGCGTAGATTGGACGGGTTTTTGGGTTTTAATAACCCAAGGGCCCCCCCTAGTGTCGAAAATAAGAATTGTTTTTAATAGGCCTAAATAAAAGAATGGGCCCATATCTACATAAATTCATACTAGGATATTATATGTATTTTGTCATTTCCAATATATTAGGGGTCCCAGGGCCCTACTTTCCTAATCTGTGGGCGGTGGGCCCCCTCACAACAGTACAAATGCTTTTATTTTAGCATTATTGACTTGAGGAAGCGCCAGCACGGCGCCAATCATAAACATCCGGGGTAAAGTGTAGACTAGCAGGTTTTTCATTTGGCTATTCACCACAGTTATTCAGCGCGTCACCACCATTCATTGTGAGTACGACGCGACACCTCCACTTTGATAAAACCGTGATCTCATCCCCCCCACCTTTTTGGCCGGCCGGGGTGCTTTTTTTTTTTTTTTTCCTCCCCTGCGCTGCAAGCTGGCTATCATCAACACAAACGCGTAGTAGGGGCTATGGCTACTTATATTTCCAGGACAATTTCAAAATAAACATGTTGAATGATCGATTGTATATGAAAAAAATAAAATAAAGGCTTTTGTTTTGAAATGCGCTTCTGTGCAGAGAGGAAATGGCTTTCATAGGAAGTCCCTTTACCTCTCTGTCTTCCGTGCGTATTATGGACTCATGGTGAAATGAACAACACACTACAGGCATAAAGGAATAACACCAAGACAAGCCCTTGAAGACCATGTAGGCTATAAAGCATTAAACATCGTCCTCTGCTCCTCTCATCCTAACTCAACACTTGGTGAGTCGTGACTCGTGGCTATATTATATTAGAGTTAGAGTAATGATGATGGAATGGATGCTAATGCTATGCTGCCTGCTGGCTAATGTACACTGTTGTGGCTAAGTGGCTTTATTGTTTATGTCGGACTTCTGCGTTGTTTGCGGCGTGAGTTTTGGTGCTAAAATCAAATGGTTTGCGGATTCAGAATCACAAGAATCTTAGCTTTCAAATGGTATACAGCTTGCAAAGAAATAAACCGCGGAAACCCGAATAAAACGCGATCAAATCCGCGAAAAACCGCTTCGCGCGCGTGCGTGACCCCCCCCCCCCCCCCCGCTTCGCGCGCGTGCGTGACCCCCCCCCCCCCACTTCGCGCGCGTGCGTGACCCCCCCCCCCCCTCCCGGGCCCCTTTGATCAGGGCCCCCCTGATCTGAAAACCCATGGGGAATAAGGTCTAATTTCGCCACTGGGCGGACCTGGTCACCTCAAAGGCACCCTATTCACCTGAGCACTGAGAGAGAGAGAGAGAGGGGGGGGGGGGGGGGGGTGACTGGGAAGCCATACTTTTGTTGACCGCTTTATTTCCCTTATTTTGCTTTATTTTGATTTCCTGTTTATTATGAGTTAGTAACCTTTACGTTTCCTTATATTTAGTTAATAAAACCTCTTAAACGCATTCTTTGGATCCAGCGTATTATGTTTTGTTTGGAAGCGTGTCTGACAATAGGCCCACCTCATCGCCTCTCAGCGACTTTTAGTTCAGTTCTCCTGCAGTCGCCAACAATATACTTTTATTAGTTTGTGGGTACGGTACGGAACTAAACGCAGGCAGGTGACATTTTATTGTGCACCATTTCTGTCCAAACAACGTCCCTCACCAGCGTCGCAAACACTGAGGACGGCGTGCTATTTACTTTACGGCATTTAATCATGCGTAGTGGGGCGGACAACAGTTCTGTTTTTTTGACGGGCGGGAAGGTCTGGTTTAGACTTTTATATAATCGCGGGTCGCGGGTCAGTAGGCGGATCTGATTAATGACGGGCTTGGCGGGCGCAGGTTGTCAACATTTGACCCGTGCAGGACTTGCAGGGGATTTAGGGGGGGTCAGGGGGGTCACAGCTAATTGAATTAATAACTACAGCATCACAATCAGTCTGACCACTTTAACCCTATTTCATACTTTGGCTATGAAAAAATAGCAGATCTACAAGCTCACAACATGTCACATCACGACGTGTTGTGAGCTTGTAGATCTGCTTTTTTTTAAATAGACTTTTTAAGGCATTTTAACAACAAATCTCCTCTCATGAGGGTCCCTGCAACACGATCTTTTTAGATGGGAGTCCGCAGTCAAATACAAATAAATGTGGGGGTCCTTGGCATGAAAAACCTTTGAGAACCATGCAGCCTATTAAAGAGTAAAATGTAGAAGTGCAGATGCATAATAATAATAAGGGTGGTAATAATAATAATAATAAGGGTAACATTTTAAATGGTGTACACGGTAGGGAGTTACAATAGAAAAAACTATGGCTCGTGTACCAACTCGAGCCTTTGTACACGACTTTGTACATTTCCCATAGATTCTATGGGACTTGAACACTTGCTACTGCTCTTCGTGTACACGGTCTGTGCCGTCTATATTTTCTCAATGGGGGGCAGCAGAGAGCCATATGTACACAGGCCCTAGTTGGTGTCCACGACCAATAGTTTTACATGAACCCTCAGAGGGACACTGTGGGCATATCAAGTGGTCCATGGTCGGTTCTCAAAGTGAGGTCGGGGGACCCTCAGAGGGACAATGTGGGCTTATCAAGTGGTCCATGGTCGGTTCTCAAAGTGAGGTCGGGGGACCCTCAGAGGGACAATGTGGGCTTATCAAGGGGTCCATGGTCGGTTCTCAAAGTGAGGTCGGGGGACCCTCAGAGGGACAATGTGGGCTTATCAAGGGGTCCATAGTCGGTTCTCAAAGTGAGGTCGGGGGACCCTCAGAGGGACACTGTGGGCATATCAAGTGGTCCATGGTCGGTTCTCAAAGTGAGGTCGGGGGACCCTCAGAGGGACAATGTGGGCTTATCAAGTGGTCCATGGTCGGTTCTCAAAGTGAGGTCGGGGGACCCTCAGAGGGACAATGTGGGCTTATCAAGGGGTCCATGGTCGGTTCTCAAAGTGAGGTCGGGGGACCCTCAGAGGGACAATGTGGGCTTATCAAGGGGTCCATAGTCGGTTCTCAAAGTGAGGTCGGGGGACCCTCAGAGGGACAATGTGGGCTTATCAAGGGGTCCATGGTCGGTTCTCAAAGTGAGGTCGGGGGACCCTCAGAGGGACAATGTGGGCTTATCAAGGGGTCCATGGTCGGTTCTCAAAGTGAGGTCGGGGGACCCTCAGAGGGACACTGTGGGCTTATAAAGGGGTCCATGGTCGGTTCTCAAAGTGAGGTACATCCTCAAAGTCCCTCCTTCCCAAACAAAGACGAACCAACCGAACGCTTCTCTGTTGTTAGTGAACCACATCGCATGCCTTGTACCATCTTGTTAGTATGACCAAAGACAAATTCGACCCCTGCCAGTTTGCATATAAGAAAGGTTGCGGTACAGAGGATGTGGTTGTCACACTAGTCCACTTAATTACAAAACACCTAGATAAGTCTAACATGAATCATGCAAGGGTGCAGCTGTTCTTAGACTTTTCTTCAGCTTTCAACACAATACAGTCTGATATACTAGTGTCAAAGATGGTGCAGTTGGAACTGAATCCATACTTAATACACTGGTATGCTGCCTTTCTCACCAACAGGGTACAGAGGGTGAAAGTGAACGGAACCCTCTCCTCAGCAGTAACAACTAATGTTGGGGCCCCCCAAGGTTGTGTAAGCTTAGCTATACTTTTCACCCTTTATACTGACAGCTGTCGTACTGAGGAATGTCTGTCTGAATGTCGTACTAACGAACCAGACCAACACATTCTAAAGTACTCTGATGATACAGTTTTAATTTCACTCTTAGATAGTTCCAGTGATCCTGGACTGCACCAACTCAGAGTAAATAAGGTGGTTGAATGGAGTGATAACAACGCTCTCATCATTAACACAAAAAAGACAGAAGAGATTGTTTTTGGTGCACCACCAGATACACACAGATCTCCCATTACTATTCATGGTGAACAGATCAACCAAGTATGTTCGTATACGTACCTCGGAGTAGTAATAGACCATCTTTTGTCATGGAAAGATCAGATTGAATCTGTGTGTAAGGAAACAATGCAAAGAATCTACTTCCTTCGCCGTTTAAGATCATTTGGTGCTAGTAGACAGATTCTTCTTATCTTTTTCACGTCTGTCATTAAGTGTTCTTCAGTACTGTAGTACCACCTGGTATGGATGCTTGTCTGCAGCCCGTAAGTCACAACTGCTGCAACAACTGAACATTTGTTCAAAGATAGTTGGACAACCACTTCAGAGGCTATATACGACTACGTATGATAACAGCATTCTAAGGTTGGCAAGAAATATTACCTCTAATAGTAGCCATGTGTTGCATAGAGAATATAGGTTGCTGCCTTCAGGAAGGAGATATGGTGTTCCAGAATACAATAAGGTCAGACTAAAAAGGTCCTTTGTCCATCAGTCCACTTTAAGGCTTAATCAGGAGTTTAGCCATAGGTAGGCTTGGCGGTGGACACTGCTCTTGTCTATATTATCCTTATGTATGTCAACCTGTCTTGTTTTTGTTACATGTGTTACATGTTTGTATATATGTTATGTGTCGCATACATGGCTGCTGTGTCGCAAGACAAATTTCAGTGTGAACTGACAATAAAGTACTATATCATATCATATCATATCATATCATATCTTCTTGCAGCGAGTCTGCGCGTGCAGCCACATTGTTTGTATACAATTAATTCGTCTATAGGCTTGTCCAGCTCTAGTAGGCTGTGCTAGGCTCTACAAGTTTCAATTAGGCAGCGGTGTGCGATGGACTAGAAATATCCATGTAAAACTATAGGTCGTGTACACACAAACTAAGGCTCCTGTACACAGTGTTTGGCCTCAATTGTGTGAGCAGCTAAAGGGCAGACAACGGCCTATAGAACAGCCTAATGGTGCCTATTAAGACTCTAGTACACCCTTCTTTGGCCTCGACAAGCCTGATCATATATCTAGTACCCCCCTCACCAACTTTGTGCTCCCACCAGAGTGGACTATAGGCTAGACTTTGGTGTACTAGGCTTACTGGGTAGAAACTGGTTGGCTCTAATAGGCTTGTTCAGCTCTAGTAGGCTGTGCTAGGCTCTACAAGTTTCCATTAGGGTGCACAAGGCAGCCCTGTGCGATGGATTAGAAATATCCATGTAAAACTATTGGCCGTGTACACAAACTCATGTAAAACTATTGCCTGTGTACACAGTGGTTAATCGCATGTGCAATGAGCTACAGGGCTGGCTGGAGCATTGAGCAGCCTGGTGGAGACTGTTGGAGTCTGGTGTAGTCCTGGTCTGACCTATTCGAGCCGGATCCAGCCTGTAATGGTCTGGTGCAACCATGTAAATACCCCCCTTCCCTGGTCTATAATCCCACTGGGCAGGACTGGGCTGGACTTAGGTGTGCTGGACTTTATTAGGCACTGTTGGGCTGTATTGGGCTCTGGTGGGCAGTGCTGGGCTCTGTTGGGCTATACAAGGCAGTACTGTATTAAAATCTGAACATGTTCATGTAAAACTATTGGCCATGTACACAAATTAATGTAAAACTATTGCCCGTGTACACAGTGGTTAATCGCATGTGCAATGAGCTACAGGGCTGGCTGGAGCCTGGAGCAGCCTGGTGGAGACTGTTGGAGTCTGGTGCAGTCCTGTCCACCCTGGTCTGGCCTATTCGAGCCGGATCCGGCCTGTAATGGCCTGGTGCAACCATGTAAATACCCCGCTTCCCTGGTCTATACTCCCACTGGGCAGGACTGGGCTGGACTTAGGTGTGCTGGACTCTATTAGGCACTGTTGGGCTGTATTGGGCTCTGGTGGGCAGTGCTGTGCTGTGCTGGGCTCTGTTGGGCTATACGAGGCAGTACTGTATTAAATCCTTAACATGTTCATGTAAAACTATTGGCCGTGTGCACAAACTCATGTAAAACTATTGCCCGTGTACACAGTGGTTAATTGCATGTGCAAGGAGCTACATGGCTGGTGGAGACTGTTGGAGTCTGGTGCAGTCCTGTGCACCCTGGTCTGGCCTATTCCAGCCGGATCCAGCCTAGTGTAGCCTAGTGAAGCCATCTAACCTCTCCACTTCCCTAATCTATTCTCCCACTGTGCTGGATTTGGATGTGCTGGGCTGCGCTGGACTCTATCAGGCTCTGGTGGGCTGTACTGGGCTCTGGTGGGCTGTGCTGTGCTGTTCTAGGCTCTGTTGAGGCAGTACAGTACTAAAGTTTAGACATGTTCATGTAAAACTATTGGCCGTGTACACAAACTCATGTAAAACTATTGCTCGTGTACACAGTGTATAATCGCATGTGCAAGGATCTACAGGGCAAGCTGTAGACCTTCCCTGGTCTATACTCCTACTTGGCAGGACTGGGCTGGACTTAAGTGTGCTGGACTCTATTGGGCTCTTGTGGGCTGTATTGGGATCTGGTGGGCTGTGCTGTGCTTTGCTGGGCTCTGTTAAGCTGTATGGGGCAGTACTGTACTATAGCTTAGAAATATTCATGTAAAACTATTGGCTGTGGCGTGCACACAAACTCATGTGGTAACTCAATATGGTTATTGTGAGGCTGAAGATGCTTTCCATCATAGTGACATGCAGAAAAAACTGTCCATATAGTATGGTTTACATAGAAGTCAGGCAGTTGTCCTTCACGTATTCATATATATTTAATGTATTTATTCCATAAATATGTTTTGGGGGAGGGGGGCTCAACCCAATACAGCAGATCTACAAGCACCTCGCAGATCTACAAGCACCTGCCAGGGACACAGTTAGGTTGGCCTGCATAAGCCTTGCTGTCAACACACTACTACACCAACCACCACCTGCCTACCAATCAGGTCACCAAGCCAGGAGTGGTCAATTAGTGCCTGTCTTTTGATCAGTGCCTCCTGCCAAGTGGCCTCAGTCTTTCTTTGGAGTTCACTAGGAGAGAAGCATGTTTGAGCTCAGTGCAAAGTGTGTTTGTTTTCCATTTGGACTTACTGTGTTTTGTTGGTGTGTTTGCAACCAAGACCAAAGGAATAGCATATGCACATCGCCTAACTTGTGAGAAAGTCCTGCTGGGCGAAACCTTGTTTGTTGGTTGAAAAAAAAAAAAAAAAAAAAGACGGGAGAGCATTATATCGTGTGCGGACATTATCCCTTATGTGTTTGCAACTTGCAACACATTTCTGACAATTACAAGTTGTTTGTTGTATTAGCCGGATTATGAATGCCCTGTATTTTTCTTTCATCTTTAGAACCACACATATGTAACAATTAACATGTAACTCTTTCTCACTTAATATTTTACAGTTTGTCCTGTTTGGTAGCACAAAAAGAGTTGAGGCGTTTGTAAAACACGGTCTTGTGAAAATAGCAGATATACATGCTCACAATGCCTCACAACGCAAGGCGGCGTGAGCTTGTAGATCTGCTATTTTCAACATTTTAATATTTAAAGTTATACCATGTAACTTTTTTTATAAAACAAATCTTAAAATTGTCCTAACTGTTAAATCGCTAAAGTTTTAGAACACCCACTCCATTATTTTCAGCTTCTGAAGCCTTCTCTTTATATGTTTTCTTCTTAGCAGTGACAGGGGCGGGATTTTCCGGCAAAATGACGTAATCTGCATCATCTGTATACGTTGTGTATATGTTGGCCAATCACATCGCAGATCATACACACATGATACACTACCGGCCAATAACCGACTCTTCAGGAAGTAGCTTCCCTCAGCAACCAGTGTTTACGATGGTGAAGGATTCTTAACCTCTTAATCCCCAAATCCTGCACAGAAAATTACGTTCTACCACTCCATGGATTCGTATCGGTTGCGGTGGTTTGCGGTGCCGCTCCGGTGGTCCGCGGTGACTCCGGGCGAAAAACGGGCGAAAAACGGACGAAAAAAGCAATACCGCGACTGACCACTAGTTTAGCAACTTACACAGTATAGCTTTAATTTGTCATTTTAAAGGTATTAAAAAAGTCCTTAAATTGTATCTTAAAAAATTTGCAGATAGCCTCTGTACACTGTTGAGTGGAAAAAAACAATGTTCACATTAAGCTAATCATTTGGGACCACCCAAGATCATTTGGAGACCCCTCTGGGGCTACTGACCCACAGTTTAACCAATAACTTATAAGGTATACAAGGCTGGATCTGGCTGGAACACTGTGCCAGGATCTCACCAGCACTGTAGCTCCCCACACTTGAGATTAACAACTCTGTACACGGGGAATAGATATACATGAGTTTGTGTACACGGCCAATAGTTTATTTACATGAACATGTCTAAGCTTTAGTACAGTACTGCCTCGTATAGCCCAACAGAGTTCAGCTCAGCACCGCACAGCCCACCAGAGCCCACCAGAGCCCAATAGAGTCCAACACACCTAAGTCAATGCCAGTCCTGCCCAGTGGCAGTATAGACCAGGGAAGGGGGGTATTCTTATGAATGCACCAGGCCATATACAGGCTGGATCTGGCTTAAATAGACCAGACCAGGGTGGACAGGATTTCAGGGTCTAAAAAGGCCTTTATTTCAACTGCGTAAACTGAATTATACTTTTTCCCAGATAAAAGACACTTATTCTGTCTCTACGGCACTCCTAACTCGAAAGGTCAAGGAAAAGGGTCGTTTTAGGCTTCAAAACGGGCCCTTTGTCCTTAAAATGAATTTAAAAAAAAAGAAAAAAAACTTTCTGTTTCAGGCAGGAAACACTTTTCATATTTGAAGCATGCCCGATCCGATGGAATGGGTTTCGTGTCTCTCTGACACTATTAACCCTTTATGATTGCGAAAAAGACACCGAAACCCGGATTTTTGTCCTTAACTCATTTAGTGCCACCCCTTTCACCACTAGAGGGCGCCCAGTGGCCAGAGAAAATCCCATAGAGATATGCTGGTATATGCAGAAGCCCTGCAGCCATGACTTGCCTGAACACTTTCCTTTGTGCATGACTGCATGTACAGGAAGAGGATGAAGTTAGCTTGAAGTTAGCTATTGGCTACCAAGCATTTTAGAAGCCTTATTTTCGTCAACTTAGCCATGATTAAACCTTGCACACCTCATGCATGGGAAAAAAACAGAGAAGAATGAGCTCTGAAAAATCCAATGCAATCCTGGATTGCATTGGAGTGGATTTGTGCAGTTTGTTCACAGCTTTCAAACAAAAAAATCCGATTGGAAATCCGTTCAGGCATTCTTGAGATAATCGCCATTATGTTTTACATGTTATGTAAACAAACATGGCTGCCCTGTATGTTAGATGGGGTTGTATGGGGGTGGAACATGCAAAATCGCGATTGAAATCATGTTCACCAGATTTGATGGGGTCCAAAAAAAAAAAAAAAAAATTCAAAAAAATTTTTTTCAATTTTTTTTTTTTTTTTTTTTTTTTTTTATATCCCGAACTTGTTCGGGATAGGCACCCTGTGATACGATCATATATCCCGAACTAATTCGGGATAGGCACTCAATGAGTTAAAATGAAAAAAAAAAAAAAAAAAAAAAGTTTTGTTTCAGGCAGGCCACACTCTTCATATTTGAAGGATGCCTGATCCGATGGAATGGGTTTCGTGTCTCGCCGACAATTTTAACCCTTTACGATTGCGAAAAAGACACGAAATTTGCACGCCACCAACACGATTACACATTTATTCGGATAAAAGACACTTATTCTGACTTACTTTTTGACGCGGAATCCAACAAACCCGGTCTTGTGTCTCTACGACACTCCTTGCCTTTTGGAGGAGATGATATAAGATGTGATATCTTCTGTGGACTACATTGTGTAATATGGAGTTATATAGCCATATAACTGATGGTTAATAAAAATAGAAATTACTTTACTCCCTCAACACTATTTACAATCTTGATAAGGTTAATTATTTGAATTTAACAGATTAGAGTTTTAACAGATTAGAGATTTCGTGTCACATTTATAAGGTGGAGTGTGCACTCCTGTCACATTTTACCAAGGTGGAGTGTGCACTGACAAGATCTCATAACATGATTTTAAGTGGGAGTGGTGCCATAGGCTAAATTTGGAATCACTGTTCAGTAGTGTTTATATGTATAAAAAGCAAAGATAGAAAGAAAGGCTAATAGTAAGATGCCTGAGGGTGGGAAGCGACCTCGCCCTGAAGGGCAAGGTTGTGCAAATGTGCGCGACCACAGGTCACAATTTACTCAGTCACAGGGATTCTAGTGTAGAGGTCATGTCCATGTATGGAGACCTAGGTTAGATCCAGTTGTGTCGATGTATGGAACGTGACAGACATGAACTGTTGATTAAAAAGTGTATATGGAGTTTCCAGATATCCCAGTAGTCAGTCATGGTGAGTTGTCATATGCCTCAACATGGAATGTGTTGACGTGGATATCCAGCAGGTTTCTTGATCTATCTTTATTACAATTAATAAGTGGTGGTGGTGGTGGTATCCAGAGCCTTCTACCTACGGAGAGTTGCGTCACTCCCGTTCACTTCATGGGGCCAGGTCTTCTACGCACACATCTATTGGCGTATAGTGACAAACAGCGAACCGGAAGTTTACAAAATGCATTGAAGTCTATGAGGTGTAAAGTGACAATGAACCACGTGACCAGCGCTGTTTCTGACCCCGCAGTGGCAGGACTCTTTGATTAGACGACTCTGGTGGTATCTGTCTGTTTTTTGTCCCCAGTGCAGCCATGCCCAAATATGGAGTTTGTTGTCTAACCCCAGACAGGCAGACAGACAGATAGATAGATAGATAGATAGATATTGAGATCTCCATATATGGAAATAAAAGGGCTACAGGCAGAAAGATACAGAGATCTCCATATATGGGCATAAAAAGGGACACAGACAGATCGAGATCTCTGAGATCTCCATATATGGGCATAAATGGGACACATACAGATGTCGGGTTGTCTGACCTCATACCTCTGACATCACTCTGACTCATCTATAACCATATAAAGAGTTCCCAGTGCAGCCATGCCCAAATATTTGAACGTTCATGAAATTAAACATTCCCTACTGTATATATGGAGTTTCCAGAAATCCAGGGTCACTTATGCCCACATCTAGAGACCCCTATCCTAGCCAGCCAGTCCAAGATACGTCATCACAAATGTGCTTCTGTTCTAGGTCTGGACCCCTGCCCATAGGCTCTCACTATTGATTGATTGATTGAAGACTTTATTAGGAGTTTGCATAGGAAAGGTACAGTTTCATGACGGTACAGTTCACTGGTACAAGGTCTACTAAAAGGAGATCCTAGAAAAGACTAAGCTTATTTCCACAGGAAACCATTAAAATATCTCATATAACATTGAATGACAGACGAATAGAACACAGTACTATGCAGTAGATATAGTCGGTAAAAAAAAGAAAGAACAAAAAAACCCTAACCCTATACAAACAGTAAGTATATACAAATAAGGGGCAGGGGAGGGTAGGGCTGGGCTAGGTTTATTTTACCAGTTGCAAACGGCTGCTGCCTGTAAGTGGTTTTTCAGGGCGATTTTAAAGGATGCTAGTGATTCACACTCCTTTAAGACCTTCGGTAGGGCATTCCACATTTTTGTGGTATAGCAGAAGAACGAGTTTGACCCTTTGTTTGAGTTGACTCGCGCTGTGTGTATCAGAAATTATTTTCTAATTTCCAATCAGATGGCCGCATATGAAGCGACCCGCCTCGCACAGGGTGATGTCTCAACAGCTCCATATTTAGAGATCCAGTTGACGATGAGTAGTTCCAAGTTGGTAACTCCAGTAAGCCAAGGTCAAGCCTATTACACTCTGGTAGGAGCACAATGTTGGTTGAGGGGCGTACTAGGATGATCAGGCTAGACGAGGCTAAAGAGGGGTGTACTAGAGTCTTAATAATGTTATTTGTCTGTTCTAGGACGTTGTCTGCCCTTTAGCTGCTCACACAATTGAGACCAAACACTGTGTACAGGAGCCATAGTTTGTGTGTACACGACCAATAGTTTTACATGAACATGTCTTGGCTTTAGTACAGTATTGCCTTGTATAGGCCAACAGAGCCCAGCACAGCCCACCAGAGCCCAATACAGCCCACCAGAGCCAAATAGAGTCCAGCACACCTAAGTCTAAGCCAGTCCTGCACAGTAGAAGTATAGACCAGGGAAGGTGGGTAGTTAGATGGCTCCACCAGGCCATTACAGGCCAGATCCAGCTGGAATAGGCCAGACCAGGGTGCACAGTACTGCACCAGACTCCAACAGTCTCCACCAGGCTGCTCTGGGCTCCCACCAGCCCTGTAGCTCCTTGCACATGCAATTAACCCCTGTGTACACAGGCAATAGTTTTACCTGAGTTTGTGTACACGGCCAATAGTTTTACATGAACATGTCTTGGCTTTAGTACAGTATTGCCTTGTATAGCCCAACAGAGCCCAGCACAGCCCACCAGAGCCCAATACAGCCCACCAGAGCTAAATAGAGTCCAGCACACCTAAGTCTAGGCCAGTCCTGCACAGTAGAAGTATAGACCAGGGAAGGTGGGTGGTTAGATGGCTCCACCAGGCCATTAAGGGTGCACAGGACTGCACCAGACTCCAACAGTCTCCACCAGGCTGCTCTGGGCTCCCACCAGCCCTCTTTTTTTTAAAGATTTTTTTTTGGCTTTTTATGCCTTTATTTAGCTCTTTGCACATGCACTTAACCCCTGTGTACACGGGCAATAGTTTTACATGAGTTTGTGTACATGGGCATGGGACTGGTTTTGGAATTAGATCTACAAATCATGGCGATGTGACAGATGATGGATTTAGAGATACAAATTATGGGACAGGACTGCAGATGGAATTAGAACTACAAATCATAGGGATGGGACTGGTTTTTGAATTTGATCTACACATCATGGGGATGTGACAGGTGATGAATTTAGAGCTACAAATTATGGGATTGAACTGCCGATGGAATTAGATCTACAAATCATGGGGATGGGACTGGTTTTGGAATTAGATCTACAAATCATGGGGATGTGACAGGTGATGGATTTAGAGATACAAATTATGGGATGGAACTGCCGATGGAATTAGATCTACAAATCATGGGTATGGGACTGGTTTTAGAATTAGATCTACAAATCATGTACATGTAACAAGTGATGGATTTAGAGCAACAAATTATGGGATGGAACTGCTGATGGAATTAGATATACAAATCAATTGGATGGGACTGGTTTTGGAATTAGATCTACAAATCATAGGGATGTGACAGGTGATGGATTTAGAGATACAAATTATGGGATGGAACTGCCGATGGAATTAGATCTACAAGTCATGGGGATGTGACTGGTTTTGGAATTAGATCTACAAACCATTGGGATGTGACAGGTGATGGATTTAGAGCTACAAATTATCGGATTGAACGGCTGATGGAATTAGATCTACAAATCATGGGGAATGGGACTGGTTTTGGAATTAGATCTACAAATCATGTAAAGGTGACAAGTGATGGATTTAGAGAAACAAATTATGGGATGGAACTGCTGATGGAATTAGATATACAAATCATGGGGATGGGAATGTTTTTGGAGTTAGATCTACAAATCATGGGGATCAGACTGTCTATGAATATGAAAATCTATAAATGATGGAGATGGGACTGTTTATGGAATTAGATCTGCATATTATGGGGATGGAATTAGATATAACAGTAAGACTCCCTAATCGGGAGATACGCCCTGGGGGTCCCTGGAGCTCCAGGGGTCCCTGGAGGGGTGGAGGTTGTGGATTGGCAGGCAAGGAGTGTGTGTGCAAAGTTTGGCATTGAGTAATATGCTGGCTGTGTACACATGTTCACCTCCAATAGTTTGGGAAAGTAGCCTGCCACCCTGTGGAAATATGCTTGAACTGCAAGATAGGACCCTAAAACAAATAAAAAGGAATAAAAAAGCATCCGTAAGACTGGTCCCAGAGGACATGTAGAGCCCACCCCCTTATTTTTCACGCCCCCAGGGAACACACGGTGGGGTTTGTAAATTTGTCGTGTACACCAGCCCGAGGACCTCGGCTTCGTGAACCGATTTATCGATAGGGGTAATAATAATAATAATAATAACAAATTGTTGTGACAGGTGAATCAACAGCTGCAGACAGGATGTCCAGTAGAAGCTCAGCTTCCATCAGAGGTGAGTTCTATTAAAACACATGAAACCAACAAACTGACCCTGCTTTAGTCACATCTGGGATCTTTATGAATATTATGTTTATTTCTCCAACCAGGGAAGAACAGCGACCCGTCAGAACTGAGAATTGTTCTGATCGGGGGAAGAGCTGGGCCCAGTGGACGCAATGGAAAGAGTTCAGTAGGAAACATCATCTTAGGCAGAGATGTTTTTAAGACAAACAGATTAACAACTAAGAATGTCATGAGACAAGAGTTAGTGTCAGGGAGACTAGTCAGTGTAGTGGACACTCCAGGATGGATATCTGATCGTCCCCTAGATCTGACCCCCAAACTGACTCAGTTAGAAATCCAACAGAGTGTGACTCTGTGTCCTCCAGGACCCCAGGCCTTTGCCCTAGTGATCAGATTGGACATCCCATATGTAGGAACAGGGATGTCAGCAGTGGAGCATGTGAGATTTCTCCTCGGTGACAGAGCGTGGAAACACGCTATTGTGGTGTTCACTGTAGCTGATAAAAACAACATGGACGTTGATCTCATTAGATTTGACCCTCAATTAAGATTTCTCATTGAGAAATGTGAAGGTCGCTTCCATGTTCTTAACATCAGTGACAGAGGAGATGGTAGTCAGGTCACAGAGCTGCTGCAGAAGGTAGATCAGATGGTGAAGAGTAATGGCTGTCACTATGAGACAGAAGAACACGTCTCAGAGGAACTGAAGGAGAAGGAGAGATCTATCAGAAGAAGAGCAGAGCAAAGGAGGACAGACGCTCAGAAACAAACAACTGGACTTCCAAAACAAACTGGTAGGTTTTGGTTACTTTGTTTAAGTGATTATATTTATTATTTTTTACCTAAATGGGATTTTCTGAAGTGAGGAGATTGTACTGGCAAAAAAGTGTCATATTCTTTATTTATTTTACATGTTATTAGTTAAAGTGATAGTTCACCTATTTTTGACATGAAGCTGTGTGAAATACTTGCCATTAAAATAGTGGTTACAAATGTATTAATCCATTACCAGAGTCCCGTGGTCAGAGTTCTGGTCAGTTTTAGATGAATATAAAGTAGTTCCGGTGATTTGGCAGGGGCTCAAGACCCAATCATTAAAAATAGATGAATCCACAAAACTAGCGTCATTTGTATTGTTGACCTATTTCTACCAAATAGACCAACGTTCGTTCAACTTTGACCCCTCTGTCACATGGTACTATTTTTTGTGTCCAGTATCACTACGCCGCTGCAACGTATTTCCCCAAAACAAGGTGCTTTGCAGTCAGCTGATCAGAACGAAACATCGCTCTGTATGGTAGAAATATGCCAACAATACAAATGACGCTAGTTTTGTGGATTCATCTATTTTCAATGATTGGGTCTCGCCAAATGGCCCCCACCCCATTGGAACTACTTAATATTCAGCTAAAACTGACCAGAACTCTGACCACGGGACTCTGGTAATCAATTAATACATGTTTAACCACTGTTTTAATGGCAAGTATTTCACACAGCTTTATGTCAAAAATAGGTGAACTATCACTTTAACCGATTAAAATCTGTCATTTTACCGTTGGCTACTCAACAACAGCAGATATACAAGCCCACAATGTGTCACTTTTTGCCGCGCTGTGAGCTTGGACATCTGCTGTTGTTGAACACACGTTGAAAGTGTAGAATAATTTTCTTCTTTTTTAACACAAATCTTCTCCTCTTGGGGTCCCTGGCACAGATGAGGGTCCGTGGCTAAATATACATATCAATTTGGGGGTCCTTGACACAAAAAGATCTTAATGGGTTAAACATGACAAACATGGGTGTCCCTATTTATTTTGTATTTTTTTTTAAGTTCCCCAAAATAGTGAAAACAGACGATCTACAAGCTCACAGTGAGCTGCTGTGAGCTTGTAGATCGGCTATTATTGGATAGAGTTCTCAGAATAAGGACACTAGGGTTCAAGTGGTTAATTAATATTTTAAAAAAAATAAGAAAAAAGGTTTCTATCATGCAAAGATTTGGAGGACCCCCCTATAGTAACTCTGAGGACCCCCTAGGGGTCCTGGACCCCTGTTGAAGACCCTGGCCCTAAATAAACCCCAGATGGAAACAATAGAAACAAGCATAACCTTTGAGACAAATGATCTATTCCCAAACTAGTGAAAATAGCAGATTTTGTTCTATTTTTAAAAATATTATGAAAAGAAAACTTTAAAATATTTTTTTAAATGTAGGGTCTTGACCCATAAAAATGTATCCGTGACCACAAATGGGACCCAACCCACTGTTTGGGAAACAGTGATCTTATCTACAAGCTCACAACACTGTGCAACGTGACACGTTGTGAGCTTGTAGATCAGCATTTTCCCCAGAATAGGGATGCTAGGTTTCATGTGGTTAAGCCCTATATACTTCATCATACGCCAAATAGTGAAAATAGCAGATCTATAAGCTCACAACGCGTCGCATTGTGACGTGTTGTGAGCTTGTTGATCTGCTATTGTCACTATTTTGGGGAACTTTTTTCTTTATGGACACCCGGGTTAGCATGCTTAAACAATAACATTTCACAAATTGTAGATCTGCTATTTTCACTACTTTTGTGCCACACTCTTGTATTAGTCTAGTAGCCAGAATGTGAACCCAGACATTTTGAGTACCCCAATGTTTTATGTTAGAAATGTTGAGTATGGGTCCCCAGCATGTAAAAACCACCGGATGCTAACTTGTATATGTTGGGCGATTTTCATAATCAGCCGCTAGAGTTGGTGTCCCATCAACTTTACATTACAGGAAAAATAAGCAAAAATTAATCTGCTTCAAGTAGCATATGAGGGGTCTAACTAGGGGTATTTCATGATTCTGAATCCATTGCAAGCATCCGTTTTGCATGAAAAACATTCCTTGGGCTAAAACGGACCCCAGAAACATGTGAAAAGT
Organism: Nannobrachium achirus; assembly: GCF_963921795.1. Lineage (NCBI taxonomy): Eukaryota > Metazoa > Chordata > Actinopteri > Myctophiformes > Myctophidae > Nannobrachium > Nannobrachium achirus. The sequence continues at coordinate 59,973,014 of NC_137825.1, forward strand.
GATGACTCTGCACTTTTCATCACTAAACCAAGGCCGATCTTTCGCCAAGGAATGTTTTTCGTGCAAAACGGATGCTTGCAATGGATTCAGAATCATGAAATACCCCTAGTTAGACCCCTCATATGCTTCTTAAAGCAGATTCATCTTTTGCTTATTTTTCCTGTAATGTAAAGTTAATGGGACACCAACTCTAGCGGCTGATTATGAAAATTGCCCAACATATACAAGTTAGCATCCGGTGGTTTTTACATGCTGGGGACCCATACTCAACATTTCTAACATAAAACTTTAGGGTACTCAAAATGTCCGGGTCTACAATGGGGCTCTATGGGCTGGCTACTAGACTATATGGTGAAGTAGGACATTAATTTACAACATTGATATATTTTGTTATATGACAAATAGTGAAAACAGCAGATCTACAAGCTCACAATGTGTCACATAGGAAAGCAATATGAGCTTGTTCGGATATTTCATAATGTTGTTAAACAAAGTGAAAGACAATGTTTTCTCTGACAGGACTGACTGACATCAGGATGGTGTTGTTGGGAGAGGAGGGATCTGGGAAGAGTTCAGCAGGAAACACTATTCTGACAGGAAGTGGTTTTAACGTTAATCAGGGAGGTCAGAGGTCAGGGCAGTGTGAGGTGAGACAGGGTGAAGTAGCAGGGAGACATGTGACAGTGGTGGACTCACCAGGCTGGCTCTACAACCGTCCACTACAGGACACCTCAGAGATGGACAAACTGGAGATCCAGAACAGTGTGTGTCTCTGTCCTCCTGGACCACATGCTGTTCTTCTGACGGTTCCTCTTAATGAAGCTTTCACCAAAGCAAAGAGAGTAGCAGTAGAGGAACACATGTCACTTCTGCCACAGAGTCTCTGGAGTCATGCTATGGTACTGTTCACCTATAGAGACTTTCTGGGAGACAGGAGCATTGAAGAGCACATTGAAGCTGAAGGTGAAGACCTCTGCTGGCTTTTTGACAAATGTGGGGGCAGATATCATGTCTTCAACAATAAGAAGAGAGATGTCACTCAGGTCACAGAGCTGCTGCAGAAGGTAGAGGACATGGTGTCAGGGAACACAGGTGGACACTGTGAAGTTGATGGAGATGTTTGTGAGAAGATGTCAGAGAGGAAGAGGAACATGGAGGAACATGTCCAGACCTTTCTGAAGAAGACACGAAGACAAAGAAATGCTCTGAAAGCTCTGTCTGAAGGTAATGTTTATAGATATTATAATTATACTAAACTATAATAAATATTAAAATAAAAAGTACTGAAAATAGCCAATCTACAAGCTCACTATGCATTGTGATCTTGTAGGTCTGCTAAAATAAATAATAACTTCCTGAAAAGTATTTTGGACACAAGGTTTCCACCTGCCAGATGATATGAATAATGTAATAATTATGATTGACAGCTACCCTCTATTCTTATTACAAAATACCTGAGTTTGCTCTGCACTTTAAAAACAGAAATCTATACAAAATGTCTTTGTTGAAAATAGCAGATCTACAAGCTCACAACGTACGCCTTGTGAGCTTGTAGAGCTACTATTTTTGGCTAATGGCTAATAGTGATGCGGGGGTTCAAGTGGTTAACTAATTAACTAATTAATTAAGGAATGATTACATTTTCAACACATTTACATAAATAATCACATGAAGCCATTAAGACCAGGAAAGCATCTGTTGTTTTCATATGTATCAACAGGACTTCTTTTTCTTTATTTTTGCTTTTTTTTTTTATCTAAGGGAGGACCACCCAGACCATGTTGTCATGCTCATGTCACCATAACCAAGGCGTTCCCAATGCAGCTATGCCCTAATATGGAGTGCGTTCTCGAACCTCATTGTGTTGTCATGGCATCAGGCACAAACAAGCTCCATATATGGGAGTATGCAGTGTTGTAAAGTAACTAAGTACATTTACTTAAGTACTGTACTTTAGTATTTCCAATTTCCAATACTTTTACTTCTACTCCACTTCATCTTTGATCGAAATATTGTACTTTTACTGCACTACATTTATTTGAAAACTTTAGTTACTTTTCAGATATAAGTTATAATATTTTAAAAGATACATTAACCACTTTAGCCATGTTTTATACATAGGCTGTTTGAAAAAAAGCCAATTTACAAGCTCGTAGAGCTTGTAGATCTGCTATTTTCAAACATTTTGTACTTTTACTTTTGGTACTTTAAGTACATTTTGATGCCAATACTTTCATACTTTTTCTCAAGTACATTTTTTATTTGAATTCTGCAGTATTGATACTTTTACTTGAGTAAAGAATGTGAGTACTTTTTTCACCACTGGGAGTATGGATATAAATATAAATACATATTTAAATCAGTGTTCAGTGAACTAACTAATGTAACGTGTCTGTGTGTGTGTGTGTGTGTGTGTGTGTGCGCGTGTGTGTGTGTGTGTGTGCGTGCGTGCGTGCGTGCGTGCGTGCGTGCGTGCGTGCGTGCGTGCATGTGCGTGTGTGTGTGTGTGTGTGTGTCTGTCAGGAGAACATCAGAGTCTATCAGATGTCAGGTTGATGTTGGTTGGTGGAGAGCAGAGAGTCAGGAACAGAGGTGCTAATCGCATTCTGCAGGACAATGTGTTTACAGAAACTCAATTCAAGGTGAGTAATATGATTGAATGTGATGTTATAATGAAAGAAGTAAACAGTGAACAGATTAAAGGAGCTATAGTAAACTTTTTCTTGAAAAACGGATGCTAAAATAAAAAATCACACCCGTGTGAACTGAGCGGTGGTTTACCCCCCCTTCCCCCCTGTGTGTGTGTGTGTGTGTGTGTGTGTGTGTGTGTGTGCGTGTGTGTGTGTGTGTGCCTGGTCTGGCCTGGCCTGAACAACAGCGCCCCTCCCTTAACATGTGTGGTCATAAAAGGTACTGCAGGCCTGCAGGCTACATACAGACACACACACACGCACACACACACGCATACACACACGGCCACGTATAGGAGACGGTGTAACCACCGCTCAATAATGTTTCAAAAATATTTTATAAAAAAATAAGCTTCATATATGTGTTTCTATTCAAAAATGACCACAAAAAGCGTAAAATAATGATAAAATAATCATTTTGGCCTTTGTCAGACCGACACTTTGTTTACATTCTAGTCTATAGACTAGGATGTAAACAAAGTGTCGGCCCTACAATGAAAAAGTTGACTATAGCTCCTTTAAATATGAATGGTTTCTATGTTAATGTGAAAATCTGCTGTCATGAATGTTTAACCCTTAAACCTCATATTCCAGGAGTTTAGAACCCAGACTAAACTGACACAATGTATCAGACAACAGAGAAGAGTTGCTGACAGAACAGTGAGTGTGGTGAACTGTCCAGATTGGTTGACTACACCTCCATCACAGAAGACCAAAAACGTCCTTCTACGCGGTGTAACTCTGTGTTCTCCTGGACCCCATGCTGTCCTGGTGAATGTTAATGTTGAGTCCAGTTTCTCTGAAGCTGACAGGAGATCAGTGGAGGAACACATGGAGCTGCTGGGGGACGGAGTCTGGAGACACGCTCAGGTTCTGTTCATGTGGGGATACTGGCTGGGAGGGAGACGTGTTGAGGAGTACATTGAGTCTGAAGGAGAACCTCTGAGGTGGCTCCTGGAGAAATGTGGCTACAGGTACCATGTTCTGGATGGCTTCAAGTGGGACATGTCAGAAGTAACAGAGCTGATGGAGAAAACAGAAGACATGGTGACGAGGAACAGAGGACACTTTGGACCTTCGGACTCAAGAGAAGACAGCTCTGTCAGAGACACAGGACACTCCAATGTGGGACATGAGACAAGACAGAATACTCTGTTTGAAAGACTGAAAGGAAAGAAAACATTGTCAGATAAAGAATGGAGCAGACGAGAAGAAGAATGGAAGAAGAGGGAGGAGGAGATGATGGAGAGGGTGTTGAGGGCTGTGGTGACGGAGCCAGAAGGACCAACCCTGCCAGAAGAAAGGAAGAAGAGAGAGCAGGAGATGAGAGAGAGGATGTTGAGGTTTGTGGCGACGGAGCCAGAAGAACCAAGCCTGTCAGCTGGTAGTAGATGGAACAGCATGGATCTAGAAGAACGTGAGTATCAGGATAATGGATCTGCTAACAGACTTCACTGTTATCGTTCTTAAAGTGACTTTTATCAGATAAACTCACAAAGATACTTGAAAAATAATAGTGCACGTAATTTGAAATGATGTAAAAATGTCAACATTATATGTGCCTTAGTTATTATTGATAATAATAATGCTTAGTTGTATTTGTATTTTACTTATTGTATTTTTATCATTGTAAAAGTCTTGCTGTTGTCTTGTGTTCCAGTGAGTGTTGGGACGTCATCTGAGACAGGAAGTTTATCCAGCTGGTCACATGACAAGGCTTCATCCTCGCGTCGTGGATCAATAGCGCCCTCTTCAGGACATGGCAGCAGGTTAACTGACAAGGTGTCATCCTCACTTTCATCCTCACGTCCTGGTTCAATAGCGCCCTCTTCAGGATATGGCAGCTCGTTAACTGTCTCCTCTGGATCAACAGCACCCTCTTCAGGACATGGCAGCATGAGTGATGTTCAGAGCCAGGCCTCTGCTGATGATAGAGTTCCATTAAGGAAGATGTTGTTTCAGAGACTGACAGGAAAGACAAGAAGAACAGAAGAAGACTGGAACAGACGACAGGAACAATGGAGGAGGAGAGAGCAGGAGATGAAAGACAGGATGTTGGAGTTTGTAGTGTTTGTCTTGATGGAGCCTGAAGAACCAAGCCTGGCAGCTGTCAGGAGAACAACCAGCATGGACCTCAGTCCTCCAAGCAGTGAGTATCAATACGACTGATCAGTTAACAGACTTTAACCCTAGTATCAATACAACTGATCAGCTAACAGACCTTAACCCTAGTATCAATACAACTGATCTGCTAGCAGACTTTAACCCTATCAATAGAACTGACAGCTAACAGCTAATAGCAGACCGTGAGGCCGATTCTACTAATGTAGAATCTAAATATCAGTGGTTCTCAAACTTTCTTTGTACCAATGACCCCCAACATGATATATATTTGACAGCCTTCCTCTGTCTTGTGTTCCAGTGAGTGGTGGAACGTCATCTGAGACAGGAAGTCTCAGGTCACCTGACAAGGTTTCTGATTGGCTGCTGAAGAGACATCCTGGACCAATAGCGTCCTCTTCAGGAGCTGACACCACGAGTGAAGCTCCAACCCAGCCGGTGAGAGATGAAGATTTACTCTGAGATCAATCACACACATTACCATTCATATCATTATTATTGGTTTCAATAAGGGACATATTTGTAAAATAAGTCTTAGTGCCGATAATCAGGCTGTGTGTTCACACAAGGCTCTGGCCTAAAGTTAACTTGAGAACATTTCAACTCTGGTTTTGGTGCACACAGACCTTTATAGATGCAGACTATGCTTTATGTAAGCTTTTACAACTGAACTGGGTTCATGGATTAAGTCACTTACAAGATGCTGTGGCATTCTGAATTTTCATTTCTTAGACTGGCTGAATGTGGCTGAACATTCAGTTTAATGATGTCTTGACTTCATTCTTAGGCACTGTGTGTAAATAAGTCTTCAGAAGAAGAGGAGGAAGAGGATTCTGGTGAGAGTCATGGATCATATTCATATTTTACACTGTAAGCCTCCAAGCTGCCTCTGATCCACTAACTGTCCACTGTCTTTCCTCTACAGACGACTGCATGAACATGATGATGATCCAGATGATGGAGATAGACAGTGGAGAGGAAGGTGAATAAATCAATTCTACAATGAACTGTGAGTGTTGGTGTGAATACAATGTGAAGGATTACAAACACAACTAAATGTTTTCTCCTTCTTGCAGAGATGAAGAACACTGATCTGGATTATTATGATATTGGTAGGAGAGAGTGTAATGAATGAATGAATGAACAAACAAACGTATGATTCATAATTCTAAATCTGCACCAGGGCAAACTGTGGAATTAATCACCTCTCAGATTCACATCATGAGAACATTTTGACTTGATGAAGCTTATGTTTCTGTCCATGTTTAAGCCCTGGTCCTTAAGCTGAGCTTTTCAATGGGGTACTGAACATACTGTATGATACCATATCACCAATACTGTGTAAATATGTGTAACTGTTGTTATTTGTCTCTCCAGATGAGATGTACTTGGCATCATGCTGTGAAAAATGCCAACATGTCCAGCAGGTCTCCAGAGGATCAGGTGGATCCCCACATGATCCTCTGGATAATGGACTTCCTCCTTAAAAGGGAGCAGTTTGTGAAGGTCAACAACTCCTCGTCTTCTGTCATGATAACATCTACTGGTGCCCCCCAGGGGACAGTGATTTCCCCAGTCCTGTTCTCCCTCTATACCAACAACCTGAGGGGCTCAGACAGTGCGAGCATGGCTGTGAAGTTTGCGGACGATACTGCTCTGGTGGACACCTCAAACTGTCCTGCTCACTTTGAAGAGGAAGCAGAGAAGCTCCACCAGTGGTGTGAGGAGCACTACCTCCGGCTGAATGTGAAGAAGACTAAAGAGCTTCTCATAAGTCCCCGGAGGAAGGAGGATGATGACCCTGTTCCTCAGCTGACTCTGGGTGGGGAGCTGGTGGAGAGGGTCAGCAGCTATAAATATCTTGGGACCACCATTGATAGCGGGTTGACCTTTAATGACAACACACAGGCCATCTTTTCAAGGTGTCAGCAGCGGACCTACCTCCTACGGAGGCTGAGATATATGGATGTTGCCCCCCCCATCCTTCGCAGCTTTTACATCTGCCATATAGAGAGCCTCCTTACCTTCTCCTTCCTGGCTTGGTACGGGGCTCTCTCAGAGGCCAACAAGGCTAAGCTGCGGAGGGTAACCTCAGTGGGGTCTAAGCTCTGTGGGATGCAGTGCTCTGCCCTCCAGCATCTATACGACCAGAGGACAGTGAAGAAAGCAGCAAAGATCGCGAGAGATCCAACTCATAATCTCAGCACCTGCTTTAAGATCCTGCCCTCGGGTAGGAGATATGATGCCTCAACATTCAAGAAGGCAAAGGCCAGTGCCAGTTTTATCCCCTCTGCCATTAGGCTCCTCAACAAACACAAACCCCCAAACACCTGATTCACCTCAACTGGACTAGCATACGCACACGGCACACACATACACACACATATGAACCTAAGTGTTCCACAGTGTGGATGGAGGACTTTGCTTTCTTTTAAATACCTCTTAAATACCTTTTAAAATTCTGAATCATTTTATACTCTTTTACAGAACTGAAGTACTTTGCTGGGTGTTTTATTGTATTGTATATTTATGTATTGTGTTTTTTATATGCATTGACCCAAGCAAAACAAATTTCCCTTGTGGATAATAAAGACATCTAATCTAATCTAATCTAATCAGTTTGATCAAATCAGATCCTCTTGTTGATATACGTACAGTATTTACAGTATGTATGGCTGTTGGTGGTCCTTAATGCTCTCCTGTGTGTGTTTGCTTGGCAGAGCTACGGCAAGGAGATGATAATTCCTGAGAAACTCTCCAGAGGACGCTTGCAGTGAGTCTGGACATCACTCTGACATCACCCTGACATCATCTGCGTATCTGGTTTCATACTGTAGAGAAAGCAAGGCTGACATGTGTTTGTGTGTGCTTGTATGTGTACGCGTGTGTGTGTGTGTGTGTTGCATGCATTCTCTAGGGCTAAGCTGGAAGGACAGGGGACGTATGAGTGCGTGTTGACAGGCTTGATATTCGAGGCGTCGGAGCGAGTCCTGGTGAGATATTCCATCCTATCCTGGTCCAAGTTCAACAAGTTCCTCCAGGACCCCTGGATGATTGCTGGTCCCATATTCAACGTCCACACAGTCAACAAGGATCCATCTGCCATCAGACTTATTCAGCTTCCACACTCCCTGTGCCTGGCTGGTGAGAAGATATGACATATCTATTAATGACTGTACAACTACACATCTTCCTTGTCCAATATTATATGGGCCTAATACCGTGAATTCAAACCAAATAAGTGATATCTTCCATGCATGTTGTCTTGTTGTCTGTAGGCCTATAATGCATCCTCCTTGTGGTGTGATTGCGGGCTCTATTTCTGCACACAACGTTAGTCTTTACTGGCCCAGCACCCATGTTGTAAATTTAAGTTTGCTCCATCCTTCCTCCAAACCCTAACCCATCTTCACCTGCAGGCCAGGACAAAGAGGTGGTGTTTGGTGTCCTCCACATCACTGGCAAGGATCCTGTCATAGAGAGAGTCCAGTCCTCTGGTAGTCATCTGAAGTGGCCGGTGTCCTCCCTGTCACCCGCGGGTGCCGTCGCCCTGCGCACCCAGCAGGATGAACACCACGGAGCAGTGTTTGTCTACAAAGACCTGGGGAGTAGCATCGACACTCACACTTTCCGTGTCTACCTCGGCCTCAACTGCAACTCATGGATTGAAGTAAGGATGGCACTAAGATGGAGACAGCATGCACGATTGCATGTGTTGCTAACAGTTTAGCTTAGCATTTACACAAACACAGTTAATATTGATAATCATGTGAAACTTTATCGCTTTATCACAAGGTTTTCTGTTGCACAGGAGGGTTATCTGTCCACACAGACCCAGTTTAACTTTGGTTTTGTCTCATCAGATAAGACTCCTTTTTGGTAACAATCTGTCTAGTTGAACTACCAACAACAGGCAGCAATGTTTTCACTCCCGTCTGTCTGTCCGTGTGTGTCATGTCTGTGACAGATCATCTCCAGTACAGTTGGGCTGATTAGTGTGAAATTGTTGACCAGCTGTCAATATTTAAATTGTATTATTTTAGGACTTGCCTTTTGACTCATCAAAACAGTTGTGTTCTCATTTTAACTAACACTTTAACTTGGCCCTCAGTATTATTATAACCTGTCAGTCTACATTCTAGTGACCTTCCCTTCTCTGTCTCTTCTCTCTTTTTGTCCACCCGGTGTCCTTGTGTGTGGCAGGACATCAAGAGGCAGTTGGAGTCTGAGAAGGGACATTTCTGTAGAGTTCACAAGAACCCCAACTGTCTCCTGGTAGAGGGGAAGTACCAGCTCACCAGTAACCCAAGAGAGGAAATCCACCCTGAGGTGAGTTTGTCTTGATGCTCATTCAGCTCATCATCATGCATGGCAGCTCCATGTTGTTTGTAAAGGTGTAGTTTGGTATACATAGGAACATGTTGTATAATGAATGAGATAATGATTATTATGTCTCTGCAGAGCTTGCCTTTCACCCTGAAACCAACCGAATTCAAAGGATACTTTGAAGCCAGCTTCAAGCAGACTCTTCCCTTCACCTTCAATGTTAAAATGAGAGGCACTGACGACCTAGTTTGGTCTGCAAAGATTGAACAAGGTACCGAGTGGACACAGTCCACTGTCTACTTCTACCTAATGGACACAGTCCACTGCAGTCCACTGTCTACTTGAATGTCATCGTATGCATGTGTTTATTATCTGAATGATGACACCTATCTTTTGTTCTCGTGTCAGATGACTTGGAGAAAATGCAAAGCATTTTCCAAAAACTACTTGGTTGGTTTTGGGGCTCGGGGAAAAGCAATACATGTAAGCATGATTCATTTATATACTTTGTGTTTTTCAGTATTTTCACCATCAGACCATAATTTCCATCTCACGCAGACACACACACACACACACACACACACACACACACACACACACACACACACACACACACACACACACACACACACACACACACACACACACACACACACACACACACACACACACACACGCACACACATATGCACGCATGCTCGCACCCACAAACTCAAGCACACTGCATGCATGCATGTTGTCTCTAATTCTTTCAGGGCTGTCAAAGTGAGTGCACTACCCGTTTAATTTATGACCCACCTCTTTGATTCATGATTAATCATGATTAATCAAAGCTAAACTGTAAGGAATCTGATTAAAATGCTTACTCTTTTGACAACCCTTCATGAGGAAACTCAAAGGCAACATTAGACTGACATCCACTATTAGTTGTGGGACAGAAGACAGCTACAGCTACTCTGTCAAATACTCACCATCAGTGTGGAAGAACACGTCAATGTAAGTTGATGTGTGTTATAGTCTGTAGGTGAGACTACAGTCTCTACCTAAAAGAACAGTGTAATGTAACTATGTATTGTTGTCTGTAGGTGAGACTACAGCGCCTCTTCATCCTGAGTCTGAACCAATCACAGAGCCTGACTCACATCATGTTCAGGTAAATATCCTGAGTGTGAACCAATCACAGAGCCTGGCTCACATCATGTTCAGGTAAATATCTCACAGTCCATGGTTGCCATGGGAACCAGCCTGACATGGCTAACGTGGCTACAGGTACCATGTTCTCCATGTGGGACATTTCAGAAGTAACAGAGCTGATTGAAGATAATAATGATGAAATAGAAGATCATGTTTAATCAAAGAGACATGACACTGTGACTCAACCTAATGACGTTCCTGAGGTTTTGTTATGAGATAGAGATGAATGGGGCGATGCGAACGGAGCGCTCCTTTGCCTTGGTATCTAGATGGAAAAAAATCCCAACTGTGAAACGGTGTCGACATCTGTTGTTACTAAAATGTGTGCACTTATTCTGGTGAGCTCTAAGAATGTCTATTCAGTTTTACTAATGTAAATAGTAGCTTGTCGTGGAGTTGTAATGTATTATTTCTTCATACAGAGTGATGTGTTCGGTGCAACAGCATTAAGACCAAGACTCTCTGGAGATGATGAAACAGTGTCTGAAGGTGAAATGCAGGTTGCAGGTTAGTTTCCTGTTTCTGTTATCATTCAACCTATTATTACAGCATTTATTCAAACACAAATACTGTACTGGATGAATAGAGCTTACTTAACTTATCAACTCTATTTTCAGATTCTTGATGATGTAACTTAGTGAGATCAGTTCATTGAATATAGTGTCTAGTGTTTGATGCAGCTTGTGGCTTTAGAAGCTGCTAGTTGTCTTCACATGGAAGTCATTTCTGTTACAGTATCAACTAATTGTTTTCTCTCTGGTGCATCAGCGGTGAAAGAACCTCAGATCAGCCAGACAACAGGTAAGATCTTTATGTTTGACCCTGAAATCAAACTAACAACTATAGAATAATGAAATGCACGCAATAAATGTTTGATGTGTTTTTTTCTCTCAGAAATCCGTGCCATTAAGCTTTAACAAGTTCAGTGTAGAGTACAAAGTTGTCAAAGCTACAAAGTCAAAGTTGATGACACAGTAATCTCTAGCAAGGAAGAGATAACCTATTTGGGCTGTATTCTTGACAAATACCTGTCTGGGGATAGCATGGCAACAACAAAGTAAATCAAAGAACAAGATTCCTGGGCAGAATCACCACTTTTGTCAACAATAGTGCCCTCAGGACTCTAGCTGGGGCCCTCATTCAGTCCCACTTTGACTACGCTTGCACCTCCTGGTACTCCAACATCAAAATGCCACTAAAGACTAAGCTCCAAACCACTCAAAACAAACTGATTTAACTACTTCTCGACCTGGGCCCATGACCCATGTTTCTCCCACAATTTTGCTAGCCTAAGTTGGCTAATTAGAAAGCTGAAAAAGACGAGGGTACAAGTTGTACCCTCGTCTTTTTTTTCAGCTTGCAATTAATCGTTGCATGCAAAAAATAGTGTTTATTGTCATGATTCCTCACCAGCCGGGGTGGCTTTGTCAGAGGCTTAAAAGACGTTTAAATAAATACTTTATGAAATGTCTATGGATGAAATGCATGGGGAAAACGCTTCCGACACCGGAGTGAGGGCGGGCGGGGCTTAAACTGCGATGCTCTATTGGTTTAACTTAGCTCCGCCCCCTCTTCTGATTGGCCGAAACTTTATTTGGCTCTAACTCATCAACCGTTTGTCGTACAAGCTTGTGGGTGGTGTCATTTAACTTGTTTCAGAGTTCTTCACCTTAATTGGTTTAACTTAGCCCCACCCCCTCTTCTGATTGGCCAAAACTTGATTTGGCTATAACTCAACAACCGTTTGTTGTACAAGCTTGTGGGTGGTGTCATTTAACTTGTTTCAGAGTTCTTCACCTTAATTGGTTTAAATTAGCTCCGCCCCCTCTTCTGATTGGCCGAAACTTTATTTGGCTATAACTTATTAACTATTTGTCGAACAAACTTGTGGGTGGTGTCATTTGACTTGACATCGATGACTGGGAGCTGAAGAAAAGCATGTACACCGTAATTGGCTATGAGCTGGTCACCTGGTCCCAAAGGCTAGGATCCTGGACTCTGGCTCTGAGGGTCTGCTGGAGACTTGGCCGTGCCATCTGCATTCTATAGGCTCTATGCATACGCCATTTTGTTTTACTTCCGGGTGTCTTTCGACTTCCTTCACAGGTGTTACTGATGATACTAATGAAGGGTCTATTTGATTTATTGTACAGTGGTTCTTTAATTTCAAGGACCCCCATAACTCTGTGCAAATGGAATCAACAAATGGAATCAAATGGACCCTTGCGGGTCCATTTGCTTCCATTTGTACACTGTCAGAGTTACACACCTGTATGGGGACATTTGGAACCCACTCAAGGACACTTTGAGACCCACTGGTGTAGCAGACTGTTTCCAGTGAGCCAACATGCACAATATCAGTACTCTGTTTGACCAGAATTGAACAGACCCTTCATTAGTATCATCGGTAACACCTGTGAAGGAAGTTGAAAGACACCCGGAAGTAGAACAAAATGGCGTATATGCATAGAGCCTATAGACTGTTAAGGACAAAGAGTTTTGAATTTTGATCTTTGTTTTGAATTGTAATAGAATGAATGTATTGGCTCCATTGTATTTATTTGTTGAATTGTTCACAGCCTCCTGCCGTTCTTTTTTGGTTTATTTGTTTTGATTTAATTTGAATTTATGTTGTGGCCTTGACTATTGGCATTGTTACTCACCATGACAACCACCACAGGGGGTAGTTACCAATTTATACCTGGCAGAGGGTAAGCAACACAGTTGTGCTGTATTTTAACATCAGTTATTATGGTGGTACTTGGAGACCCAAATATTTTCTGACATGGTACTTGGTGCAAAAAGATGAGATGGATGATCATAAAAGGGCCGGTCATGGTGTCGAATCTGTGGAACAACTTGCCACTAGCTGTTAGGGCTGCATCCTCTCTGGTAATTTATAAGGCTTTTTTGATTATCATTGGTGTAACTTAGCCCCGCCCCCTCTTCTGATTGTTCGATAGGCCTACTTGACAAACACCTGAACCAAAGATCACGGACAGCCTTTCTGTTCTAGGCACAGACCCACTCTCTTCTCAAGATATCCATAATTCCATGTATACACATTTTTCTATCAATGTACCATCAATTGGACATATTATTTATTGCAGTATGTTATCCTTTGTTTTGTGTAAAGACAAAAGGGCTTTCTTCATCATGCATCGGGGGGCTTTGGTTAGAAACGTCAAGAACGCGGATGACATCGTTGATGACCTGATAAGCTGGGGGTTCCCTGAAGGTTTGGCCGCCAAAGTCCGTGCTGAGACCACAGAGCGAGAACGCATGAGGAGGATCCTGGACAGTGTGAGCAGCGAGGCATGCGCAGAAGCCCTGTTCAAAGGCCTACTCGAGCATCAAACTGATGTCATGAAGGAATTACTGGGATCTTCTTTTGAGCTGCCAGGTAAAATGAAAAGGGCTGATTCTTTGTGACACACACACACCACTCTCTATGGAACTTGCTCAGACCCTTTTTGACTGCAGCTTTAGCAGCACGCTACACAACACTACACTGCACCACACCACATAAAAATATCGACATATTCCTTTTGACAAAAGTAAGAAACAAATGGACCCTTTTAACTGTGATTATAATACAATATACATTTGTATTACAACTATCCTAATTATAATACACTATAATGGATTATAACAGTGATTATAATACACTATAACGTATTAATATATTACTAAGATAGTTATACACTATAATAGATTATAACAATGATTATAGCACAATAGAATCTATTATCATTATTACAACTATATCCTGGTGGTCTTCTGTTTGGCCTAGCTCAGACCTACTCTGGAGTGGATACTTTTTAGTACCACATTTAGTACCACTTTCACACCACTCTACCCAGGTCCTTGTAATGGAAAACCTGGCAAGTGGGCGAGTATGGGGCTTGGGCTTCGACTCAACCGCGTCATTTTGGGACCTGTTGAAAACTAGTCTAAAGCAGTGGTTCTAAACATTTTCATGTCAAGGACCCCCAAATTGACATGCAATCTGCAGACCCCCACCTGAAAATATTTTCTGCCTGAGAAGATTTTTCAAAGTGTATAAAAAATATCCAATCTACAAGCCCAAAATGGGCTGTAATGGTAATGCGTTGTGAGCTTGTAGATCGGCTATTTTCAAACAAAGTTTAAAACAGGGTTAAAGTGGTAAAACTCTTCCTCGTTTTACTGTGGACCCCCTGGAACTTCCTAAAGGACCCCACTTTGAGAACCACTGCTCTAAAGATATGATACAAATATTTTGGTGATGTAAATCATATTATTATACAACTGTAGAATTGAAGAAACTTAAAGAATAAATTATTTTTGCACAACATGTCACACTTAAGAACTAAAAGGCCACCCTAAGAGTGCTCTACAGTGTGCATAGATTTTTTCTTAACATACGAAGAAATCACAGCTACTGTAAGAAGAATTGGTGTATGCCAAATGTTCTTAAAAAACTTCTTAAAAGGGTTTAAGAAGAAATGTCTTCGTAAGAACGTTCGTAAGTCAGTTGGTGAATCGGGCCCATTGAATATAATGTCTATGCATGCAGCCTGTGGCTTTAGAAGCTGCTTGTTTTCTTCACATCATGAACATGAAAGTCATTTCTGTTACAGTATCAACTGATTATTGTTTTCTCTCAGGTCCATCAGCTGTGAAGGAACCTCACATGAGCCAGACAACAGGTAAGATCTTTACTCTCTGGCCTTTATGGTTGACCCTGAAATAAAACCATGCACTACAGATGAGAAAGATAGATACCTTTATTATCCCAAAGGGGAAAATCAGTAATCAAATGGACAATAAATGTAATAATGTGGTGTTCTGAACGTGTCTGTCATCAGTGCATTAAACCTCTATTTATCAGAATTCCAGTACCATTTTACCAAATTGTTTTCTTTTTTCATGAAAGCTGACTTTGTGAAGAAGAACTGGGGAGATCTAGTTCAACACGTCGAAGCAGTGCTGAGTATTGCAGACGACCTCGTTGGAAAAGACATCATCGACCTCCAAACGTATCAAGAAATCCTGAACAGGAAGACCAGGCCAGATCAAATGAGGATACTGCTTCTCAAAGTACACGTGAAAGGAGCGGCAGCGATATCAGCTTTCTACCAGGCTCTGCAGAAGCACGAGTCGGGTCTTCTCTAAGAGCTGGGTAAGAAAAGAAAAAAATGGGGAAAGAAAAAAACAACACACTTCAAAATCAAATCTAGGGTTGCCAACTCCCAGAGTTTCAAATACGGGACACCTCCTAATATGGCGCCGCCGAAAAATCGTGTATTTTCCGAAAAATCGCGTATTTTCGTTTATAAAGTTGGCTAAAACGTGTATTTTCCTATATTAAATCATATTTTCCTTTCACAAAATTAATTCGGGTGTCTTTGGGCCAACTAACCTATTACCTTAAAATCATGTAGTGTAGTCCTATATTGTATTTCTCTAAATTTTTCAAAACGTATAGCCTAGGTCTACCTGGTTCTTATGTGCCCACTCTCTGGTTACCCAACACTATTTTAATCATATTGGCATACAGTAATAACCATTAGGTTTTAAAAACAAAATCAACATGCTTATGTTATTTCACATACCAGCCTGTCTGGGGTCGCTTTAGTTGGCAGAGAAGACTACTGTATAGTGCTCCCAGGAATACAATCCATGGCTTATTTTCTGCTTGCTTGCCTGCTTTTTCACCTTGTTGTTTAGGCTATCACCTATCATGGATTGTGGGTAAACCACCGCTCAGTTCACACAGGTGTGATTTTTTTTAAGACATTAAACAATGTTCTGAGCCGAGCACTGTCGTATGCTCGCTCGCGCGCACTCGTATTGTCTCGCGCAGGCAACTTGTGGACTGAACCTACAGCGCATGGGAAGGGATTGTGTAGGGGGCGGAGACTGTGTCTTAGCAACACTGTGTTAATAAGTCAATGGGCTGCTTACAAACAGTGCAGCGCCTCTCACAGCAATGGGATGCAGCACTTGTCTCAGAGGAGAGCAGAGTGGAAGCAGAATCGCTGTCATTTCTCAATTAAATCATCCCGTCATTCATATTTATCCCCCAACCTTCAAATACGGGACAAAGAGCGTCCCGTTTCAGTTCAATACGGGACACGTCTTTTAGTTTCCAAAAAAGGGACGATCACGTATTTTACGGGACGGTTGGTAACCCTAATCAAATCCCTTTTTCTGTCTAGTCTGTTGGAGGTCTGTGTGACAAGCTTTTTATAATTTTAAATTTTTTCACCTTCCAGCAGAAGGTCCTGGCAGATAAACCATGACTGAAGATGAATGAAGAGACAACAACCATCCACTGACACGTTTCTTTGATTTGTACTTTAATTAAGAGAAACGTGAGACGATCATTAACCTGTTTTTATATATGACTAGTTTCTGCTTTTTTTTCTGCCTTTCTTGTAGGATGTTGTACAGAAAGAAACATATTGACAGAATGATCTTAATTTCTGTGATCCTAGATTACTATTGCAATGCAATTGATTTACTACCTCATGTTTTCATTGTTTACTGTGATTCACTCTGTTTTAAGAGCGTCTGCTAAATGCCTAAATTCTAAATTGAAGATTTATTTATGTATTTTATTTGACGGCCTGTGACAACGTTGAACAGGAAGAAGCCGAAGGAGCTTCTGTGTTAAATTCCACTTGGTGTAATTGCCTTTAGTTTTGTTAAGTAGGGGGGGTCCCTGAATAGGGGGGTCCCTGAATGTGATATGTGGAATACATTGAGCTCATTTTGATGCAGCCTGGTATGGTGGACCACCAGAGAATGGTCTGCTGCTGACCACCAGAGAATGGTCTATACTGACCACCAGAGAATGGTCCGCTGACCACCAGAGAATGGTCAATTGACCACCAGAGAATGGTCTATACTGACCACCAGAGAATGGTCAATTGACCACCAGAGAATGGTCTATACTGACCACCAGAGAATGGTCTATACTGACCACCAGAGAATGGTCTATTGACCACCAGAGAATGGTCTATACTGACCACCAGAGAATGGTCTATTGACCACCAGAGAATGGTCAATTGACCACCAGAGAATGGTCTATACTGACCACCAGAGAATGGTCTATACTGACCACCAGAGAATGGTCTACTGACCACCAGAGAATGGTCTATTGACCACCAGAGAATGGTCTATTGACCACCAGAGAATCGTCTATACTGACCACCAGAGAATGGTCTACTGACCACCAGAGAATGGTCTATACTGACCACCAGAGAATGGTCTATACTGACCACCAGAGAATGGTCTATACTGACCACCAGAGAATGGTCTACTGACCACCAGAGAATGGTCTACTGACCACCAGAGAATGGTCTATACTGACCACCAGAGAATGGTCTACTGACCACCAGAGAATGGTCTACTGACCACCAGAGAATGGTCTATACTGACCACCAGAGAATGTTCTATACTGACCACCAGAAAATGGTCTATACTGACCACCAGAGAATGGTCTATACTGACCACCAGAGAATGGTCTACTGACCACCAGAGAATGGTCTATACTGACCACCAGAGAATGTTCTATACTGACCACCAGAAAATGGTCTATACTGACCACCAGAGAATGGTCTATACTGACCACCAGAGAATGGTTTACTGACCACCAGAGAATGGTCTACTGACCACCAGAGAATGGTCCAGGGACCACCAGTGAGTCAACAGACCAGGGGATGAAGATCCCTACTGTAATGCAGGACTTGTACAGTACGCAGTGTCTTTGTACATGAATTTGGTTTGTAGATTTTGTAAATGTCAGCCCCTCTTGTACAGATGTAAAGCTGACACACGTGTTGAGATAATAAAATGCAGTTTTATTATTTGTGAGAGTGATTGATTGAATACTTTATTGCAATCGTCAGGTGGCAGTTACTATGAAGAGCTCCACCGGCTGATCGTCAGTCAGTCAGTCAGTCAGTCTGTCTGTCAGTCACGTCACACTTTTGCCCTACTCTTATCTCGGCCACCGTTGCCCCTAACCATGTCAAACTTTGCACCCACTCCTTGGCTGCCAAACCACAACCACCACCCCCCATCTCTCACATGGCCCTCTTCTAGCGCCACCATCAGGCAGATTTTTGCAAAACACATTTTTGGACACTGCTCATACATACTTTGGCCTAAAATCACACAAAGCGGTACACAGTATCTCTAAAGTCATGTCATCAACATGGATCCATCCCATTTCCCATATTCCCTCCTGATTGACTACGATTGCCTTCTAAAGTCTGTGTATGTGACGTGGCGGTCGCTTATCTCGATATCCGATTAGCTTGTAGATCTGCTATTTTTCAACAGCTAAAGTATAAAATAATTAAGGCACCTCCACCTTGGGCCCTAGTAACTCAGTCCCACTATTCCCCCCCTTGTGACGCCCCTGGTTTTTAACTCAACTTGTAGCTCCACTGAGAAGCTTCTTTTCACTGTATGACTGGGGTTCTCAAATGGAGGCCCGGGGACCCACAGCTGGTCCTGGAGGGGCTTCCAGGGGGTCCAGGAAGGAGCCTAAACCACCCGGTGTGGTTCTGTGACTCTGACAGTGTGCAAATGGTTCCATTTGGTTCCATTTTCACAATCTCAGAGTTAGTCCCATATTCAGGCCAAGGACCCCTTAGTTGAGAGAGAGATGAAGCAGGGACCCCCACAACCACATGGTTTCATTGTTTGACAGCACAATCAACATTTTATTTTGGATTCATGTTAATGTGTGTTTTCAGATAGGTTAACCACTTCAACCGTAAACACTTAATAAACTTGACCTTTCACTGTACTTAGTCTGCTCGTTTTCCCCTCCAAAGCTCTTTAACGAAAATAGACGATCTACAAGCTCACAACGCCTCGCAGCGCGAGGCGTTGTGAGCTTGTAGATCGGCTATTTTTGGCTAATGTTCTCAGAACTTGGACGCTAGGGTTCAAGTGGTTAATATAAAAAAGGGAAAAATACAAGTTCCTATCACACAAAGATTTGGAGGACCCCCTGTAGTAACTATGAGGACCCCCTAGGGGTCCTGGACATTGAGTGGGACAGAGTTACTAGGGCCCAAGGTGGAGGGGCCTTAAATATGTTATACTTTAGATATTGAAAAATAGCAGATATACAAGCTCACAGCCGCACCGCAAGCTTGTAAATCTACTATTTCAAGTCAAATCTTTGAATATACGTATATTTTTAAGCGAACATTTGTAACTCAAATATTGCTTCTGTTGGGTCCCTGGGACTAAATATTTTGAGATGGGATAGAAGGATTTGAAATTGAATTAGACTTCAAAAACAGCAGCTCTACAAGCTCGCAACGTGGCACTCAGTGCCGCGCTGCGAGCTTGTATATCTGCTATTTTTCAATAGTTAAAGCACATAACGCGTAATAATGCGTTCCCAGTCTAAATGGGTTAAACCCCCTCCCCCTATGAAGAACATTCATGGGGGGCCCGCAGTGAATGAATCCTTGTACCCAGGGCCCAGAACTTGGTGTGACACCCCTGGGAGTCAGCTTGCCACCGTTATTATTATTGTTTAAATAGTTTTCTCTTTAAAAAATATATAGTTCATAAAGCTTGGCTAGATAGGAAGTCAGGGGTTCTCAAACCTTTTTAGGCCGTGACCTCCAAAATAAACATATTTGAACTGGGGACCCCCACCCTGACAAGCACTTGGAATTGTAGGTATTACATTTAATGTGACTCTACATGCTCACAACGCCTCGCAAAACGCGAGGCGTTGTGAGCATGTAGATCTGCTATTTTCACAATGTCCGCCTCTTGCTTACTTAATATTTGCCAGTTTGGCCAGTCCTGTCCTGTCGAATATTCGACTATTCGAATACTTTGAGGTCGAATAATTTAAATACAAAAAATCAGTATTCGTGAATGCCCTAGTACGTGCGCACTCTGCTAGCACAAGTAATAAAACATACCAGTGTTGGCACGGTGCCAACGTGCGTTACATGTCATTTCCTGATTTCCCCTGAGGGCAAGTTGACACAGAAAACTCTCTCCCAAGCTGCAGTGATCACAAAATGGAGGTTTTATCTGTGCGCTGATGACACGATGAGAGGATCGAGATTTAATGAATCAAAATATTACAAATAAACCTAAATAGTTTCCATTTCAATCCACATGTCAGCAGAACATTAGATTACATAACATCAGGGTTATCACTAACCAACTAATAGGCCTAAATTATCCGCTTAAAAAATAATACAATACAATATTATAGGCTACAGAATAAACTGTATGGAAAATGTCTCCCTTTAGACTTTACAAACATATCTGTATGTACAGTTGTGCTCCAAATGATTCAACCTCCTCTGGAAATGTGGTTTATTAGTGTAGCCACTGTTCCTTTGACTTGTGAACTATACTCAAAACTGTACTTTTTGGAACATTCAATGTCTTTGCAACCGTTTTATATCGTTTTCCTTTTTTTGTACAAAGCAACAATCTCTTCTCTGAACCTTTCTGACCATTCCTTATAGTTAGCCATGTTTCTAACTGCTCTAATCACAGTCAACAAGTCAACAACCTTCTAGTCAGGCCAGGTTGCACATCTGATGCAACTATTTAAGCCCTTGATTAGTCGGTTGCAGTTGATTACAGATGTTTTCAGGTGTAATTAAGAGTTGAGTAACTATTTACATTGTTCTTGTACGATAAATGTATTTCATTCAGTTGTCAGTTTGCGAATTTTGCCAATAAACCAGATTTGCAGAGGGGGGGTTGAATCATTTTGAGCACAACCGTATGTATGTGTCAGCAAGTGGTGCATGTTTATAGGGGGTAAGAAACAACGTGTGTTCTTCACCGTGGGTTTGTTTGTGGACAGAAACAAGGTGACTGAGGTGTGAGAGGCTGGTATAGCAGTAGGGATGGGACGATAATTGTTGTTATATCGCAATAAAAAAACCTCACAATAATCGTATCGTGGAGGTTTAAATTTATCATGACATTATCCTCCGTCATGCACTGGGATCAATTCACCTTTTATTTGCCGAGCTGCATATCCGGTACCACTTAAACCCTCTAGAATTGTTCAAACGTAACCCAGGATAATGGATGTTGTGTATATTTTGATTGTCGCAATAATTATCGTAAATCGCAATTCCTTTGGTCACAATAATTGTGACATTAAGCCTACAGGCGAGGTTAACATGATAAACTGTACGCACTTGACAACAAATAAACTGCTAGTAATAATGTCTCAAATTTATGTAGCGGATTTCTGAGTACCGAAAGACGCTATACGTAGGGGGCAAGAGAGAAATAAGAATAAAACTTCAAAACTGCCTTGCAAATTCACCTTTCAGGAGGCCAGAGGCAGAGGTAGTTGACACTTCTCCCAGTGACATGCGAGAAGTTGAAGTTAAAAACATTAAAAACAATGGAATGAGTTAGCTGGGGAAAGCAATATGGAAGAGGTGGGTTTTGAAGGTTTGGAGGGTGGGGGCGTCTCTGAGGGTTTTGGGGAGATCATTCCACATGGGTTGGGGCAGCAAAAGCAAAAGCTCTGTCACCCCAGGTACTGTGTGTGTGTGGTCTTGCATGGGGACATTGAGGAGGTTTGTGTCACCAGACCATATACAGTAGCACATACTGTATCTTAAAAGGTTCTAGTAGCATCTTTGTCAAATAGAGGTGTGTAAACTATAGAGCATCGTAGTTTAAGCCCCGCCGCCCTCACTCCGGTGTCGGAAGCGTTTTCCCCCATGCATTTCATCCATAGACATTTCATAAAGTGTTTATTTAAACGTCTTTTAAGCCTCTGACAAAGCCACCCCGGCTGGTGAGGAATCATGACAATAAACACTATTTTTTGCATGCGATTAATTAGAAAGCTGAAAAAAGACGAGGGTACAACTTGTATCCTCGTCTTTTTTCAGAGGCTTAAAAGACGTTTAAATAAATACTTTATGAAATGTCTATGGATGAAATGCATGGGGGAAAACGCTTCCGACACTGGAGTGAGGGAGGCGGGGCTTAAACTGCGATATAAGCTGGAGAACGAGCAGAGAATCCCTGAAGAACAACACAGGAGCTGAACACCCACGACCAGGCAAACCATACAGGAGCATATACTACCAGGCAATGCGTCGCAAAGCAACACGTGAGCTTGTAGATCTGCTGTTTTCAAATTGCCAAACCCAAGTACACACACAGTGCGTACACACTGACTCTCACATTCAACTGCACGCAAGGTACCTGTTGTTTTGTGGTGTTTTATGTTGTTTAATTAAGTACAGTACTTGAGTAAATGTAATGAGTTACTTTCCTCCACTGACCTCAGCCTCCCTAAAGAACTGTGTTTCTACAGCAGGGGTTTTCATAGTGGGTGAAAGGGCACCCCGGGGTGACGGGGCACCCTGGGGTGAAGGGGCACCCTGGGGTGCTGCGACGGCAGTCCAGGGGTGCCGCGAGATCATTTGATAATATTTGGAATTTATTTGGACACTTGGAAAAAATATTTAGTTTAATTTTAAACTTGAAGTACACAGTTCTAACCAAAATGGCTATTATCTCAACATTTTCCTCGCAACATAATCACTAGAATATCGTCACTGTCGGGCAGAAACCTCGTATCTCCAAGTTTCAAATGTGTACGTCTTTTGGTAAAGCAAATCCCTGCTTCATCATACAAGACTGTCACACAAAACTAGTGAAAACAGCCGATCTACAAGCACACACTTTGTGCTTGTAGATCTGCTGTTTTTACTAATTTAGTAAATTTTATAGATGATAAATACAAAACGAACGGTTTTGGACATACAAGGTTTCCACCCGACAACGACGATATGCCATAAATATAAGGTGCTGGGAGTGAAAATTATAATGTAGGGGTGCCTTGGATTAAAACAATATTCATGGGGTGCCCTGAGTCAAAAAAGTTTGGGGACCCCTGTTCTACACGACTGACACTATAAGCTGAATTTATAGCCTGTTTTTAAGTCAGATATTTGGAATTCGACAATATGTTTTACAAATGATATAAGCAACACAATAAAATATAAAATGTACATTTTAACTGAGTGTGGGGGGCTGGATATTGGATAGGAGGCGCTGGCACCAAAAAGGTTTTTGATACACTGGTCTGTCTAGTGTCTACTCTACCCTAACCACTCAGACTGGTACAGTATAACACTGGTCTGTCTAGTGTCTACTCTACCCTAGCCACTCAGACTGGTACAGTATAACACTGGTCTGTCTAGCTACCCTAGCCACTCAGTCTGGTACAGTATAACACTGGTCTGTCTAGTGTCTACTCTACCCTAACCACTCAGACTGGTACAGTATAACACTGGTCTGTCTAGTGTCTACTCTACCCTAGCCACTCAGTCTGGTACAGTATAACACTGGTCTGTCTAGTGTCTACTCTACCCTAGCCTGGGCTGGCTTCCAATTTCGGGCTTTTGATCCGGTCGGGAGCGGAAGATCTCCTACGTTTTTCTGTAGTCCAAAACGGACTACATTTTGGCCGGAAACAACGGCCGGAAACAGTTTTAACCCGTACTTGCGCATGCGCTAACTACTTGCGCATGCGCTAAACTGGGTTGAAACTGTTTCCGGTCGTTGTTTCCGGCCAAAGTGTAGTCCGTTTTGGACTACAGAAAAACGTAGGAGCTCTTCCGCTCCCGACCGGATCAAACCGTTTAGTAAACAAAGACCAGGCTTTCTCTCAGGGGAAAGCCTGGTGAGGCGAGGTTAACTCTACCCTAACCACTCAGACTGGTACAGTATAACACTGGTATGTCTAGTGTCTACTCTACCCTAACCACTCAGAATGGTACAGTATAACACTGGTCTGTCTAGTGTCTACTCTACCCTAACCACTCAGACTGGTACAGTCTAACACTGGTCTGTCTAGTGTCTACTCTACCCTAACCACTCAGAATGGTACAGCATAACACTGGTCTGTCTAGTGTCTACTCTACCCTAGCCACTCAGACTGGTACAGTATAACACTGGTCTGTCTAGTGTCTACTCTACCCTAACCACTCAGTCTGGTACAGTATAACACTGGTCTGTCTAGTGTCTACTCTACCCTAACCACTCAGACTGGTACAGTATAACACTGGTCTGTCTAGTGTCTACTCTACCCTAACCACTCAGACTGGTACAGTATAACACTGGTCTTTCTAGTGTCTACTCTACCCTAACCACTCAGACTGGTACAGTATAACACTGAGGCTCTTCTTACAGTCTGTCGCTACCCTCTTATGGCCAGACACGGTAATGCAGCTTGAATCAGCTCAGATGTACATTGTTACAACATGCTTCAGAATGTGTTGTCAGATTCAGCTTTGTTTGAGTTTGTTTTCACACTAAAAGAGCTCCTCCTGAGCCTCGCCATGATGCAACTCCAAAGGTTGCAGAGAAATAAAAAATAAATAGTTGCTCATTGGGTAGAAATTGATCATTGAAAATGTGCTCCTCACCGACATGTGACGTTCTTGTTCTTGATTTTGTTTGGGCAAGAAATTAAACTTTTAAATGAAATGTGTCCATCGTCTCCATTGAAATGTAGCAGCATCATGTGATTGACTTTAACCCCTGCCCCAACAACCCAACAACCAAAAAGTGACCACTGTGGAATCTGCCAAAAAGTGACCACTGTGGAACCTGCCAAAAAGTGACCACTGTGGAACTGTGGAAAAAGTGACCATTGAAATGAGCAGGTCGTATGGACCACTACAGAGGCCTGGGTCTAAAAGCCAGGGGTGTTGCACCAAATTCTGGGCCCTGCAGGGTACAAAGGATTCACTGCAGGCTTTAGTGCTTTAACTATTGAAAAATAGCAGATATACAAGCTCACAGCGCGGCACCGAGTGCCGTGCTGTGAGCACGGCACTTTGAATATTTCAAATCCTTCTAAGGTTTTTTGAAAGACCCATGTTTCTATGTCAGTGGTGCTCAAACCTTTTCATGTGAAGCACCCCCAAAATGATATGTATTTGGCCATGGACCCCCCATCCCAAAATATTTAGTTCCAGGTAATTTGAGTTAGAAATGATTGCTTAAAAAATACATATATTCAAAGATTTGCACACATTTTCACGACCTCTCAAAAATAGCAGATCTACAAGCTCGCAGCACGGCACTCAGTGCCACGCTGTGAGCTTGTATATCTGCTATTTTTCAATAGCTAAAGTATAAAATAATTAAGGCCCCCTCCAACTCAGTCCCCCTCCTCCTCCCCTCCCATGTGACACCTCTGCTAAAAGCCACAACACTACTAACATACTGTAGTCGTTCTAGAGTCAACACTACTAACATACTGTAGTCGTTCTAGAGTCAACACTACTAACATACTGTAGTCGTTCTAGAGTCAACGCAGGCCTTCAATTCCACAACAAGGACAAACAGCAGCAGAGCAACATCATCATTAACCACACCATCAGCACACATACGACACAAGCAGCATCCAACACCAACAGCAATAAGCCATCTGATTGGTTGAAATAGTTATCTAGCCGTGATTCAAACCAGCATCAAAGCACAGGTCTCATCAAAGAAATAAATCATCAGTGTTGTCGTCTCCCTG
The DNA here is from genome assembly GCF_963921795.1 of Nannobrachium achirus. NCBI lineage: Eukaryota > Metazoa > Chordata > Actinopteri > Myctophiformes > Myctophidae > Nannobrachium > Nannobrachium achirus. The sequence goes on from NC_137825.1 coordinate 59,998,913, forward strand.
TCCCAGAACTATGCTACAGCTATGCTAGCAGTTCTCATGAGAAGTTCAGAAGTGAAATATGGCATTAAAAGATTATACATTTCTATCAAATATCTTAATTACAATTAAAGGGCCATGAAACAGAAAATCACTTTTTCTATAAATATATATTATATCAATGAGTCACTTGTGATAGGGAGCAGTGATATGGTTCAATTTGCCCATAGGCTTGGGGATTCAGAGCTTTCTGCTGTCTCTGTAGCTATTTCTGTGTACTTCCAGTTTCTAGGTCGAAAAGAAATATTTCGCGCCACTCATTAAATATTAGCTCACACTGTTCTATTGTGCAATGTGACGTAGGCATATCTAATTAATATTAACGTTTGTTTAATATAGAGTTGTATCAAGGGGGGGCGTGGTTTCATTCTGCCCTCGTTGTGGCGTCTCGTTGTGTTGTTCAGAGCATAGACTGTAGGGCTGTCGCAGTGGGGCACTTGTTGATTAGATTCGGCAACTCCATGTTCTATAACCAGTTAAAATGTGCAAGTATTTTACAAACAAGCTGTCTGAGCTTTTATCCATGGACACACTTTCTCCAGCTCTGGACTGTTTACCACGGAACCGAAGAAGAAGGGACGCTAAGCTATCGCCGATAGCTATTTTCTGTGTAGTGTAGTGTCTGTGTGTGTGTGTGTCTGTGTGTGTGTGTGTGCGTCGTGACAGTGCGCGCACACACACACAACGTCCACACACGAAAAATAGCAGATCTACAAGCTCACAACGCCTCGCGAAAGCGACGCGTTGTAAGCTTGTATATCAGCTACGTAGCTATGTAGCCGAGCTAAATAGCCGTAGAGCCGAAACCAACGTGTTTACACGAGAAGCTGCTGCTGCGGCGGCTATTGGCTCGGCTACGTAGCTGATATACAAGCTCACAACACGTCACTTTTGCGACGCGTTGTGAGCTTGTAGATCTGCTATTTTTCGTGTGTGGACGTTGTGTGTGTGTGCGCGCACTGTCACGACGCACGCACGCGCACACACACACACACACACACACACACACACACACACACACACACACACACACACACACACACACACACACACACACACACACACACACACACACACACACACACACACACACACACACACACAACACAGAAAATAGCTATAGGCGATAGCTTAGCGTCCCTTCTTCGGTTCCATGGTAAACAGTCCAGAGCTGGAGAAAGTGTGTCCATGGATAAAAGCTCAGACAGCTTCTTTGTAAAATACTTGCCCATTTTAACTGGTTATAGAACATGGAGTTGCCGAATCTTTATACTTTTTACACCTCCAATGGCTGGTTTTAAAAATTGTTTCCGAAATGGAAACAGCAACAAGTGCGACAGCTTCGCTCCGTCTCTCTGATAGTTCTAACACAATGATGTGCACGCATTACTCCGCCCCCTCCCCCCACAACAGCAGATAACCACGCCTACATTTCAGATTTCTTTTCATGTTCTGAAATCCCATAAAACAAATAAAGAGGCGGGGTTTCTTATCCCTTTAAATAGGGTTAACTTTAATGACAATATTACACTTGAGGGCCATGCTTTAACGTGGTTATAGTTTCAAGGTTCAAGGAGTTTATTTGTCATTCAGTACAAGTACAGAATGAAATGTGTTACCAGCTCCTGGACATGGAAAAATAATAAAATATACCTATAAAAAAACTACATAATACCTAAACATAATTGCACCACTAAAGACAGGACTAAAAACAGCAGCATTAAAAACAGCATTCAGGCCCTTCAGCCCTGCCTGTTAAAGCATAACCCTCTCCTGTATTATGGCTTAATCCAACAGCATATCATCGCTGTCGGGCAGAAACCTCGTATCTCCAAGTTTCAAATTTGTATGTTCTTTCGCAAAGTAAAGCCCTGCTTCATCATACAAGGCCGTCGCACAGAAGTAGTGAAAACAGCAGATCTACAAGCACACAACGCCTCGCGGTGCGAGGCGTTGTGTGCTTGCAGATCGGCTGTTTTCACTAGTTGAAATCATTTTTAAAATGATAAATGCAGAACAAACGGTTTTGGACATACAAGGTTCCCACCCGACAACGACGATATGTCACAAGCAGCATCCAACAGGTAACAGCATCCAACATCAACAGCATCCAACACAAGCAGCATCCAACACTGAGGGTGCGTTCACACAGTAGCTACGAGCTGTAAAGAGTGGAACTCCGCAGCCTACAGCAGCATTACTGCCCTTCCTTTGAACTTTGACACTTGAGCGGCTGACGGGGGCGTCAACAAAGTGCCGTTCTTCCGGCGTTTATATCTGTCCCATTGGTCAGAGCCTCTCACTGGGTTTATATCTGTCCCATTGGTCAGAGGGTTTATATCTGTCCCATTGGTCAGAGGGTTTATATCTGTCCCATTGGTCAGAGGGTTTATATCTGTCCCATTGGTCAGAGCCTCTCACTGGGTTTAGGTCTGTCCCATTGGTCAGAGCCTCTCACTACAGGGTGACAGTCCAGCAGTGCTGAACCATGACCCTACAACGGCACAATGACGCTTCGGTCATCGTCCTAACGTCCCTTCCTGGTTATTCCCTTAACATGGGAGTGGATGGGAGTTATGCTGCTGAGCTCGTACTGTGTGGACGCACCCTAACAGCATTCACCAAGGCCAGCATCAACACTGACTGCAGCATTAAAGCAGCTGCAGCATCCAGCAAAGGAAAAGGAAACATTAGGGTGTGTCACCATTACCAATCGCCTTATCACAAGTAGGCTTATTTGAGATAATCAATGCTTTTTGTGGGGGATAATAGTCATAATCATCATAATGGTTTCCATGTTGAAAAATGTTAATTATTTTCAAATATTAAAATAAAATGGAAATAGCCAATCTACGAGCTTAAAGCCATACTGTGTAAGTTGCCCAACTAGTGGTCATTAGCCCTATAGCAAACCGCGGTCGCGTCCGCGTCTTTCGTCCGTTTTTCGTACCTTCAGACCCCCGCGTCTGCCTCCACCTCGCTGAGATCTATCTTTTAAGGGGTCCCTTGTTCCTGTGCGTTCAGTAATTCCAGAGATACGGACTCCTTCACCCTGCCTGGTAGGCGAAATTACCTAGAGAAGGGATGGTACAAACGGGCGACAACAAATATGGCTGCCATAGCGACCCCACTTCAAGATGCGCTGTGATTGGCCGGCAGTTGTATAACCCTCGCTGTGATTGGCCGGTAGTGTGATGACGCAATTTTGGCGCGAGATCCGGTCCACGGCAAGGATCTCAGTTTACATATAGAGAAGGCTTTACAGGCTGAAATTCACGGCGCGGATCTTCTAAAACTTTTGTGATTTAATAGTTAGGAGAATTTTAAGATTTGTTTTATAAAAAAAGTTACATAGTACAACTTTAAAGCGTCTCACAACGTGATCGGCTATTTCCACTATTCATGTTTTCTTTTTTAAAGTACACAGTTATTGAATTATGCAATACTGCTTCAGATAAATCTGCTGCTCTCGGCAGCTTTTGTTTACAAAGCCTAAAAAAAAGCCAGACAAGTTGTATTCATAACGTTAATATGACACAATTAAATCATTGAATCGCAATTATTTGAGCCACGATTGATGGTGGAGTTAAACTTCATATAATGGTGACAGCCCTAAAAGTGGGTTCCTTACCTTGAGTTGTCTCCTCTCCGCTGATAAGGATAATCCAACTCTGTTTCCACACCGGAGTCTGTTAGCACACTGGTCCTCAAACTTTATCATTTGAAGATCTCCTCTTAACTTTGACAGTGTACAAATGGAACCAAATGGATTTGGTTCCATTTGTACACTGTCATGGTTACAGACTTGGAGGGGTCAATTTAAACCCCCATAAAGGAACCTAAAGAGTCCCTGAAATCCACTTTGAGCACCACTCACCTAGCAGCTTTCACCTTGCAACTCTAAAGCAAACATAAGAAAAATAAAATAAACTATCATGAAAACAAACATCCCTCACTGCTCCTGCTCAGCAGCCTCTGTTTCTGTTTACACTGACAGAAGTTTGAGTCCCACTGGACTTCCATCATCAGTGTCTTACAGAAATGCTACAAACAACCTCTTATAAACGCACACCTCTTCCTGCTCACAGCTGTGACACAATCACACCCTCCTCTGTGGGCGTGGCTCTCAGTGATTGTGTGTGAGCTGTGAGTGGTGGAGGGGCCTTAATTATTTTATACTACTGAAAAATAGCAGATCTACAAGCTCACAGTGTGGCACCAAGTGCAGCGCTGCGAGCCTGTAGATCTGCTATTTTTGAAAAGTCATGAAAATGTGTGCAAATCTTTGAATATAATGTATTTTTTAAGCACATTTGTAACTCAGATTTTGCTTCTGGGGGGTCCCTGGAACTAAATATTTTGAGATGGGGGTCCGTGGCCAATCATTTTGAGGGTCCTTCACACAGCACCACTGACCACTGACTGCCGTGCTGTGAGCTTGTATATCTGCTATTTTTCAATAGTTAAACCACAAAATGATGCGTAATAATGTCTTCACAGTCTACTGTAAATGGGTTAACCCCCCCCCCCCCCCCCATGAAGAACATTCATGGGGGGCCCGCAGAGCAGTGAATCCTTGTACCCAGGGTCCGGAATTTGGTGCCACACCCCTGCCTGAGGGAATGATTACAACAACAAAACCAAGAAAAAGACCATGCATTACTGCATCACAAGTAATGTACACATTATACATGAAAACTGGACCAAGCATTGGCCAAATTGTCAAATAATAAAAGAAAGAGGCAAAAAATAATACATCTGCTATTTTCACAATATTTATGAACCGAGTCAAACAGAATGTAATGCCTCAACTCTTAAAACGCCAAGTGATTGTGTTCAAATAAGATTATTTTAGGGGTTCGTGGCCTGAAAAGGTTGAGAAGCACTGATCAAGATGGATTTGTTAAGATTTTTCATATTCCATCCTGATTGGCTAAGATACGTTTGCAGGAGTGTATAATTTCCCTGTATCTTACGGGGAAAGATTGACATCCAGGCCTACACAGCATAATGTGACATAAATGTGCCTGTTGGGATGAATTGACCACATAAATATCATCCTAAAACATTATTAAAGGAGATTCTGTGCCACAAAAGCAGAAGTGTGAGAGCGTTTTAGATCAGGTTTATAAATAGCAGTGAATTCTTCATGACGGCTGCATGCTGCTGTCTGGCTCCACTGGTGATCCCAGAGCCCTCCACACTCACACATAGACATCAAAGGGGGCTTGAGCCCCTGCCCTTTTATCCGTCTGTAAAAAGTGCCCTCTCCAGACCATGAATGCAGTTTTTTACTATGGTGAAAGAAACACAAATGCCCCCTCTTTCCATGCCATACCTGAAGGCAGAGTTCAGAAGAGGGAATTGCCTTGTCCAAAATGTCCTGAACTTGAATACAGCATCTTATTTTGAAAGAATTGCCCTCTCTGCGTAGAAATCTGTTACGCCACATCTCCAGTAGTGACTTGATTATGCCTCTGCACGTCCCTGCTCCGCAGTGCTGTCCCTAAGCGCCCTTCTCAGGGTAGCGCCCTACACACTTTGAAGGATGCACCCTCTGAAATGAGACACAGGAATAGTGATCAACTCACAAGCCGTCGTGAACCCGATTGGCAGGGCTGTTGTGGCCTCCTTCATCGCTGTACCAACTATGGGGACTAAAATCACCACAATGGATTCAGAATCATTGAAGAACCCCATAGTTTGACCCCTCACATGCTACTTAAAGCAGATCTTATGTTTTAATATTCTTCTTTTCCTGTATCTGTGGACCTTAATGACCAAACTAATAGATAAAACAGAAATAAAAAGTACGACATGACATCACAGGTTCAACCCTATTGCTTGAGCTTTTTGGCCTGTGGGTTCCAGACTAATATGACTTTTGGAGCGGTGCTCCTGAAAGGAGCTAAGCTCCAACATCTGGCTTTGTCCGGGCTCTAAATGCTCCCGGTGAGCAGGTTGGTGCCTTGCAATGCACAATCTCTGTAAGGCGCTTTGGATAAAAGCGCTATATAAATGCACCATTTACCATTTACCATTTAAATGTCCCTCACGCGAGGATATCACGCTCCTCATCCTGCCGACAACGCCAGATTGTAGTGACACGTGGAAGTGGGAATTGAACCCAGGGCTCCCACTCGCCTAGCCAACGCACAAACCGTTGTGCCAATAGGGCTGAGCCCAATTGACAGGGCTGTGGTTAAATTTGTACACTCTCAGAGTTAAATTAACACTGATGGCTTTTTACAGCATAGATTGGGATCCTGCGGAGATGTAAAGACTAGTATCAAATGGTGGACTAATCTACTGTATATCAAACTGAGATGTAAAGACTAGTATCACATGGTGGACTAATCTACTGTTTATCAAACTGAGATGTAAAGACTAGTATCAAATGGTGGACTAATCTACTGTATATCAAACTGAGATGTAAAGACTAGTATCAAATGGTGGACTAATCTACTGTATATCAAACTGAGATGTAGAGACTAGTATCAAATGGTGGACTAATCTACTGTATATCAAACTGAGATGTAAAGACTAGTATCAAATGGTGGACTAATCTACTGTATATCAAACTGAGATGTAAAGACTAGTATCACATGGTGGACTAATCTACTGTATATCAAACTGAGATGTAAAGTACAGTAGTGGTCAAAAACAAACCATAACAGGATTTACCCTATTCATAATAATTATATTCATAGGATTTACATTTCATAACATGTGTCAATGATGACCAAGGAAGACCAAATACAACCGCCACCGTTGTTTTAGTTATATTGTATATGATAAAATAACACATTTTATTCTCACAAACAGAAGTTACATAGTGTTGCTTCAAATCTAGGCAGGAGCGATAGTTTCTGACAATCTAGGACCCACAAGGTTGTGGAAAATGGCTGTGCGTCAACCGCCCTCAAAAGTCCCCTGTCGTGTATCTTAAGCTCAAAATAGCATTCATAAAGTGACAGAATTTGGTGTGAAACCAAAGCCAAGCTTGCAGGGGTGTCACACCAAATTCTGGGCCCTGGGTACAGCCGTGCCACAGCCTGGGGAACAGGCTCTCTGCCTCACTCCTCTCAGTGTGAGGAGAGCTCTGTCAAAGGTTAACCCCCGAAAGGCCGCGGGGCCGGACAATATATCTGGGCGGGTACTCAGGGACTGTGCAGAACAACTGACAGATGTCCTCACAGACATTTTTAACACATCCCTGCGTCAGGCCGTTGTACCAAAATGCCTCAAATCTGCCACCATCATTCCAGTCCCGAAGAAGAGCCCTGTATCCTGCCTAAACGACTACCGCCCCATAGCACTGACACCCATCATTATGAAGTGCTTCGAGAGGCTGGTCATGGAGCACATCAAAAGTGCCCTGCCCCCAAACTTGGACCCTCATCAGTATGCTTATCGTGCAAATAGGTCCACTGATGACGCTGTGTCCACTGCCCTGCACCTGGCCCTAACACACCTGGACACTAGAAACACACACGTCAGAATGCTGTTCATAGATTTTAGCTCCGCCTTTAACACAATCATCCCCCAGCAGCTGATAGGGAAGCTGAGCTCACTGGGCCTCAACACACCTCTCTGCAACTGGGTTCTGGACTTCCTCACCTGCAGGCCGCAGTCAGTCAAAATAGGAGGACAGAGCTCTGACACCATCACACTGAGTACCGGCTCCCCTCAGGGCTGCGTGCTCAGCCCACTTCTGTTCACCCTCCTGACCCACGACTGCTCTGCCAGGTCCAGCTCAAACCACATCATCAAATTCGCTGACGACACGACAGTGGTGGGTCTAGTCACGAATAATGAGGAGACCCAGTACAGAGAGGAGGTGGAGAAACTCGTCATCTGGTGCAAAAACAACAACTTGTCCTTAAATGTGGATAAAACCAAGGAGATGGTCATCCGAGGCCCCAGTGTCCACATCCCACTCACCATCAACGGCACTGCTGTGGAAAAGGTAGAAAGCATCAAATTCCTGGGGATGCATATTGCTGATGACCTAAAGTGGTCCACCAACACCTCAGCTGTCACCAAGAAAGCTCAGAAACGCCTGTACTTCCTGCGAAGACTTAAAAAAGTGAACTCCCCCCCCTCTACAATGACATCGTTCTACAGAGGAACCATCGAGAGCATTCTCACATACGGTATCACTGCCTGGTATGGGAGCTGCACAGACGCTGACCACAAGACCCTACAGAGGATTGTGAGAGCAGCGGAAAAAATCATTGGTGTCTCACTCCCCCGGATATCGGACATATACACCGACCGGTGTGTCAGGAAGGCCACTACCATAATGTCTGATCCCTCCCACCCTTCCCACCATCTATTTGCACTCCTGCCATCTGGCAGGAGGTTCAAAAGTCTAGGGGGAAAAACCAGCAGGTCTGCCAACAGTTTCTTTCCTAAAACCATCAGAACACTGAATGCTCTTCACATATTGCCACCAAAAAACAATACTGTGAACAGGGGACAATAGCACTTTATCTATTTGCACTTGAATGCATCAGCACTTTTTTACCTACAATGTTGTCTGCTCTTTTTTACCTTTTAATGCTTTTAAAGGCTGTGCCTCTTTTTAATGTGTCTATTGTTTTAAGCAACATGAGTTGAGGAGAACGGTATTTCGCTCCCCTGTATGCTGTAGTGTGTATTGTGGAAGTGACAATAAAACCTGATTCTGATTCTGATTCTGATTCTGATTCTTTTTTGAAAAACCTATGTTTCTATGTCAGTGGTGCTCAAACATTTTCTGTGAACGACCCCCAAAATGATATGTATTTGGCCATGGACCCCCCCATCTCAAAATATTTAGTTCCAGGGATCCCCCAGAAGCAACATTTGAGTTACAAATGTTCGCTTAAAATATACATATATTCAAAGATTTGCACACATTTTCATGAATTTAAAAAAATAGCATATCTACAAGCTCGCAGCCCAGCACTCGGTGCCACGCTGTGAGCTTGTAGATCTGCTATTTTAGGGTATAAAAGTATAAAATAAGGCCCCTCCACCTTGGGCCCTAGTAACTCAGTCCCACTTCCCCCACCTCCTTGTGACGCCCTGTTGGCTTGGACAGAGTATACTTTCTGGTTGATTGATGGCTGCAGCAGGAATGCTGGTTGTGTCATTACTCTGGTTGCTCCCTGACCCCTCAGTCTCTGCAGAGCTGATTGTGTGGAACGGACAGGGAGGGAGGGGCGTGAGAGGTGTAGGCCTACCTGTCTGTACAGCTCTGGTTCTCAACAGGAGGTACTAGGACCCCCGTGGGGTCCTTGAAGGGATTTTCAGAGAGGGTTCCTCATCTAAATTGATTGGCAGTTAGAAGGAGGAAACCTTACGAGTTAATACATTGTACAAATGGAACCAAATGGACCCTTACGGGTCTGAAACAAATATGCACAGGCCACAGATTCCCATTTCATATGACTTTTAGAGCGGTGCTCCTGGAAGGAGCTAATAAGCTCCAACATTTGGCTTTGTCCAGGCTCTGGAACAAAACCTACATCTGGCCTACATCTGGCCTACACCTGGCCTACATCTTGGCACACAGCACTGTGCTCAAAGTTTGTCCAGGCTCTGCCTACGTAAGCCATTTACCATGAGAGGGAGTGGGTTGTTGGCTGATTTACCACTGTTTCAAGGTTGTGCAAACAACCCCTGAAAAAGACCCTCGAATGGTAAATTGCTTTTCTACCACTTCTACCATATACATGAAAGAAAACACAGTTAAATGGTAAATGGTGCATTTATATAGCGCTTTTTATCCAAAGCGCTTTACAGAGATTGTGCATTACATTCACCCATTCACGCACATATACATACACCGGTGGCAGAGGAAACCATGCAAGGCACCAACCTGCTCACCGGGAGCAATGTGGGGTTCAGAGTATTGCCCAAGGACTCTTCGACATTAACTCGGGGAGCCCGGATTCGAACTGGGAACCCTTCGGGAACCCTTGGTGCTCTAATAAGGGGTTCTCTACCCCTGAGCTAAGCCGCCCCCTACAGTTGGGAGGCGCATTGATCTTGGAAATGTTACAACTGCAACACAACAGTGGGCGGGGTCCATGAGCCAACTCAAAGGTTGTTGACTGATTTACCACTGTTTTAAGCCAATCAGAATCCAGTATCTGAACATGTGACCACAAAAAGTGGTAGAAATCTGGCCTACATGGCTGCATATCTCAGCTGCATTGAAAATGAGGGCCTGCCCTCAATTGTAGTTGCGACCGTCAGGTCGCATTTACTACCAAAACCTCCAACGTCCCTCCGTCACACGTCACACTTTTGCCCTGCTCATATCTCCGCAACCGTTGCCCTGATCCATGCCAAATTTTGCACACACACTCTTTGCCTGCCAAACTACAACCTCCATCCATCAATTCTCACATGGCCCTCTTCTAGCGCCACCATGAGGCCGATTCTTGCAAAACACATTTTTGGACACTGCTCCTACAATTTTTGCCCTAAAATCACGCAAATCGGTACACAGTATGTCTACACTCATCTCATCAAGATGGATATGTCCCATTTAGCGCCACCTTCAGGCCGATTTTGTCAAACACATTTTTGGACACTGCTCCTACAAATTTTGCCCTAAAATCACGCAAATCGGTACACACTTGCTCTACACTGATGTCATCAACATGGATCTGTCCCATTTAGCGCCACCTTCAGGCCGATTTTTTTAAACACATTTTTGGACACTACTCCTAAAGATTTTGCCCTAAAATCACGCAAATCGGTACACAGTATGTCTACACTCATGTCATCAAAATGGATCTGTCCCATATAGCGCCACCATCAGGCCGATTTTTTCAAACACATTTTTGGACACGGGTTGATGGTGATGATGATGGCCTACATCTGGCCTACATCTGGCCAACATCTTGGCACAAAGAGTTTAAAGTCCACTCTTATGTAACACCACACACTTCACTTCTTTTATTTTTTTTTATCGTCAGGTCGCAGTTACTACCAAAACCTCGACAGGCTGTCTGTCAGTCTGTCCGTCTGTCCGTCTGTCAGTCTGCCCGTCACGTCACACTTTTCCCCAACTCATATCTCCGCCACCGTTGCCCCAATCCATGCCAAACTTTGCACACACACTCCTTGCCTGCCAATCCACAACCTCCACCCCTCCCGGGACCCCCAGAGCTCCAGGGACCCCCAGGGACCCCCTGTCGCCGCCGCCAAAAAGTGCTAAAATGACCAATGACCACCCCAACGGGGCTGTTCACGGGGAATACCCAGGGACCACCGACTCCTGGTGCTCCAGAATGGATGCAAAAGTGGTCGCACCCCTAGTGGAGGACAATTTTTCAAACACATTTTTGGACACTGCTCCTACAGATTTTGCCCTAAAATCACGCAAATCGGTACACAGTATGTCTACACTCATGTCATCAACATGGATCTGTCCCATATAGCGCCACCATCAGGCCCATTTTTTCAAACACATTTTTGGACACTGCCCCTACAGATTTTGCCCTAAAATTACGCAAATCGGTGCACAGTATGTCTACACTCATGTCATCAACATGGATCTGTCCCATATATTTTTTCATACACATTTTTTGGACACTGCTCCTACACATTTTGCCCTAAAATCACGCTGCGACCTGACGGGCGCTTATCTCCCGATTAGGGGATCCCATTCTACACTGTCCAATCCATGTGTTCATTTAAAAGTTAACCAAATGGACCCTTTCGGTCGGGTCTGTAACTTTGAGAGTTAAAGACCCGTAATGGTCAATACCATCTGCTATCTTTGGCTAAAGTTCTCCGAATATGGACGCTAGGGTTCAAGTGGTTAATATGAAAAAAGGGAGGGAAAAAAGCTTCTATCACACAAAGATTTGGAGGACCCCCTGTAGTAACTCTGAGGACCCCCTAGGGGTCCCAGACCCCCTGTTGAAGACCCCTGCTGTAATGCCAACTCAATCATACTCCAGATTCATGGAGGCAGGCTTAAATCGAAAGAACAAAATATTTTGCTGCCTTGAGGAAGTCGCTCCGCTTCCGACTATAAGACTGCAGGTGCGTTTAAACGCTCACTGATTGATGATGGCAGATCGTACGACTGCTAAAAAATGAACTCGGTGTTGGTGGTGGCGATTAGATGGCAATTAAAATAAATCACGTTTTTATTGCTAATTCTATAACAGACATTATGAGCGGCCAGCGGAGAGGAGGCTGCTAGCTGTCGTGTTCATAATCATCACACACTCACTCTCTCCCCGATGGGAACTGTCAGCAGTGACCCACAATAATACACTGTTGGGGAAAAGACAAGACAAGAGATAACAGTCCAGGGTTAGGTTTAGGGTTAGGGTTAGGGTTTAGGCATAGTTTTACTGAGGTTAGGGTTAGGGTTAAAGGGATACTTCACTTTTTTATCATCTAATCAGGCTTTTATGAACACCCTGAACAGTTTTTAATTCGCTTCATTCAATATTTAGATATTTGATGTAAATGTTACCTGGCCCTTCTCCTGCAGGAGGAGGGCCCCATACACACCCATTGTAACTTCAAACTCCATTTTAACCAGGATAGATTCATTAAAAATACACATTATTTATTCTGGAGGCTCATACTAATACGTGAGCAGGCCGTGTTCTTTTGATAACTTCTTTCATTTATTTTTTAAATAAATAGGTATATAATATTTTTTAATATTAAAAATAAATGAAAAAAGTTATCAAAAACCATATAGCCTGCCCCTTAGATGAAGAGATGAAGCAGGGACCCCTCTACATTATTGTATAAACGTTTAACCACTTAAATCGTCGTTACTTACTAAACTTCACTCTTACTTACTAAACTCGTTACTTACTAAACCCTTCACTCTGTACTTGTTTTTTTTTTACCTCTACACCATACCTATTTGCAAAAAATAGCCGATCTACAAGCTCTCAACGCCTTTGTTGTGAGGTGTTGAGAGCTTGCAGATCAGCTATTTTTGGCTAAAGTTATCCTCAGAATTGGGATGCGATCGAGGGTTACACATTGTTAATTTTAAAATAATGATCCTATCACACAAAGATATTGGCGACCCCCCCTGTAGTGACTCTGAGGACCCCCTAGGGGTCCCGGACCCCCTGTTGAAGACTCCTGTTCTACATTCTTTTACATGAATGTGATAATGTGAGTACCAGTTTGACCACTTCTCTGTCTCTCTCTCTGTGTCTCTCCGCATACCTCACCACTCTAACTAACCAGTTTCTATAGAAACCCGTTTATTGTCAGGTTTCTCCAACTTGTTGTTTCTGAGCTTGTGTTCGTTCGACTACAGGACGTTAAAGTAGCTCATAGCTCAGTGTCTCCAGTCCGAGACTATTATATTTACTCAGCACTTTGTGACATTAATAAGTAGTTGTGTGTCTGCAAACAGAGATTTATCGAGATTTCCCCCAGATGATGAGGAATATTGACAGACTGCGTTAAAGACAGGTAAGGATTCAATAGAACTGAATGACTGTGTAGTGTCAGTGTGTGTAGCCTACATATGACACTATGTCCCATGGACATGCACATTTATAGGGATTTGTCTTCAGGTGATGAGATTCACACTGCTAAATGCCAAGAAGTAGTCTAACTGCAACCAGGGGACAATGTTAGAAGGGCGCTGTAAATGTTGTTAAAATATAATTAATTTACAATGGCTATAACGCGCTAGCTCGCTCGCACGCACTCAATCAGCAATCACGCAGGCACGCACGCGCGCCGTGCGCACACACACACACACACACACACACACACACACACACACACACACACACACACACACACACACACACACAGCCGATCTGCAAGCTCAAAACCTGTCGCGTCCGAGACGACAGTTGTGATTGTGAGTAGCCCTGAATACTATACATGACCGTCCTGGTGCCGCCTCAACTTGAGGAGTAGTGGGCAATCGAGCCCTTAACGGTTTGAGCTAGGAACGTCAGATTTCAAAAATAAAGTGCTTACCTAAGCCAACTTTGATAACAATTTGACGCCGCACAACGTTCATTACACGCCGCTACCGGATTGTTGAATAAAAAGCATTTTTGTCCGAAATTATTTTGCTTAACATAGGACTTCCGCCTCTAGTGGACAGTCGCGTAATCTCCGGTTGATCACTGTAGTGAACGGAGATGATGCGATGACGCAACTGTCCACTAGAGGCGGAAGTCCTATGTTAAGCTAAATAATTTCGGACAAAAATGCTTTTTATTCAACAATCCGGGAAGCGGCGTGTAATGAACGTTGTGCGGCGTCAAATTGTTATCAAAGTTGGCTTAGGTAAGCACTTTATTTTTGAAATCTGACGTTCCTAGCTCAAACCGTTAAGGGCTCGATTGCCCACTACTCCTCAAGTTGAGGCGGCACCAGGACGGTCATGTATATCATGACCGTCCTGTATTCAGGGCTATGATTGTGAGATGCATGCAGAAAGAGAGGCGGCACGCCGGCACCGCCGGCACGTCTAGCCCCTTTTCCACTGACATGGCCCAACACCACACCACTCCACACCACCCACTTGTGTCAGATTTTCCCACTACAATGACCTGGGTAGAGCGGTGTGAAAGTGGTACTAAACGTGGTACTAAAACATATTCAATCCAGAGTAGGTCCGAGTTAGGCCAAACAGGGTCAAACACTTCATAACGACTGATCACTCGCTGACTTTTCATTTAGACCACCAGGATATAGTTGTAATACATGATAATAGATTCTATTGTGTTATAACCACTATTATAATCTATTAGGCCTATTATAGTGTATTATAATTATCATAGTAATAGGCCTATATTAACACTTTATAGTGTAATATAATCACAGTTATAATCCATTATAGTGCATTATAATAAGGATAGCTGTAATACAAATTTATATTATAATCACAGTTAAAAGAGTACATTTGTTTCTTGCCGATAGGGGTACTTTTGTGTAATGGAAATATATGCATGTGGTGTGGTGTGGTGTACAAAGGCACCGGCAGGGGTAAAATAGTGAGGGGACGGTGGTGTGGGCGTGGCCAGGTGGTGACGTCATAATCGTAACCAAACGTACACCTCGGACTTTAGTAGGATATAACACACTAGCACAATGTGTTGTTAGATGACAATTGTATAAGTAGCTCTGGATAAAGAATTTAATTCAACTTTTTCACAATACATAGCCTAACTCGTTTTATCCTGCTGTTCTTATTTCAATATGAATTATTATGCCCTACAATGTTGTAGGCCTATTATGCCTTCTGTAATCTATAGGCATTATGAATGAGCTAGGGCTCTGTTGCGCTCAATGTATTTGAGAAAATAAATTAATGTGAATAAAGAAAGGGAAATTCAAGCTACTGTATAGTGAAAGTTAGAAATTAACTGCTTGCATCGCACTGACTACAAGTGTCAGTGAGTGAGGAGAGAGAGAGAGTGAGTGAGCGAGCCGACGCTCGATTAGCAGCCCGGCCGTCAGGGAAGAAAAAAAGAAAAGTACTCACATGTTTTACTTAAGTAAAAGTAGAAATACTCTGTTAGAAGTATATCCAAAATGTACTTGCATAATGACGTTTTGGTATCAAAATGTACTGTATAAATAAAACGTAGTCATTTGCAGAATGTACCATTTCACAGGTTTTCACAAATGTAGCCTACTAGATATATATATATATATATTTTAGCAGATCTAAGCTCACAATTATAGCTAAGCGTCGCATTGTGATCTTGTATTTTCATATAGTGGCCTAAATATATAGACTGCACTGGTTAATGTATGCCTTTATAATAATCTAAATCTGCAAAGTAACTTAACTGTTTTCAAATATTTGTAGTGGAGTAAAAGTAGCCTACAATATTTGCCTCTGAGAAAGCTTCAAACTTACAATAGGCCACATGAGTATAATGTAATTTGTTACTTTACACAGCCTGGCCGTCATCAGACAGAACCGGTTGAACATGTAATAGCAGACAGACTTGTGTATTGGAAGCAATTAGCATGAGTGACTGGGGGTCGCAACCATAGAGTTATAATAAGAATAGAGAGGACACCAGATATCCCCGCCCGTACACTTGCATTGAGTTGCTCACCCAGCGCATGAGGCGTTTTCACCCCTCCTTCCGGGTAGTAAAACCGTGACGTAGTGGGGCCTTTGTGACGCATTTTTCGTCATAGTTTGTGTTCATGGACGCGCTGGGGCTCGAATTAATGAACGAGCACTTCCGGTATGAACGCGCGTCAATACAAAGAAGCCTAGACGCGCGTTCATGTTTCTGGCCCCAACTGCAGTACCTCAAAACGGCCACCATGTCCATTTGGTTTCAGGGCGCCCCCAGGGTTCTGGGGGCTTGGTCGCAACAACCTCCAGCAGCGATTTAGCAAGACAATGGGGACATTGGGACCATAGCGCCGTTTTTTTGTTTTTTCCAAAAAAATATTTTCTGGGAGTAGTGAAAGTTACAGGTGAGGTGAATGCGATATGAAACGTAAGCTTACCATAATCACAGTAATCCTTAACACATCGGACGCCCACGTGGTTTTGATGTCTTAATTTGCTGGTGCCCATGGCAACGCGTCATTTTACCTACCGGCGAGAGTACTGGCGAGAAAAGTAATCCGAGTAAATGTAATCCGAGTATGTCCTGTTTATTTCGCGAAAATCTTTTCTTTCAGTCAGGACCGTTTTTTATCATTTCTAAGCCACAGTGTTTGTGTTATGGCATGTAGAAGAGGCTGCCGTTTTGAGAAAAAAAAATCACACCCGTGTGAACCGAGCGGTGGTCGTGGAGGCTGTGCAACAGCACTACTGGGTGGGTGCAGCGGGGTTAGTGTGCTTTACAATGCTGTAGTTTCTTCACACACTCTAATTTATTTGACCCTAAAACATTCAGTTTGTTAATAATAATAATAAAATACTTGACCACACATGCTGACCCACCCTTCCCCCGTGTGTGTGTGTGTGTGTGTGTGTGTGTGTGTGTGTGTGTGTGTGTGTGTGTGTGTGTGTGTGTGTGTGTGTGTGAGAACAACAGCGCCCCTCCCTTAACATGTGTGGTCAGAAAAGGTACTGCAGGCTTGAGGCTACATACACGGACGGCCGGACGGACGGCCGGACGGCCGGATGGCCGGACGGATACCCACACACACGGCCACGTATAGGAGACGGTGTGACCACCGCTCAAAAATGAAAAAAGGAAGAGAATCCGGAGAAAACAGCATTTTTGTGCAGCCGCTAAACAGGAAGTCAACGAGACACACAGCACGTCCGGGTGACGTAATTGCGCGCTGCATGTTGGGAAATGGAGTTTGTTTCATCACCGCGGTAGCCAAGTGCAGTAGCTACAGTACAGTATAGTTTACTGTACAACGCGTCAAACGCGCCGTGGGCCTCCAGCGGCATCAAAGAAATTGACTTGTAGACACCACGTGGGCATCCGATGTGTTAATCATTTTCAATCATTAAAGGGCTTTTGGAGAAATGAGACAGACACAGAGCCCTGCAGAGGGGAGGTGATTGTGTCAGACTCTGTGTCCAGCTGGCAGCTGATGCCAATAAGTAGTAACAGGCCCCTTGTTAATGGATCAAAGGAAGGCAATTATGTCTCTCTGCACTGTCAACTAGCTGCTACAGATGCATACTTTTCAAGCAGCCTGGTTAATTGGTTCTTAACTTATTTTGTTTCAACTTTAAAAATGGCCAATGTTTAACCAGTTTTTATATAGTTTTTTATATAGTGGCTGGAGACAGTTATAGGCCTATATGTGATTATGAAGAAGTTTACTGAGGTTTTAGACATATTTTAGTTTGTTCAACACAGGATATTTAAATGTAATATTTTGTTTTGTTTTCGTTTTGTAAAAAAAAGTAATAGAATTATGTTCTTATTGCACTATTCTGCTCTTAATTGGATTTAGTTTGCATGGTTATTTTGTGGTACACTACTCATAAGCTTTGTTTTTAATTTGTTGATTCAGTGCTGCACTAAGTGATAGAATGAATAGATTTTTTTTTTCTTAATGCCTTGCCAAAAGATCGGGTCGGGAAAGATCGGGATCGAATCGGAAGCAATAATATTTGATCGGGATTGAATCGGGAGCAAAAAAAAAACGTGATCGGAGCATCCCTAATTATAATCAGTTGTAATACATTATAGTGCATTATAATTAGGATAGTTAAAATACACATTTATATTGTATTATAATCACAATTAAAAGGGTCACTTTGTTTCCTACCGATAGGGGTACTTTTGTGTAATGGCAAATGTAGATATTTGTATGTGGTGTGGTGTAATGTTGTGTAGTGTGGTGCTAAAACTGCAGTCGAAAAGGGGCTTAAGTACATTTACTCAAGTACTGTACTTAAGTACAATTTTGAGGTATTTTTTTTTTACTTATTTTACTTACTTATTTCCAATTTCTAATACATTTAATTTACTTCTACTCATGGCTGGTTTAACCATTGGGGCCGGTGGGGCCGTTGCCAGGGGCCCTCGGCTCTCAGGGGCCTTTGGGAGAACTGGGCCGCGTGGTCATTGACAATTAACTCAAATTAAATGTATTCGTTAATTAAAAATCAAATGTGTGGGCCCCTCCTCTGTTGTCTACTAAAGTCCGAGCTGGGTAGTGACCTGATCAACCCCTACAACCTATCCTCACCCGTTCACTCAGATCAGCCAACACAGGGATGCTGACAGAACCCTCGCTAAAAACCCCAGGACAAAAATCCACTCGTCCTAGACAATTTGCCCTCCTGGCCTCCAAACTGTGGAATAAACTCCCTGTCGCACTTAGAACTACAGAATCACTCCCTAGCTTCCATTAGAACAACAGACTCACTCCCTAGCTTCCATTAGAACAACAGAATCACTCCCTAGCTTCCATTAGAACTACAGACTCACTCCCTAGCTTCCATTAGAACTACAGACTCACTCCCTAGCTTCCATTAGAACTACAGACTCACTCCTTATAGCTTCCATTAGAACAACAGACTCACTCCCTAGCTTCCATTAGAACTACAGACTCACTCCCTAGATCCATTAGAACTACAGACTCACTCCCTAGCTTCCATTAGAACTACAGACTCACTCCCTAGCTTCCATTAGAACAACAGACTCACTCCATAGCTTCCACCGTGGACTGAAGACTCACCTCTTCAGACTCCACCTAAACCCATAGCACTACTGTAACACTCCCCTTCCCTCGATGACCACACATGAAGCTAGATAGCATTTTTAGGTTTTAGGGGCAGGTCTGGTTAACTCTTTCTCAGCCACGGGGAGCAACTTAATATTAAACCTTACTTCTTTAGTACTTAAATTAGCCGGACCGTAATTTACCGTACTAGGTCATTAAAAACGAAATAAGTGATAATGATAAAAAAAAAAAAGAAAACGATCGGTAGCTCTTCTCCGTCTCTTCTTTGACTGATCTAAAAGCATAATTCTCTCAACCCTTTGAACCGGAAGTGCTTCTGGTAACTTTTCAGAATAGAAATTTCCAGCTAGTCCACCGACAGCCATTCTGGGCAGGCTGTGATACAATCGCGGGTAGCGGGTCGGTCCGCGGATCTGATTAATGACGGGCGGGAACGTGTTGTCAAAAATGGACCTGTGCAGAACTCTGGGTTCAAGGGGGTTCAAGGGGGGTTCAGGGGGGTTCAGGAGGTTTGAGGGGGTTCCTGGGGGGATTTAGGGGGGGTCCCAGCTAATTATACAGCATCACAATCAGTCTAACAACTTGAACCCTATTTTATACTTTGGCTATGAAAAGATAGCAGATCTACAAGCTCACAAAATGTCACATCACATTCACAATGTGTTGCGAGCTTGTAGATCTGCTATTTTTTTTTTTTTTTTTAAATACACTTTTTAAAATATTTTTAACCAAATCTCCTCTCATGAGGGTCCCTGCAGCAAAATCTTTAGATGGGGGTTATAGGGTTAGAAAGGTTAGAAACTTTGGCGTCACATGACTCTGGCATACTTTTGCCTAGCAACGTGATTTAAACTTTAAAACGCTCACACGACTTTGGACTTTTTCCGGCCAATAGGGATGAGTTGTAATTGATTAAGCTCCGCCCCCCCTGTATTCCTATTTGCTGGGCTTTAAACAGCCATAACTCCAGTTCACAGAATGGTACAGTCTTGAAACTTGGTGTCTGGAATTAAATGGCCAATAGGGACCTATTCATTAAGCCCAGCCCCTATCTTCCTATTAGCTGAGCTTTAAACATCTATAACTCCAGTTTGCAGCATGGTACCGTCTCGAAACTCGCTGTGTGTATAGGAATGAGCTGCTTGCTTAAGCCCTTCCCCCTCTGCCTTCCAATTGGCTGGGCTTTAAACAGTCATAACTCCACTTCCCAACACGTTACTGGTCTCAAACTCGGTGGGTGGTCCCACAGTCCCACAACTGCTAACCACTAATGCTAACCGCGACTTCTGCTAATGCTAAAGCTAAAATGCTAATGTGAATGCTAACAAATGCTAATGCAAACAAATGCTAATACTAATGCTAAACATGCTAATGCTAAAAATGCTAATGCTATAGTGGTAATGCTAAAAAAGCTAATGTTAGAAATGCTAGAGCTAATGCTAAAATGCTAATGCCAAAAATGCTGATGATAGAAATGCTAATGCTAAATATTATAATGCTAAAATGCTAATGCTAGCTAATGCTACAAATGATAATGCTAGCTAATGTTGAAAATGCTAATGCTAATGCTAAAAATGCTAATGCAAAACATTTTAATACTAATGCTAACACCAACCGCTACACAAGGTTGCACAAACTTAGCGAGCTGCAGGCACACTTAAAATTTCATAGAACATTTATTTTCTAGTTAAGTGTGCCTGCCATGCAATGGCAAAACACTTATTGTAATCCGCCATACTTAATAATAATAATAATAATGACGATCCCACAAATATATTGTAATCCGCCATACTTAATAATAATAATAATAATGACGATCCCACAAATTTCTGCTCGTAATAACTGTCACATGATTTACGCTACCCCCGCAATATATACATCAAAACGTGCGGCTCGGCCGGGAATGGTGTGCTATTCGATCCGATCTGTGTTACCATTGCGACGTAATTCGCTAAAAACAACGCCTAAAAACCTAAAAAGAAAAAAAAAAGAAAAAACATTACTCTGGCATACTTTTGCCTAGCAACGTGATTTAAACTTTAAAACGCTCACATGACTTTGGACTTTTTCCGGCCAACAGGGACGAGCTGTAATTGATTAAGCCCCGCCCCCTATGCAATCCTATTGGCTGGGCTTTAAACAGCCATAACTCCAGTTCACAGCATGGTACTGTCTTGAAACTTGGTGTCTTGGCTTAAATGGCCAATAGGGACATATTATTCAAGCCCCAGCCCTGTCTTAAGCCCTGCCCCCATCTTCCTATTGGCTGAGCTTTAAACACCTATAACTCCAGTTTGTAGCATGGTACCCTCTCGAAACTCGGTGTCTGGACTTAAACAACCAATAGGGATTTATTACTCAAGCCCCACCCCTCTTAAGCCCCACCCCTGTCTTCCTATTGGCTGAGCTTTAAAAATCCATAACTCCAGTTTGCATCATGGTACCGTCTCGAAACTTGGCGTGAGTACTTAGATGGACAATAGGGACGAGCTATAATGATAAGCCCCGCCCCCTCTGTCTTCCTATTGGCTGAGCTTTAAACATCCATAACTCCAGTTTGCAGCATGTTACTGGTCTCAAACTCGGTGGGTGGTCCGACAGACCTAACGGCTGACCGCTAATGCTAACTGCTATTACCGATAATGCTAATGCTAATGTTAAAATGCTAATTTGTAAACATTTTAATGCTAATGTTACAAATGCTAATATTAAAAATGCTAATGCATAGGCCTACACTTGGCGATCTGCAGGCACACTTAAAATTGTGTAGGAATTTTCTTTTCTAGTTAATATATATCATTACTAATCTAATTAATATATATCATCACTAATCTAATTAATATATATATATATATATAATATATATATATATATTCACTAATCTAATTCAGTTGTGTAACATAACTAAGTACAATTACTTAAGTACTGTACTTAAGTAACATTTTAAAAGTTTTTTTTTACTTATTTTACTTACGTACTTATTTCCAATTTCTAATACCTTTAATTTACTACTGTAGTACTCCACTACATCTCGGATCCAAATATTGTACTTTTACTCCATAACACTTTGATAACTAGTTACTAGATTTAGATTATTATTACAAAACATACATTAAAGCTATACTGTGTAAGTTGCTCAACTAGTGGTCAGAGCTGTATAGCAAACCGCGGTCGTGTCCGCTTCTTTCAGCCGTTTTTCGCCACAGACCGGGCCTCTCACCACCGCGTCCGCCTGCAGCTCGCCGAGATCTATCTTTAGAAACGGACTCCTTCACCCGAGTATATGCTGTTGTTATGTTGAGGCAAGCTACTTCCTGAGAAGTCAGCAAGATGCGCTGTGATTGACCGGCAGTGTCCTGGTCCCCGGTCAGAATCATAGAAAACATATTTACAGAAGGCTTTTAGGGGATGAAATTCACGGAGCGGGTGTTCTAAAACTTTAGCGATTTAACAGTTAGGACAATTTTAAGATTTGTTTTATAAAAAAGGTTACATGGTATAACTTTAACCACTTCCTATATACATTTCAGCAATTTGAAAATAGCCGATCTACAAGCTAACAATGCGTCGCGATATGACGCCTTGTGAGCTTGTAGATCTGCTATTTTCAAATATTTTTATACATTTGAAAACTTGTGAAATGAGATATTTAGCATAATGAGTAGTTTTGTACTTTCAGTACTTTTTGATACAAATGCTTTTGTGCTTTTACTGAAGTGAATTTTGAATTCCGGACTTTTACTTAGTATTTCTACATTGCAGTATTGATACTTTTACTTAAAGGGATATTCCACTTTCAACAGGGAGCAGTGGTAGGGCTTCTCTCCACATATAAACCCATTGTAACTTCAAACTCCATTTTAACCATGATAGATTCATTAAAAACACACATTATTTTTTCTGGTGACTCATTTTACCTTCCTAATACGTGAGCAGGCCGTGTTTTTTCGATAACTTTTTTCATTTATTTTTAATAATTATTTGGAAAAATGGAAAAAATTAAATACAAAAAAATAATTATTAAAAATAAATGAAAAATGTTATCGAAAAAACACGGCCTGCTCACATATTAGGAGGGTAGTATGAGTCACCAGAAAAAATAATGTGTGTTTTTAATGCATCTATCATGGTTAAAATGAAGTTTGAAGTTACGATGAGTGTGTGTGGGGAGAGGCCCTGGGCCTGGAGGGCCTGGTAACATTTACATCAAATATCTAAATATTCAATCAAGCTAATTAAAAACTGTTCATGGTGTTTATAAAAGCCTGATTAGATGATAAAATTACCAAAAGTTTTTTTGAAAGTGAAATACCCCTTTAAGTAAAACATTTGAGTATTTTTACACCACTAATTTAATTACATTAACATTTTAGATTGCAATTTTGTTTAAATGTTGGATCATTTTAACACCAGTCCTCTCTTCTGGGGGTCCCTAGCTGTCACAAACCAGTTCTCCTCTCTCCTGGGGGTCCCTAGCTGTCACAAACCAGTTCTCCTCTCTCCTGGGGGTCCCTAGCTGTCACAAACCAGTTCTCCTCTCTCCTGGGGGTCCCTAGCTGTCACAAACCAGTTCTGCGGTCAAATATACACATCACCTTTGAGGGGTCCTTGACACTAAGAAGTGATTTAGAAGGTATTTGTAGAATCAGCCTCAGGTTTTAATGGGTTCAATGAGAGAGCAGTTTTCTCCTGGGAGATGAAACAGTGCTGATTCTCTTCTCTCTGGAGTGAGGGGTTCCAGGGGGTTCCAGGGGGTTCAGGGGGGCTCAGGGGGTTCAGGGGGGTTCAGGGGGTTCCGGGGGGTTCAGGGGGTTCCGGGGGGTTCAGGGGGTTCAGAGGGGTTCCGGGGGGTTCAGGGGGTTTCAGGGGGGTCAGGGGGGTTCAGGGGTTCCAGGGGGGTTCAGGGCGGGTTCAGGGGGTTCAGGGGGGTTCAGGGGGTTCAGGGGGGTTCCAGGGGGTTCGGGGGGTTCCAGGGGGGTTTCAGGGGGGTTCAAGCAGAGTCCTACAACAGGCCAGGTACCCGCGGATACCCGGCGGGGACCCGCGTTTGATGGGCTAAAACGGGCGGAAAATATACTTTTATAAATTCGCGGGGACGGCCGGTACGGGACTAAACGTGCGCCGGTGACATTTTATTGTGAAATTCAGAGTGCACCGTTTCTGCCCAAACAGTAGAGAACACAGTGAGCAGCAGGACACACACACACACACACACACACACACACACACACACACACACACACACACACACACACACACACACACACACACACAACATGTCACATCACATTCACAATGTGTTGCGAGCTTGTAGATCTGCTATTTCTTTTTTTTAAATACACTTTATAAAATGTTTTTAACACCAAATCTCCTCTCAAGAGGGTCCCTGCAACAACATCTTTAGATGGGGGTCCACGGCCGAATAAATATCAATTTGGTGGTCCTTGGCATGAAAACCTTTGAGAACCATGCAGCGTATTAAAGAGTAAAAATAACAGGTTGTTGTGACTTATTGACTGTTTTCCAGGTGAATCAACAGCTGACAGGATGTCCAGAAGAACCTCAGCTTCCATCAGAGGTGAGTTCTATTAAAACACATGAAACCAACAAACTGATACTGCTTTAGTCACATCTGTGATCTTTATGGATATTATGTTTATTTCTCCAACCAGGGAAGAACAGCGACTCGTCAGAACTGAGAATTGTTCTGATCGGGGGAAGAGCTGGACCTAGTGGACGCAATGGAAAGAGTTCAGTAGGAAACATCATCTTAGGCAGAGATGTTTTTAAAACAAGCAGAACAGCTAAGAGTGTCATGAGACAAGAGTTAGTGTCAGGGAGACAGGTCAGTGTAGTGGACACTCCAGGATGGGTGTCTCATGAGCCCCTAGATCTGACCCCAAAACTGACTCAGTTAGAAATCCAACAGAGTGTGAATCTGTGTCCTCCAGGACCACATGTCTTTGCCCTAGTGGTGAGACTGGACCTCCCATATGTAGGAACAGGGATGTCAGCAGAGGAGCATGTGAGATTTCTCCTCAGTGACAGAGCGTGGAAACACACTATTGTGGTGTTCACTGTAGCTGATAAAAGCAAAATGAGACCTGATCTCATTAGATCTGACCCTGACTTAAGATATCTTACAGAGAAATGTGAAGGCCGCTTCCATGTTCTTAACATCAGTGACAGAGGAGATGGTAGTCAGGTCACAGAGCTGCTGCAGAAGGTAGATCAGATGGTGACTAGTAATGGTCACTATGAGACAGAAGAACACGTCTCAGAGGAACTGAAGGAGATGGAGAGATCTATCAGAAGAAGAGCAGAACAAAGGAGGGCAGACACTCAGAAACAATCAACTGGACTTCCAAAACACACTGGTAGGTTTTGTTTACTTTGTTTAAGTGACAATTTGATTTGATTATTTTAACCTAAATGGTATTTTTCTGATGTGAGGAGATTGTACTGCAAAAAATAGTGTTGTATTCTTTAATTATTTATTTTACTTGCAGGTGAAATGTTATTTTAGACACATTAAAATCTGTTGCATTTAAAAGTTTAGCGTTGGATATTCAAAAACAGCAGATGTACAAGCTCGCAGTACAAGTGACGTGCAGCAAAAACTGTAAATCTGTACATCTGCAATTCTTTTATGTAGAATAATGTAGTTTTTCTACTTTTTTTTAACACAAATCTTCTCTTCTGAACGTCCTTGACACACAAAAGGTTTGAGAACTGATTTAGAGGACATGTGTAGAATTGTTCCCAGATCTTAATTGGTTAAACATGACAAACTGAGTGTCCCTATTTATTTTTAATTATTTTAAGTTCCCCAAAATAGCGAAAACAGATGATCTACAAGCTCACAGCGAGGTGTTGCGAGTTTGTAGATCTGCTGTTTTCACTATTTGGCATAATGAAGTACATGTACATTATAATATAGGGCTTAACCTCATGAAACCAAGCATTCCTATTCTGGGGAAATAGCTGATCTACAAACTCACAACATGCTGCGTTGCACCGTGTTGTGAGCTTTTAGATCGGTTATTTCGGGCTGATATATTTGGTGCAGAGAGAAAACAGGAGGAGGCCTAGTACAGTACCCTGGGGGACTCCACTCTACTCAGTATAGGGTTGAAGTGGTTTAGTGGTTGAGGAACAAAGCTTTAATGTTTTAAAAATATCATTGCTGTTTGTCCAAAAGCCTTTAGTCTACTGTAGATCAGGGGTCTTCAACGTTTTCAGGCCAAGGACCCCTTAGTTGAGAAAGAGATGAAGCAGGGACCCCCACAACCTGTTAATGGATTCCATACAGTTTCATCGTTTGACAGAACAATCATCAGTGTATTTTGGATTCATGTCAATTTGTGTTTTCAGATATTTAACCACTTGAACCATCAACAATTGACCTTTCACTCCGTACTTAGTCTGCTCTTTTTCTCCATACACCAAACCTCTTTGCAGAAAATAACGCCACGCACCTTTTTGGCTAAAGTTCTCAGAATATGGACGCTAGGGTTCAAGTGGTTAATATAAAAAAGGGCTTCTATCACACAGATTTGGAGGACCCCCTTTAGTAACTCTGAGGACCCCCTAGGGGTCCCGGACCCCCTGTTGAAGACCCCTGGTCTGGAAAGGGGGGTCCATGCGCATAGGGTGGATTTTATTAATTCTTGAAGGGTGTATTTTAAAATTCTGTTCGTGCTAAGCTGAAATAATGACCTATGGGTTCATTTTTAACCCTTTCTTACACACATCCTGACCCTAAATAAACCCCAAGATGGAAACAATAGAAACTAGAAAAGAACATTTCTAAGAAATTTTAAGTGTGCCTGCAGCTCGCTAAGTCTGTTCAACCTTGTGTAGCGGTTGGTGTTAGCATTAGCGTTAATTTTTTTAACATTAGCATTTTTTGCATAAGCTTTAACATTATGGTTCTTCATACACACACATGTCTGTACGACAAACGGTGCACGAGATAAACGGTCACTTCCTGTTTGGAGAGGGGCAGTTCCTGTTTGGCGAAATAGGCCACAATTAAGGTTAAGGACTCTTAATCAAGTCATATGGCTCCACCCACGCGTCTATACGACAAACGGTTCACGAGATAAAGGGTCACTTCCTGTTTGGTGAGGGGCACTTCCTGTTTGGCAAAATAGGCCCCAATTAAGGTTAAGGACTCTTAATCAAGTCATTTGATGCCACCCACACGTCTGTACGACAAACAATTCACGAGATATAGGGTCACTTCCATTTTGGTGAGGGGCACTTCCTGTTTGGCGAAATAGGCCCCAATTAAGGTTAAGGACTCTTAATCAAGTCATTTGACGCCACCCACGCGTATGTACGACAAACGGTTCACGAGAAAAAGGGTCACTTCCTGTTTGGTGAGGGGCACTTCCTGTTTGGCAAAATAGGCCCCAATTAAGGTTAAGGACTCTTAATCTTGTCATTTGACGCAACCCGCGCGTCTGTACGACTAACGGTTCACGAGATCAAGGGTCACTTCCTGTTTGGTGAGGGGCACTTCCTGTTCGGCGAAATAGGCCCCAATTAAGGTTAAGGACTCTTAATCAAGTCATTTGACGCAACCCGCGCGTCCGTACGACAAACGGTTCACGAGATCAAGGGTCATTTCCTGTTTGGTGAGGGTCACTTCCTGTTTGGCGAAATAGGCCCCAATTAAGGTTAAGGACTCTTAATCAAGTCATTTGATGCCATCCACGCGTCTGTACGACAAACGGTTCACGAGGTAAAGGGTCACTTCCTGTTCGGTGAGGGGCACTTCCTGTTTGGCGAAATAGGCCCCAATTAAGGTCAAGGACTCTTAATCAAGTCATTTGAAACCATCCACGCATCTGTACGACAAACGGTTCATGAGATGTAGAGGCACTTCCTGTTTGGCGAAGGGCACTTCCTGTTACAGAGGGGGCGGGGCTTAATCAATTACAGCTCATCCCTATTGGCCGGAAAAAGACCAAAGTTGTGTGTGCATTTTAAAGTTTAAATCACGTTGCTAGGCAAAAGTATGGCAGGGTTATGTGGCCACAAAGTTTCTGTTTTTTTTTTTGAAATGTATTCATTTATTTTTTTAAATGTTATTAAAAAAATCTTTGAAATGTATTTATATATATTTTTAAATGTAGGAAAAGAAAATGGGATTTTTTTTCTCGAGTCGTGACCCATAAAAATTGCTCCGTGACCATAAATGGGTCCCAACCCACTGTATGGGAAACAGTGATCTAGACTACTTCCTAATCTACAAGCTCACAACACGGTGCAATGCGACATGTTGTGAGCTTGTAGATCAGCCCTTTCTCCAGAATAGGGATTCTAGGTTTCATGTGGTTAAACCCTATACTTCATCATACGCCAAAGAGTGAAAATAGCAGATCTACACGCTCACAACGCGTCGCATTGTGATGCGTTGTGAGCTTGTTGATCTGCTATTGTCACTATTTTTGGGGAACTTTTTTTAAGGACATCCGGGTTAGCATGCGTAAACAATAACATTTCGCCAGCTAAAAAAAATTGTAGATCTGCTATTTTCAATACTTTTGTGTGACACTCTTGTATGGTGAATTAGGACGTTAATTTACAGCATGTATATATATTTTTTTTTCCTAATATGACAAATAGTGAAAACAGCAGATCTACAAGCTCGCGATGTGTCACATAGGGAAGCAATACGAACTTGTGGATCGTCTATTTTCTCTTTTCAAAACAAAAACCAAAACCATGAAAATGTTGTTAAACAAAGTAAGTAAACAATGTTTTCTCTGACAGGACTGACTGACATCAGGATTGTGTTGTTGGGAAGGGGAAAGTCTGGGAAGAGTTCAGCAGGAAACACCATTCTGACAGGAAGTGGTTTTAAAGAAGGTCAGAGGTCAGGGCAGTGTGAGGTGAGACAGGGTGAAGTAGCAGGGAGACATGTGACAGTGGTGGACTCACCAGGGTGGTGGTACAACAGTCCACTACAGGACACCTCAGAGATGGACAAACTGGAGATCCAGAACAGTGTGTCTCTCTGTCCTCCTGGACCACATGCTGTTCTTCTGGCCGTTCCTCTTGGTGAAGCATTCACCAAAGCAAATAGAGTAGCATTAGAGGAACACATGTCACTTCTCCCAGAGAGCGTGTGGAGTTACTCTATGATACTGTTTACCTGTGGAGACCTGCTGGGAGACAGAAGCATTGAGGAGCACATTGAAGCTGAAGGTGAAGACCTCCTCTGGCTTGTTGACAAATGTGGAAACAGGTATCATGTCCTCACCAACCAGAAGACAGTCACTCAGGTCACACAGCTTCTGGAGAAGGTAGAGGACATGGTGTCAGGAAACACAGGTGGACACTATGAAGATGATGGAGATGAGAAGATGTCAGAGAGGAAGAGGAACATGGAGGAACATGTCCAGACCTTTCTGAAGAAGACACAAAGACAACGAAATGCTCTGAAAGCTCTTTCTGAAGGTAAAGTTTATCGATATTATTATTAGTATTAACTCATTTAGTGCCAAACGACTTTCAGATCAACTATCTCACTATGAAGAGTTCATTTGCAAAAACAGATAAAAGCCATTTTGGAAAAAAATGAGATGACTATTGTAAATAACAGTTAAGTTAGAGTTTTATTAGAATATAAAATCAATTTTGTTGTTAAGGCAGATATATCCCATTCTAAACGCCCTCAAAGATCAGGTTTTGTAGCAAAAACAGACAAGTGACATAGCTCTTTGTTTGCAGAAACAGATAAATCCATTGGGCAGCGTGTTTAGACCATGTGATCCAAGATGGTGCCCCATTATGCACCAAACTTGTCTCAAACATTGTTCAGGGGTCTGCCATGAGGATAGTCAAACCAGGGGCCATGTGTGGCCCCCAGGGGCCATGTGTGGCCCCCAGGTGCCTCTGGGTGCCACAGGCGCACTGTTGCCCCGTTTTGCACCAAACTTCTCTCAAAGACTGTTCCAGGGGTCTGTCATGAAGATAGTCACACCAGGGGCCATGTGTGGCTCCGAGGGGCCATGTGTGGCCCCCAGGGGCCTCTGGGTGCCATAGGCGCACTGTTGCCCCATTATGCACAATGTTGCCACCATTATGCACCAAAAGTGTCTCAAACACTGTTCAGGGGTCTGCCATGAGGATAGTCACACCAGGGGCCATGTGTGGCTCCCAGGGGCCATGTGTGGCCCCCAGGGGCCTCTGGGTGCCATAGGCACACTGTTGCCCCATTATGCACCAAACTTGTCTCAAACACTGTTCCAGGGGTCTGCCATGAAGATAGTCACACCAGGGGCCATGTGTGGCTCCCAGGGGCCATGTGTGGCCCCCAGGGGCCTCTGGGTGCCATAGGCGCACTGTTGCCCCATTATGTGCACTGTTGCCCCATTATGCACCAAATGTGTCTCAAACACTGTTCAGGGGTCTGCCATGAGGAAAGTCACACCAGGGGCCATGTGTGGCTCCCAGGGGCCATGTGTGGCCCCCAGGGGCCTCTGGGTGCCATAGGCGCACTGTTGCCCCATTATGCACACTGTTGCCCCATTATGCACCAAAAGTGTCTCAAACACTGTTCAGGGGTCTGCCATGAGGAAAGTCACATCAGGGGCCATGTGTGGCTCTCAGGGGCCATGTGTGGCCCCCAGGGGCCTCTGGGTGCCATAGACACACAGTTGCCCCATTATGCACCAACATTTTCTCAAACAATGTTCAGGGGTCTACCATGTGGCCCCATGTGGCGTGTGGCTCCCAGTGGCCCCTGATATACAGGGGCCCCTGATGAGGCCTGTGAGGTGGCCCCTGGTGTGACTATTGTCATGGTAGACCCATGGACAGTGTTTGTGCCATATTTGGTGCAGATCAGAGCAGCAGTGCGCCTTTGGCACCTGGGGACCCCAGGGGCCACTGATATGGCACACTGGGGCCCCTGGTTTAGCCCTTTGTGTGACTATTGTCATGGCAGACCCTTAAACAGTGTTCATGCTAAGTTTGATGCAGATTTGAGCAATGGTGTGCCTTTGGCACCCTGGGGCCCCCGGGGGCCCTTGATATGGTACACTGGGGCCCCTGGTGTGGCCTGTGAGGTGGCCCCTGGTGTGGCTATTGTCATGGTAGACCCCTGAACAGTGGTTGTGCCAAGTTTGGTGCAGATTGGAACAACGGTGCACCTTTAGCACCCCAGGGGCCCCTGAGTTGTCCCCTATTTTGCCCCCTGGTGGCTAAATGTGGCCCCTATAAAAGTACAGACTACTTAAGTATGTTGTCAAAACTTTGTTTTTGCTCTCCTGTAAAATTCTGGAAATCCTTTTTGCGTCCTCGATATGGCAAAATTCAATGGTGAAACATCAATTGTGGAGTTATCTGTTTTTGATAAAAAACGACTGTTGGAGTTATCTGTTTTTGCCAAAAAAATAAGTTTAAATTAAAAGAAAAACTATTTTCTAATAAAGTTACATTTTTTATGATACATCTATTTTGTTAAGTCATTTTTACTTAGTCAAATCCACCCAACTTCAGTTTGATTGATATTACTTTGAGTGCACAATAAAAAAACTGAATTTGTGAACATTTATAAAAACGGAGTTATCTGTTTTTGCAAATGAACTCTTCCTATGGACTTCCCTGCCAAACGACTTAAATCGACTTTACTTAGAAAAAAAACAAAACATTTTTTTTTTAAATCTAGTAAACATGATTTCAATCGCGATTTTGCATGTTCCACCCCCCATACAACCCCATCTTTCAAACATGGCAGCCATGTTTGTTTACATCTGAAGAAAACATAATGGCTGATAAATCATTAATGCCTGAACGGATTTCCAAGCGGATTTTTTTGTTTGAAAGCTGTGAACAGCCTGCACAAACATGGTGCATGATCTGTGCATGGGCGTGCATGATCTGTGCACTATAAATGACATGGAAGTCTATGGAGATTTATGGCAGGGAGAACCTAAAGAAGGCATATTTAATTGGCAGGAACTGAGTTTTTAATAATATCATTATTACTATTATTAGTATCATTTTAATACGTTGGTATGATGATGATGATGATGATGATTATTATAATTATACTAAACTATAATAAATATCAAACTATCAACATGAAAAGTACTGAAAATAGCCGATCGACAAGCTCACAACGTATTGTGAGATTGTAGATCTGCTATTTTATCTACTTTTGGAAAGAGAAAAGTCTGTGGATCTTATGAATTATGAACCAATGAAAAGTATTAACAAGATCATGTGACTAAATCATAACTACATTGGATCCTTTGGAACACCTGTTATCTATATCTATAAATGCGACAAATCTCTGTGAGTATGTATGTATGTGCCCCGCATATCTCGAGAACCGTTCGTCCCACCGGCTTCAGATTTGGCACGCGCGCTCCACGCCACGGCGCGGAGTGCAGTGCCGGGCCTCGACCCGACCCGATGCGCGGTTTTCCGAAACCGGCGCAAAACGTTCGGAATCTCCTTATGCAGAGCTGATTGTTGACATCAGGCTGTTCCGGAGGAAATCGGCGCAAGCGCTGACTCATTGTGACATCACTTCATAAAAGGCTCTGACATCACGTACACCACATGAGTCAACAAAAAATCTCTGTGAATGTGTATGTATGTATGTAATCCGCGTATCTCGAAACCGTTCTTCCCACCGGCACACGCGTTCTCCATATATGGGCATAAAATGAATGCCCGTATGCGGAACTGATGTCTGACATCAGAGTTTTCCGCAACCGGTACTGTGTGTGCAGAGATCTCCATATATGGGCAAAAAAGGCTCTGACATCACGTACACCACGAGTCAACAAAAAATCTCTGTGAATGTGTATGTATGTATGTAATCCGCGTATCTCGAAACCATTCTTCCCACCGGCACACGCGTTCTCCATATATGGGCATAAAATGAATGCCCGCATGCGGAACTGATGTCTGACATCAGAGTTTTCCGCAAACGGTACTGTGTGTGCAGAGATCTCCATATATGGGCATAAGGGGACAAAGGCAAACAGATGGTCAAAACGGGTCCTATGACAACAGGTATATTGGGGTTTGCATTAAAGGTTGTGGGCATTCATTCCCTATTTCAAATTCGGCACGCGCGTTCCCCACCGCAGCAGGTAGTGCAGTGCTCGGCCCGACCCGATACACGATTTTCTGGAACCAGCATGAAAGGTTCGGATTCTGATGTCTGACATCAGGATTTTCCGGAACTGGCACTGTGTCTGCATAGATCTCCATATATGGGCATAAAATGAATGCAGACACAGATACAGATATCTACATATATGGGCATAAATGGACATAGGCAAACAGATGGTCAAAGATCTCCATATATGGGCATAAAGTGGACGCAGACAGACAGATACAGATATCTCCATATATGGGCATAAATGGACACAGGCAAACAGATGGTCAAAACGGGTCCTATCTGAAGGGACACTATCTGCGGCATAAAATGGACGCAGATAGACAGATATCTCCATATATGGGCATAAAATGGACCCAGAACTATATCTGCAGTGATCTCCATAATATGGACATAAAATGGACGCCGACAGACAGACAGCTACAGATATCTCCATACATGGGCATAAATGGACACAGGCAAACAGATGGTCAAAACGGGTCCTATGACAACAGGTATAATGGGGTTTGCATTAAAGGGCGGGGCATTCATTCCCTATTTACATCGTTCCCGAGTTGGCCAGGTCGCCGACTAGACGCTGGGCCGCCCCAGCTTCTAGTATTAATAATAAATAATAACTACAGTATATTGGATCCATTGGAAAACTGTTTTTGTTTTGATTGACAGCTACCCTCTATTCTAATTAAAACAGATGTAACTAGAAGAAGTGCTCTTCCGAGCACATGTCTCCACCAGGCAACTAATCATCCTCTTATAGCGCCACCATGAGGGCCATTTGAAAAATTTGGGGCAGAGGTTCTGAATTGGCATCCAGGGAGCGTGTGTGCTCATTTTGGCAGCGACCGGGCCAACGGCGCCGGAGATTAGCTGTACACAAACTGGGAGGACGAATCGGCCTGTTATAGCGCCACCATGAGGGCCATTTGAAAAATGTGGGGCAGAGGTTCTGAATTGGCATCCAGGGAGTGTGTGTGCTCATTTTGGCAGCGACCGGGCCAACGGCGCCGGAGATTAGCTGTACACAAACTCGGAGGACGGACGCACGGACGCACGCACGCACGGACGGACACGGGCGAATACATACTCTCCCCCTGCCTTCGGCTGGTGGAGACAATGATTGACAGCTACCCTCTATTCTAATTAAAACAGACCTGAGTTTGCTCTGTACTTGTTGCGCTTTAAAAAGAAAAATCTATACCAAATTCGTTGCTGAAAATAGCAGATCTACAAGCGTGTTGCGACAAAACGCTTTGTGAGCTTGTAGAGCTGCTATTTTTGGCTAATGTTCTTCTTAGACTAGCGATGTGGGGGTTCAATGGTTAATAACTAACTAATTAACTAATCTAACTATTAATTTACTATAATAATAAAGTCGGTCTACAGTACTCTACCGTCAGAGTACTGATGTCACAGACTGGCCTGACACGGAACACCATATATGGCATAAACGGGTGAAACAGTGCCCACATTTCTGACATCACTGATACCGCCTCCTGTGCTGCGCATGTTTCCGCCATGGTAAAGGTGGTTGCACACTGCACTGCGTGTTTTTGTTGCGTTTTGGAAATCCAAAAGCCGTAGGCCAGGGAGAGAGAGAGGAAAGAGAGAGAGAGCAAGGGACTCAGTGCATCAGCTGCGAAAATCGGAAAAAATCAACCCTGGTCCGAAAATAAATACAAAACGGGCGGCAGTGTGCAAACGTCATTGACATAACGTGAGGTTGATTTTTTTATTCACACACTCCGAAATTCACTCCGATATTCGGCCCGAAAAACGCAGCAGTGTGCAAAGACCTTAACAGCCGCATGCTGAAACAGTGCCCAAATTTGGAGATGACTGACATCACTGATACCGTGTGCTGTGCACCCCCCCCCCCCCCAGGCAAAGAACTATGAATTAATATACATTTACATAAATAATCACATGAGAACATATCTTGACATATGAAACCTTAAGACCGGGAAGCCATCTGTGTTATTTTTCTAAGGGACCATGTTGTCATGCTCATGTCACCATGACTCAGCCATAACCATATAAGGAGTTCTCAAGAATGCAGCTACGCCCCAATATGGAGTGTGTTGTCTAACCTCAATGTGTTGTCATGGCATCAGGCACAAATAAACTCCATATATGGGAGTAGGAATATAAGTTAATATTTAAATCAGTGTTCAGTGAACTAACTAATGTAACTGTGTGTGTGTGTGTGTGTGTGTGTGTGTGTGTGTGTGTGTGTGTGTGTGTGTGTGTGTGTGTGTGTGTGTGTGTGTGTGTGTGTGTGTGTGTGTCAGGAGAACATCAGAGTCTATCAGATGTCAGGTTGATGTTGGTTGGTGGAGAGCAGAGAGTCAGGAACTCAGCTGCTAATCGCATTCTGAAGGGCAATGTGTTTACAGACACTCCATGGAAGGTGAGTAATATGATATGAATGTGATAATGAAAGAAGTAAACGCTGAAGAGATGAAATAATGTGTTCTAATGTTAATGTGAAAGTATCTGCCGTCATGAATGTTTAACCACTTCCACCCTGGGTCCCAACCTTTTTCACACAATTTTTACATAGCAGATCTACAACCTCACACCCAGCCACATAGTGACAGGTTGTGAGCTTGTACATCGATTTTTAGAATAGCCATATATGAAGTATCTGAATAGTTAAGATGCTATAATTATGATATTTATATGAAACTGAAATTATTACAGTATTCTGACAGTTAATAAATACGTTTGGCAAAAAATAACCAAAGTACCAGCTCACAACGCGTAATGAGCTTGTAGATCTGCTATTTTTTAAAACTGTTTGAAAATGAAGATTTGCACCTGTAATGTCCACTATAAAGGGACATCAGATTGAAAGGTTGGTTAAAAACAATAAAATTAAAAAGCTATTCATAATAATAATAATAATAATCCTAATATTGTCAGCAGCAGTGTTGATGGTCAACATGGTATTTTATGATGTTGTGATGAGAATGACCACAGCAGTACCATTCTAAACCACTAGAGGGACATTGAGTCTCCTGGCTGACAAACAATGATTTTATAGATTTAGTTTTTACCCTAAAATTAACACAGCATTTTTATATGTACTTCCATATGAACTGTATGCTGGTTGTGAGTATTAACCATCTCCAGATGTATTTGGGTTGTTCAATTATTCCATAGTTAATTACTGTTTTATTTCATTTAGTGTACTGAGGACATAATAGTATGAGGGTTTCGATTATTATGATCAGTGGCGGAAAAAGTACTCATATTTTTTACTTAAGTACATTTTTTACTAAAGTATCAATACTGCAATGTAGAAATACTTTTTTACAAATAAAAGTCTGGCAATCAAAATGTACTTAAAAGTACCAAAAGTAAAACTACAAAATGTTTGAAAATAGCTGATCTACAAGCTAACACCATGTCGTGATACAACACGTTGTGAGCTTGTAGATCAGCTATTTTCAAATAGCCAAGGTATAAAATAGGGCTAAAGTGGTTAATGTGTGCTTTATAATATTATAATTTATATCTGCAAAGTAAAAAGTAGTTTTATAATAACTGTGGTGGAGTAAAAGTACAATATTTGCCTCTGAGATGTAGTAGAGTAAAAGTAAAAGTATTGGAAATTGGAAATACTCAAGTAAAGTACAAATACCACAAAACTTGAGTAAAATGTACTTAGTTACTTTACAACACTGATTATGACTAACATACAGTAAACCTCATATTCCAGGAGTTTAAAACCCAGACTAAACCGACAGAATGTGTCAGACAACAGAGACGGGTTGCTGACAGAACAGTGAGTGTGGTGAACTGTCCAGACTGGTCGACTACACCTCCGTCACAGAAGATCAAAGACGTCCTTCTACACGGTGTGACTCTGTGTTCTCCTGGACCCCATGCTGTCCTGGTGACTGTTGATGTCAGGTCCAGTTTCTCTGAAGCTGACAGGAGATCAGTGGAGGAACAGATGGAGCTGCTGGGGGACAGAGTCTGGAGAGACGCTCTGGTTCTGTTCATGTGGGGAGCCTGGCTGGGAAGGAGACGTGTTGAGGAGTACATGGAGTCTGAAGGAGAACCTCTGAGGTGGCTGCTGGAGAAATGTGGCTATAGGTACCATGTTCTGGATGGTAACAAGTGGGACATTTCAGAAGTAAAAGAGCTGCTGGAGAAAACTGAAGACATGGTGACGAGGAACAGAGGACACTTTGAACCTTCGGACTCAAGAGAAGACAGCTCTGTCAGAGACACAGGACACTCCAAGGTGGGACATGAGACAAGACAGAAGACTCTGTTTGAAAGACTGAAAGGAAAGAAAACATTGTCAGATAAAGAATGGAA
Source organism: Nannobrachium achirus (assembly GCF_963921795.1). Classification (NCBI taxonomy): domain Eukaryota; kingdom Metazoa; phylum Chordata; class Actinopteri; order Myctophiformes; family Myctophidae; genus Nannobrachium; species Nannobrachium achirus. The sequence continues at coordinate 60,036,582 of NC_137825.1, forward strand.
CAGACGAGAAGAAGAATGGAAGAAGAGAGAGGAGGAGATGATGGAGAGGGTGTTGAAGGCTGTGGTGACGGAGCCAGAAGGACCAACCCTGCCAGAAGAAAGGAAGAAGAGAGAGCAGAGAGAGAGAATGTTGAGCTTTGTGGCGATGGAGCCAGAAGAAACAAGCCTGTCAGCTGGTAGTAGATGGAACAGTCTGGAAGAAAGTAAGTATCAGTAAAATGGATCTGCTAACAGACTTCAAAAGATACTTGAAAAGTGACCTACACATTGTTAATTCCTCTTTCAGTAATGGAGCACATTATTTAAAATTATCCCTATTATTGATAATAATGTTTGGTTGTTTTAACTATAGCTGCACAAATCTGCATGAAACTTTGCATGCTAACTCCCTAGAGGCAAAGGAAATACCTTTGCCCTGCATTTTTCACATCTCCCTTTCATAGCGCCACCAGCAGGCCGACTTATGTAAAACATGTTTTTTAATATATATTACTCCTTCAGATTTTTTTTTTAATGCAAATCACACTTTATCCAATGTGCTTTACAGAGATTGTGTATTACATTCACCCATTCACAAACACATTCATTGAGACCTGTTCTCCGAGGAGCATCTTTTTTAGTTGTAGTTGTTTTTTTCTTCTGGTATTTTTATCATTGTAAAAGTCTTGCTGTCTGTTGTCTTGTGTTCCAGTGAGTGTTGGAACGCCATCTGAGACAGGAAGTTTATCCAGCTGGTCACCTGATAAGGCCTCATCCTCTCGTCGTGGATCAATAGCGCCCTCTTCAGGATATGGCACCATGAGTGATGTTCTGAGCCAGGCCTCCGCTGATGATAGAGTTCCATTAAGGAAGAAGATGTTTCAGAGACTGACAGGAAAGACAAGAAGAACAGAAGAAGACTGGAACAGACGACAGGAACAATGGAGGAGGAGAGAGCAGGAGATGAAAGACAGGATGTTGGAGTTTGTCTTGATGGAGCCTGAAGAACCAAGCCTGGCAGCTGTCAGGAGAAGAACCAGCATGGACCTCAGTCCTCCAAGCAGTGAGTATCAATACAACTGATCAGTTAACAGACTTTAACCCTAGTATCAATACAACTGACCAGCTAACAGACTTTAACCCTAGTATCAATACAACTGATCAGCTAACAGACTTTAACCCTAGTATCAATACAACTGATCAGCTAACAGACTTTAACCCCAGTATCAATACAACTGATCAGCTAGCAGACTTTAACCCTAGTGTCAATACAACTGATCAGCTAACAGACTTTAACCCTAGTATCAATACAACTAATCAGCTAACAGACTTTAACCCCAGTATCAATACAACTGATCAGCTAGCAGACTTTAACCCTAGTATCAATACAACTGACCACTTTAACCCTAGTATCAATACAACTGATCAGCTAACAGACTTTAACCCTAGTATCAATACAACTGATCTGCTAACAGACTTTAAACCTTTAAGACCTGAGTCTGATTCAACAAAATGTAGAATCTAAATAACAGTGTTTTTTTGTGCCAAGACCCCCAAAATTATATGTATTTGGCCACGGAACGAAGTGACGTGCTGTGAGATTGTAGATCTACTATTTTTGATCATCTGAATCCAAAGGAAAATGTATGATGCTATATACTGTATAGCTAAAATCTATAGAGACACACGGGCGCCTACAAATATGGCCGCCCTATTGTGATAGCGACCCCACTTCGGGTAAGGATGAACGGTGAACTGCAGCTGCCAATGCAATCCCAATGAGAGGAATTGTGAAATATCATAATTTCAGTGGTTGACTACTGAGACAATAGCAATTTTTTTTGTGTTCTAATAAAGTGTCCCATGAGTTAAATTTTGCCTTTTTAATGTGGCATATCTGTCATCTTGATACACAACCTACAATATACTTTAATATACTTCATCTGTGAGTCAAAAGTGCTAGCATTGGAAATCTTAAGTTTAGGTGGTCGCATGGTACAAACGTCATGAACGCATCCCTTGAGGTTTTCAATACCCAGATACGCTTGTCTCTCATGTATAATTAGGCTGTTTATTTTTGGAAAATGATCGCATCTCGCTTCTTCCAAACGGAGTCTTGCAGGTTATTTTTGGATTAATACTAACCTGGAGAATCCACTCTGTAGTTGAAAAGGTCGGGATCTTCAAAGTCGGCGCTCATAAACGCACAGCAGTAAAGACAGTGATGTCACTGAAAAGCGACAGGTTTTCTGTCTGCCGTTTCCCCTCTTCTCTGTTAACATTATGGGTAATCCATTCAAGTGGCAAATTAAACGTGACACACATCATGTATTTAGCAAACAAGAAGATATGTTATCAGGGTCAGGCCATACATTTGAAAACACATTTTTATTTAAATCAATATAGTCTTCAGTTCGTGTATGATTATTTTAATATTAGGCTAACCAAGGCTGAATTGCAATGACTTTCTATGGGCTGGCTTGCAGTTCACGTTCTCCCTTACCCGAAGTGGCGCCGCTGTTTCAATTGTGGGCGTAAATTTGTAGGAACCCGTGTGTCTCTATACTGATGCTTTCCTCTGTCTTGTTCCAGTGATTGGTGGAACGTCATCGGAGACAGGAAGTTTCAGGTCAACTGACAAGGTTTCTGATTGGCTGCTGAAGAGACATCCTGGACCAATAGCGTCCTCTTCAGGAGCTGACACCACGAGTGAAGCTCCAACCCTGCCGGTGAGAGATGAGTTAATTGGTTTCATTAAGGGACATATTTGTACCTCCAAAATAATGTTCACCAATTGTGTGTTTAAACAAGGCTCTCGCCTAAAGTTAAGTTGAGAATATTTAAACTCTGCCTGGCTTTGGTGCACACAGACCCTTGTAGATGAATACAGACTATGCGTTATGTAAGCATTTACAATTGAACTGGGTTCATGGATTAAGACACTTAAAATAATTTCTTAGACTGGCTGAATGTGGCTGAAAGTTCAGTTTAATGATGTCTTGCCTCTCCATTCTTAGGCACTACGTGTTAGTATGTCTTCAGAAGAAGAGCAGGATGAGGATTCAGGTGAGAGTCATTGATCATATTCATCTTTTACACTGTAAGCCTCCAAGCTGCCTCTGATCCACTAACTGTCCACTGTCTTTACTCTACAGACGACTGCATGAACATGATGATGAAGATGATGGAGATAGACAGTGGAGAGGAAGGTGAATAATGTAACTTAATCAATTCTACAATGATCTGTGAGGATTACAAACACAACTAAATGTTTTCTCTTTAATATCCTTCTTAAAGAGCTGAAGAACACTGATCTGGATTATTATGATACTGGTAGGTGAGAGTTTAATGAATGAATGAATTTATAAATCTATGATTCATAAATCTAAATCTGCACCTGGTCAAACTGTGGAATTCATCTCCTCGCTCAGATTTCACATCATGAGAACAGTTGACTTGATGAAGCTTATGTTTCTGTCCATGATTAAGCCCTGGTCCTGAAGCCGAGCTTTTCAACGGGATACTGTACATACTGTAAGATACAATATCACCAATACTGTGTAAATATGTGGAATGTGTTGCTATATTTCCCTCCAGATGAGATGTACTTGGGATCATGCTGTGAAAAATGCCAACATGTCCAGCAGGTCAGTTTGATCACATCAGATACCCTTGTTGTTATACGTACAGTGTGTACAGTACTATGTATGGCTGGTGATCCTTAATGCTCTCCTGTGTGTGTTTGCTTGGCAGAGCTACGGCAATGAGATGATCATTCCTGAGAAACTCTCCAGAGGACGCTTGCAGTGAGTCTGGACATCACTCTGACATCACTCTGACATCACTCTGACATCATCTGCTTATCTGGTTTCATGCTGTAGAGAAACCAAGTCTGACTTGTGTGTGTGTGTGTGTGTGTGTGTGTGTGTGTGTGTGTGTGTGTGTGTGTGTGTGTGTGTGTGTGCATTCTTTAGGGCTAAGCTGGAAGGAGAGGGGACATATGAGTGCGTGTTGACAGGCTTGATCTTTGAGGCGTCAGAGCGAGTCCTGGTGAGATATTCCATCCTGCCCTGGTCCAAGTTCAACAAGTTCATCCAGGACCCCTGGATGATTGCTGGTCCCATATTCAACGTACACACGGTCAACAAGGATCCATCTGCCATCAAACTTATTCAGCTCCCTCACTCCCTGTGCCTGGCTGGTGAGAAGATATGACATTTCTATTATTGACTGCACAACTACACATTGTCCTTGTATATACATACACTACAATACGATACGATACAATACAATACAATACAATACAATACAATACAATACAATACAATGAATTCAAACCGAAGAAGTGATATACCTGTAAATGCATTTTGTCTTGTTGTCTCTATAAAACTGTCCCTCCATCCGTCCTCCTCATTTTCTTCATCTGCAGGCCAGGACAAAGAGGTGGTGTTTGGTGTCCTACACGTCACTGGCAAGGATCCTGTCATAGAGAGAGTCCAGTCCTCTGGTAGTCATCTGAAGTGGCCGGTGTCCTCCCTGTCACCTGTGGGTGCCGTCGCCCAGCGCACCCAGCAGGATGAACACCACGGAGCGGTGTTCGTCTACAAAGACCTGGGGAGTAGCATCGACACTCACACATTCCGCATCTACCTCGCCCTCAACTGCAGCTCATGGCTTGAAGTAAGGATGGCACTAAGATGGAGACCGCATGCACGATTGCAGTTTAGCTTGGCATTTACACAAACACAGTTTATAATGATATAATCACGTGAAACTTTATCACAACTCGCTTTATCGCAAGGCGCTCTGTTGCACAGGAGGGTTATCTGTCCACACACTCAGTATAACCTTGATTTTGACTCATCAGATATGACTCCTTTTTGGCAACAATCTGTCTAGTTTAACTAACAATGTCTGTCTGTCCGTCCGTGTGTGTTCGTTATGGCTGAACAACTCATCTCCAGTACTGTCAGGCCGATCGGTGTGAAATTGTAAAATGGTTTGGATGACAGCTGGTGATTTGATCAATGATCATCAATATTCAAATTATATAATTTTATGACTGGTTGAAACAGTGGGTTCTCACTTTAATGTGGCCTTCAGTGTTGATTATTGATAACCTGTCTACAGTCTACATTCTAGTGACCTTCCCTTCTGTCTCTTCTCTCTTCTTGTCCACCTGTTGTCCTTGTGTGTGGCAGGACATCAAGAGGCAGTTGGAGTCTGAGATGGGACATTTCTGTAAAGTTCAGAAGAATCCCAACTGTCTCCTGGTAGAGGGGAAGTACCAGCTCACCAGTAAGCCAAGAGAGGACATCCACCCTGCGGTGAGTTTGTCTTGATGAGGTACCGTGGTAGCATGGGAGAGTGTTTTTTGCAGGTCGTTCAGTCCGAGTGTATCAAAAAAGCACCTTGGTTAAGGCAGCGGAAGCTTTTGATTGGCTGCGCGGAGGTGACGAAAGTCTTGGGGAAGGAGATACACCTAAACCTAACCTTAACCCTAACCATAACCTCAGTAAAACTAACGCTGGTGAATGCTAACCTGGTGAATGCTAACCTGGTGAATGCTAAATTGGTCGGACCAACGGTGCTTAACACATTGGCCGCCATTTTAACATTGACTGTATGGCTCTCCTGCCATTTTGTTTAATAAAGAAAATTATATATTTTTTTTATATTGACATTTTTCCTAAATTCTGTATTTTTTCGACAATGTCATACAGTACCTGAAATGAAACAGGACAACCTCTAGTCTCACCAAAAAATAAAATAAATAAATAAAAAGCTTTTTTTTCTATAGTTGCAGCCATCTCAAAATAGCCATTTTTGACCAAAATCCAGCTATAATTGAAAAAACTGGAGATATTGACCTTTTTGTGATCGATCGCTTTTCAAGTGGATAACTCACTTGATATTTGTCTTTATGGCTTCAGGCATTATCAGATAAGTGTACTAATGTAATTATGTAATAGGATTTCTTTTTTTTTTTTTTTTTTTCTGTTTAGAAAAATGCAGAGAAACATATTTTTATTGGCTATGTCTGACCATACACTCAGCAATTTCACATACTATATTGCAGTATAATGTGAGTATTTATGTGAGCCCCCACTTGGGGGCGCTTTCTCTCTGTCTCTATGTGTCTCGGATGGTTTTTGATCTCTACAGGTGCACACACACAAATAGACATCAAAGGGGGCATGAGTCTTTTTTTCTAACATATATTTTTTCGAAAATAGCAGATCTACAAGCTCTACAAGCTCAACACATCGCTCTGTGACACATTGAGAGCTTGTAGAGCTTGTAGATCTGCTATTTTCACATTCTAGGACATAGTTAGAAAAATGTCTCCCCCTGCCCCTAAAAAATCCTCTGCACTGCCCTGCTAAACAGCTCTGGTGCGCGTCTTTGCTAACGAGGCAAGTTGATCTCTGTTGCGTCTTTTGAGGCTACATCGACAGTAGTTGTTTGTTTTTTGGGGGGAGCGTGGTCCACGGACCGGCTGGTTCCCTGAGAAGTGTTGGCTGGAGACCAGGGTAGTGAGAGGACGGGGACCCCCTTCGTGATCGCCAGGGACCACTTCATTTGTCTCTGACAACTGGATGTCGTGTGAACTTATGTAACAAATGATCGATTGATTTTATAACTTATGTAACAGTTGATTATCGTGTTCCCACTGCTCTGCCTCTGCGGAGCGAAGCGTTGGGCCCGCGGACCCCCTATTGGTTCCGTTAGAAAGGCGACCAGGGACCCCCCTTTGCAAAGGACTGCTTGTGGACTAACATACCATTACAAAAAAATATATTATAGCCTGGATATATGGATTATAAACCTTGGTGTGGATTCTAATCAACCATCATCATTCTCAGGTATGTTTTAGAAGCATTTATATGGCGAATTGGCGATATTTTTTGTGTGTCTTGAGAGAGAGAGAGAGAGAGAGAGAGGCAGATCTCTGATAGCACTATGTCTTTATGGGACTGTGTGCTGATCAGGGGGACCACTGAAACAGACACAGTGGTCCGTGGACCAGCCAGCTAAGAGATGTACACACACACACACACACACACACACACACACACACACACACACACACACACACACACACACACACACACACACACACACACACACACACACACACACACACACACACACACACACACACACACACACACACACAGCTGTTCTAACACTTTTTTTTCTTCTCTTTTTTTTCCGGCTGCCAGCCTTGAGTGCTCAAATGCGTCACTTTGCCAGTTCACTGTGCGTTATGGGGAGATTTATACATTTGTATTGCAATTTATACATTATTACAGTCTTTTTTTCAAACACACTTACTTTGATGTGTGATATCTTTAAGACAGAAGGCTCAAAATTTGTCACGGGCTGGGGAAGAGTGTAATTAAACATTACATTATATAAAAGCAAATTCTCGGGACTATCGGGCCTGGCGGGGAATGACATTGGGATTTTCTCGGGACTATCGGGGGAGACGGGGAATGAGTTAACTGAGGTGCTTTTTTGATACACTTGGACTGAACTACCTGCAAAAAATACTCTCCCATGGTAGCATATCCCGTATACAAGTAGGGGCCAACCCATGCAGGGCTTTGTAAGTGATAAGCTAAATGTTAATATCGCTATGAACATGGTGTATGTACTATAGGGCATAGCAGTGTTGTACCTACTGTATGATAGAAAGCCCAGTTCGTTTTTTCCCCATTTCTTTTAAGCCTGGAATCAAACAATCACATACTATATCAGAGTCAAGAATTAATTAATTAACTGGATTGCTTGGTTCCAAGCTTAAAATTATTACTTTTAAATATTTTGAAATCTCTTTAAATCATACATGGGCAACTGGCGGCCCGGGGGCCACATGCGGCCCCCACCTTCACGTAATGCGGCCCACAGGTTCATATCGGAATACTGATATATTATTGATTTCAGCTGTTATAATTCCAAACATGGCCTGCTTTAATTCCGTCAGTCTATATTAGTAGCTTATTGTCTAGTATAGTAGTATTAGTAGTATTATTTTTTTGTTGAATATATTTGTACTTAAGTTCATAAAGTTAACATGGGTATATAATTAAATGTGTTTGAAATTAAATAAAAATGGTACATTTCAGGATTCAAATTAAAAAATAACAACAAAATTATTCAGGATTCCAATTCAAAAGAGGCATAAAATAGCCGATCTACAAGCTCAAAACGCATCGCAGCGCGATGCGCTTTGAGCTTGTAGATCGGCTATTTTGTGCCTCTTTTGAATTGGAGATACTAGAATGACAAAGTACGACATAGCACTATGCAATGTGGCCCTCTGGAGTGAAGGTGGAAATATAGTGGCCCTCGCCATCATCAAAGTTGCCCACTCCTGCTTTAAATGAATGGCCTTTCTATCCGTGGAACCAGAAGATGGCCACCACTGCTATGCCTGATAATGAATTAAATGTACAATGGAAGATAATGCTTCTCATGTCTGTGCAGAACTTGCCTTTCACCCTGAAACCAACCGCGTTCAAAGGATACTTTGAAGCCAGCTTCAAGCAGCTTCCCTTCACCTTCAACGTTACAACGAGAGGCACTGACGACCTGGTCTGGTCTGCAAAGATTGAACAAGGTACCGAGTGGACACAGTCCACTGTCTACTAGTACCTACAGTATGGACACAGTCCACTGACTACTTGAATGTCATTGTCTGCATGTGTTTATTATCTGAATGATGACTCCTATCTTTTGTTCTCGTGTCAGGTGACTTGGATAAAATGCAGAGCAGGTTCCAACGACTACTTGGTTGGTTATGGGGCTTGGGGAAAAGCAATACATGTAAGCATGATTCATTTAGTTTACTTTGTGTGATATCAGTATTTTCAACATTGTAGAATCATACCATAATTTCTACATCGCACTCACGCTCATGTATGCACACATGCTTGCATGCTCACACCCACAAACTCAAGCCACACTGCATGCACACATGTTGTCTCTAATTCTTTCAGGGCTGTCAAAGTGAGTGCACCAACTGTTTAATTTATGGCCCACCTCTGTGTTTAGCCTGGGACAAGAGACACCAGAAACATAATCATGATTAATCACAGCTAACCTGTAATGAATCTGAATAAAATGCTCACTCTTTTGACCACCCTTCTTGAGGAAACTCAAAGAAAACATTAGACTGACATCCAGTTGTTGGACAGAATACAGCTACAGCTACTATGTCACTAATACTCACCATCAGTGTGATCACATCTGTATGGAAGAACATGTCAATGAGCTGATGTGTGTTCTGGTCTGTAGCTGACCTAGAAGAACAGAGTAATGTAACTATGTATTGTTGTCTGTAGGTGAGAACAGAGTAATGTAACTATGTATTGTTGTATGTAGGTGAGACTACAGTGTCTCTTCAAGAACAGAAGAGTCTTCATCCTGAGTCTGAGCCAATCACAGAGCGTGACTCACATCATGTTCAGGTAAATATCTCACAGTCCATGGTTGCCATGGGAACCAGCCTGACATGGTTAATGTGGCTACAGGTACCATGTTCTCCATGTGGGACATTTCAGAAGTAACAGAGCTGATTGAAGATAATAATGATGAAATAGAAGATCATGATTAATCTTAAAGACAGATTGGACATTTAGACTCAAGAGAAGACGGGTCTGTCAGAGACACAGGACACATGACGCTGTCACTCTACCTAATGATGTTTCTGAGGTTTTGTTTATATGTTCAAACAGCGTGATCACACACAATGATTACATAGTCAATGCAACAACGTGACTTGGCACATCTTTGCATCGAGTGGCGAGAATGAGGCGAATGGGGCGATGCGAACAAAGCTCACCATCATGTATTGTTATTTTGCGGTGGGAACGCACTTTAAGACTTTAGTCTTGTAATTTAGTTGTGACTCCATGCTCAAGTCAAATTAACCTGGGGCTTCGGAAAGTGTCTTGTGTTGAGGATATTCTTTCATCACTTAGAGAGTAGACTAGTCTTTACCCGGGGGTGTCGACACCTGTTGTAACTAAAATGTTTGCACTTATTCTGGTGAGCTCTAGGAATGTCTATTCAGTTTTACTAATGTAAATAGTAACTTGTTGTGGAGTGGAGTTGTAATGTGTTATTTCTACATACAGAGTGATGTGTTCGGTGCAACAGCATCAAAACCAAGGTCTGGTGGATTCAGTGACCATGAAACTGTGGCTGAAGGTGTGAGGCAGGTTGCAGGTTAGTTTCCTGTTTCTAATATCATTCAAACGATTATTACAGCTTTTATTTTAACATACTTAATGTACTGGAGGAATAGCGTTATAACATTTTAATTAAAACTGTGTTACTTAAGTTATCAACTGAAGACACAATTTGAATTTATCCGGTTTTCAGAGTCTGCCCTGTTTATTTGAGTGAATCGGTTCACTGAATATCATGTCTAGTGTTTGATGCAGCCTGTGGCTTTAGAAGCTACTTGTTTTCTTCACATCATGAACATGAAAGTCATTTCTGTTACACTATCAACTGATTGTTGTTTTCTCTCAGGTCCATCAGCTGTGAAAGAACCTCACATCAGCCAGACAACAGGTAAGATTTGTACTCTCTGACCTTCATGTTTGACCCTGAATGTTCAAATGGACAATACGCTAATTAATGTGATGTCCTAAAATTCTCAGTCATCAGTGTCATTAACCTTTAGCAAATTCATCATTACACCTCTACTTTTCTGAGGGCAGAAGTCTATATGTTTTCTTTGTCTTTTTCCATGATAGATACCTTTGTGAAGAAGAACTGGAGTGATCTAGTTCAGCGCGTCACAGCGGTTATGGCTATAGCAGACGACCTTCTGCAAAAGGGCATTCTGGCATTTGAGACGTACAACGACATCTGGAACTCAACGCCCCATCAAACTCAAATGAGAAAAATGCTTGTCACTGTAGAACTAAAAGGAACAGCAGCCATAGCAGCGTTCTACCAGGCTCTGCAGAAGCACGAGTCCTGTCTTCTCCAAGATCTGGGTGAGAAAATAAACACTTCAAATCTCTCTTTCAGTCCAGTCTGTTGGAGGTCTGTGTGACAAGCTTTTAATTTTATTCTATTTTCACCTTCCAGGAGACGACACGTATCTTTGATAGATGACTGAAGAGACAACAACCATCCACTGACACGTCTCTTTGATTTGCACTTTAATTGAGAGAAACGTGAGACGATCCTTAACCTGTTTTTATATATGACTAGTTTCTGCTAGGATTTCTTGCAGGAAGTTGTACAGAAAGAAACATATTGACAGAATGATCTTCATTTCTATGATCCTATAGATTACTATTGCTATGCAATTGATGTATTACCTGATGTTTTCATTGCTTACTGTATTTCACTCTGTTTCAAGAGCATCTGCTAAATGCCTAAATTCTAAATTGAAGATCTGTATTCATTTATGTGTTTTCTTTGTTGGCCTGTGACAACTTTGAACAGGAAGAAGCCGAACAAGCTTCTGTGTTAAATTCCACTTGGTGACTTAACTTTAGGTTTGTCAAGTAGGGCGGGTCCCTTAATATGATATGTGGAATACATTGAACAAATGTTGATGCTGCCTGGTATGGTGGACCACCAGAGAATGGTCTATACTGACCACCAGAGAATGGTCTAATACTGACCACCAGAGAATGGTCTATACTGACCACCAGAGAATGGTCTACTGACCACCAGAGAATGGTCTATACTGACCACCAGAGAATGGTCTATACTGACCACCAGAGAATGGTCTACTGACCACCAGAGAATGGTCTATACTGACCACCAGAGAATGGTCCAGGGACCACCAGTGAGTTCACAGACCAAAGGATGAAGACCCCTACCATAATGTAGGACTTGTACAGTACGCAGTGTCATTTGTACATTTGATTTGTAGATTTTATAAATTTCAGCCCCTCTTGTACAGATGTAAAGCTCACACATGTTGAGATAATAAAATGCAGTTTTATTATTTGTGAGAGTGATTGATTGAATACTTTATTGCGACTGTCAGGTCACAGTCAGTCAGTCTGTCCGTCACATCACACTTTTGCCCTACTCTTATCTCGGGCACCGTTGCCCCTATCCATGCCAAACTTTGCACACACACTCCTTGGCTGGCAAACCCTCATTTCTCACATCCCCCTCTTCTAGCGCTACCATCAGGCAGATTTTTTCAAAACACATTTTTGGACACTGCCTCTACAGATTTTGGCCTAAAATCACACAAAGTGGTACACAGTATCTCTAAAGTCATGTCATCAACATGGATCCGTCCCATTTCCCATATTCCCTTCTGATTGGCTACGATTGCCTTCTAAAGTCTGTGTACGCGATGTGGCGGTCGCTTATCTCGATATCCGATTAGCTTGTATATCTGCTATTTTTCAATAGCTAAAGTATAAAATAATTAAGCCCCCACTGCTGTATACTATGTATATTCAATGTTTTCAGGCCAAGGACCCCTTAGTTGAGAGAGAGATGAAGCAGGGACCCCCACAACCACATGGTTTCATTGTTTGACAGCACAATCATCATTGTATTTTGGATTCATGTTAATGTGTGTTTTCAGATAGGCCTATTTAACCACTTGAACCGTAAACACTTAATAAACTTGACCTTTCACTGTACTTAGTCTGCTCTTTTCCCCCTCCAAAGCTCTTTAACGAAAATAGACGATCTACAAGCTCACAACGCCTCGAGGCGTTGTGAGCTTGTAGATCGGCTATTTTTGGCTAATGTTCTCAGCATATGGACACTAGGGTTCAAGTGGTTAATATAAAAAAGGGAAAAATACAAGTTCCTATCACACAAAGATTTGGAGGACCCCCTGTAGTAACTCTGAGGACCCCCTAGGGGTCCTGGACCTGGAGTGGGACAGAGTTACTAGGGCCCAAGGTGGAGGGGCCTTAAATATTTTATACTTTAGCTATTGGAATTAGCTATCGAACTGGGAACCCTTCGTGCTCTAATAATGGTTTCTCTACCCCTGAGCTATGCCGCTATGCCGTGTGAATGTGGGAAGTGAGAACGCTGGCATCGACTGTTCACCACATCACCTCCCAACCTATGAATGAATGAATGAACCAATCATACTGTTCACCTCATCACCTCCCAACCTATGAATGAATGAATGAACCAATCATACTGTTCACCTCATCACCTCCCAACCTATGAATGAATGAATGAACCAATCATACTGTTCACCTCATCACCTCCCAACCTATGAATGAATGAATGAACCAATCATACTGTTCACCTCATCACCTCCCAACCTATGAATGAATGAATGAACCAATCATACTGTTCACCTCATCACCTCCCAACCTATGAATGAATGAATGAACCAATCATACTGTTCACCTCATCACCTCCCAACCTATGAATGAATGAATGAACCAATCATACTGTTCACCTCATCACCTCCCAACCTATGAATGAATGAATGAACCAATCATACTGTTCACCTCATCACCTCCCTACGTATGAATGAATGAATGAACCAATCATACTGTTCACCTCATCACCTCCCTACGTATGAATGAATGGACCAATCATACTGTTCACCTCATCACCTCCCTACGTATGAATGAATGGACCAATCATACTGTTCACCTCATCACCTCCCTACGTATGAATGAATGGACCAATCATACTGTTCACCTCATCACCTCCCAACCTATGAATGAATGAATGAACCAATCATACTGTTCACCTCATCACCTCCCAACCTATGAATGAATGAATGAACCAATCATACTGTTCACCTCATCACCTCCCTACGTATGAATGAATGGACCAATCATCTACTCACAATAATCGTATCGTGGAGGTTTAAATTTATCATAACATTATCCTCCGTCATGCACTGGGACCTTTTATTTGCCAAGCTGCATATACGGTAACATTTAAACCCTCTAGAATTGGTCAAACGGACCTGAAAATAACATAACTTGATACAGTCTTTTTTTTCATCCTATACCAAATCTCCCTCTAAAAAAATAAAAAAATAAAAAATAGCAGATCTACAAGCTCACAACTTGTGAACTTGTGAGCCCAGGCTGACACTATAAGCTGCATTTGCATATTAGCCTGTTTTTTAAGTCAGATATTTGGAATTTGACGATATGTTTTACAAATGATACAAGCAACACAATAAAATATAAAATGTACATTTTAACTGAGTGTGGGGGGCTGGATATTGGATAGGGGGTGCTGGCCCCAAAAGGGTTTTGATACACTGGTCTGTCTAGTGTCTACTCTACCCTAACCACTCAGACTGGTACAGTATAACACTGGTCTGTCTAGTGTCTACTCTACCCTAGCCACTCAGACTGGTACAGTATAACACTGGTCTGTCTAGTGTCTACTCTACCCTAACCACTCAGTCTGGTACAGTATAACACTGGTCTGTCTAGTGTCTACTCTACCCTAGTCACTCAGACTGGTACAGAGGCTCTTCTTACAGTGTGTCGCTGCCCTCTTATGGCCAGACATGGTAATGCAGCTTGAATCAGCTCAGATGTACATTGTTACAACATGCTTCAGAATGTGTTGTGAGATTCAACTTTGTTTGAGTTCGTTTTCACGCTAAAAGAGCTCCTCCTGAGCCTCACCATGATGCAACTCCAAAGATTGTCGAGAAATTAAAAAATAGTTGCTCATTGGGTAGAAATTGATCATTGAAAATGTGCTCCTCACCGACATGTGACGTTCTTGTTCTTGGGCAAGAAATGTAACTTTTAAATGAAATGTGTCCATCGTATCCATTGAAATGTAGCAGCATCATGTGACTGACTTTAACCCCTGCCCCAACAACAGTCTGGGTCTAAAAGCCAGGGGTGTTGCACCAAATTCTGGGCCCTGCAGGGTACAAAGGATTCACTGCGGGCTTTAGTGCTTTAACTATTGAAAAATAGCAGATATACAAGCTCACAGCGCGGTGCCGCGCTGTGAGCTTGTATATCTGCTATTTTTGAAAAATCATGAAAATGTGTGCTTTCAAGTCTTTGAAATATTTTTTTGAAAGACCTATGTTTCTATGTCAGTGGTGCTCAAACCTTTTCATGTGAAGGACCCCCAAAATGATATGTATTTGGCCACGGACCCCCCATCTCAAAATATTTAGTTCCAGGGTCCCCCCATGAAGCAACATTTTAGTTAGAAATGTTTGCTTAAAAAATACATATATTCAAAGATTTGCACACATTTTCACGGCCTCTCAAAAATAGCAGATCTACAAGCTCGCAGCGCGGCACTCAGTGCAACGCTGTGAGCTTGTATATCTGCTATTTTTCAATAGCTAAAGTATAAAATAAATAAGGCCCCCTCCAACTCAGTCCCCCCCCCCCCCTCCCATGTGACACCTCTGCTAAAAGCCACAACACTACTAACATACTGTAGTCGTTCTAGAGTCAACACTACTAACATACTGTAGTCGTTCTAGAGTCAACACTACTAACATACTGTAGTCGTTCTAGAGTCAACGCAGGCCTTCAATTCCACAACAAGGACAAACAGCAGCAGAGCAACATCATCATTAACCACACCATCAGCACACATACGACACAAGCAGCATCCAACACCAACAGCATTAAGCAATCTGATTGGTTGAAATAGTTATCTGGCCTTGATTCAAACCAGCATCAAAGCACAGGTCTCATCAAAGAAATAAATCATCTGTGTTGGCTCGCAAAAGAGCAGCCGTCTCCCTGTCCCAGAACTATGCTACAGGTATGCTAGCAGTTTCTCATGAGAAGTTCAGAAGTGAAATATGGCATTAAAAGATTATACATTTCTATCCAATATCTTAATTACAATTAAATAGATTTCTTTTCCCTTTTTTAAGCTTAACTGTTGTAGAGAGACTTTGAGTAGAACCGCTGCTCCTACACTTGGAAAGGAGTCAGCTTAGGTGGTTCGGGCATCTAGTACGGATGCCCCCCCGAGCGCCTTCCTAGGAAGCTCCTCTATGCACGTCCCACTGGGAGGAGACCCCGTGGCAGACCAAAGACCAGATGGAAGGATTATATCTCCAAACTGGCTTGGGAACGCCTCGGTATACTCCCTGAGGGAGTGGAGGAAGTTGCTCAGGATAAGGAAATCTGGAGGTCTCAGTTGGAACTGTTACCCCCGCGACCCGATTCCGGATAAGCGGGTGAAGATGGATGGATGGATGGCCATTCTTTAACGTGGTTATAGGTTCAAGGAGTTTATTTGTCATTCAGGACAAGTACAGAACGAAATGTGTTACCAGCTCCTGGACATGGAGAAATAATAAAATATACCGATAAAGAAACTACATAATACCTAAAAATAATTGCACTTGCCCGCTAAAGACAGTACTAAAAAACAGCAGCATTAAAAACAGCATTCAGGCACTTCAGCCCTGCCTGTTAAAGCACAACCCTCTCCTGTATTATGGCTTAATCCAACAGCATATCATCGCTGTCGGGCAGAATCCTCGTATCTCCAAGATTCAAATTTGTATGTTCTTTCGCAAAGTAAAGCCCTGCTTCATCATACAAGGCCGTCGCACAGAAGTAGTGAAAACAGCAGATCTACAAGCACACAACGCCTCGCGGTGCGAGGCGTTGTGTGTTGTTTTCACTAGTTTAAATCATTTTAAAAATGATAAATGCAGAACGAATGGTTTTGGACATACAAGGTTTCCACCCGACAACGACGATATGTCACAAGCAGCATCCAACATCAACAGCATCCAACAGGTAACAGCATCCAACACAAGCAGCATCCAACACTGAGGGTGCGTTCACACAGTACGAGCTGTAAAGAGTGGAACTCCGCAGCCTACAGCAGCATTACTGCCGTTCCTTTGAACTTTGACACTTGAGCGGCTGATGGGGGTGTCAACAAAGTGACGTTCTTCCGGCGTTTAGGTCTGTCCCATTGGTCAGAGCCTCTCACTGGGTTTAGGTCTGTCCCATTGTTCAGAGGGTTTATATCTGTCCCATTAGTCAGAGGGTTTATATCTGTCCCATTGGTCAGAGGGTTTATATCTGTCCCATTGGTCAGAGCCTCTCCCTACGGGGTGACAGTTCAGCAGTGCTGACCCTAAAACGGCACAATGACGCTTCGGTCATCGTCCTAACACCCCTTCCTGGTTATTCCCTTAACATGGGAGTGGATGGGAGTTATGCTGCTGAGCTCGTACTGTGTGGACGCACCCTAACAGCATTCACCAAGGCCAGCATCAACACTGACTGCAGCATTAAAGCAGCTGCAGCATCCAGCAAAGGAAAAGGAAACATTAGGGCGTGTCACAATTAACAATCGCCTTATCACAAGTAGGCCTATTTGAGATAATCAATGCTTTTTGGAGGGGGAGGGGGGGAGGGGGGGGGGGGGGGCTGGTAATAGTCATAATCATCATAACGGTTTCCATGTTGAAAAATGTTAATATATTTTCAAATATTAAAATATGGAAATAGCCGATCTACGAGCTTAAAGCGTCTCACAACGTGATCGGCTTTTCTTTTTTAAAGTAGCCTACACAGTTATTGAATTATGCAATACTGCTTCATATTAATCTGCTGCTTTGTGCAGATTTTGTTTACAAAGCCTAAAAAAAATCATAACGTTAATACGACACAATTAAATCATTGAATCGCAATTATTTGAGCCACGATTGATGTTGGAGTTAAACGTCATATAATGGTGACAGCCCTAAAGGAGGGTTCCTTACTAGCCGCAAATTGCAACACTAGATTTTTTTTATAATCGGATGAATCTAGGGTTGTAATACCTCCCATAGGCAGCCAATGCATGAAAACAGTTTTTTGCTATCTGATTGTATTAAACGATGTCAAACTCACCAATATTGCGGCTCTATGGGAAGCTTAGAATTTACTCTTTCTATCTGCAAAGTGTTTGTTTCAGAAAAATCCACCATAGACGATCCACCATCCGATTATAAAAAAAATCTAGTGTTGCAATGTGCGGCTAGTTCCTTACCTTGAGTTGTCTCCTCTCCGCTGATAAGGATAATCCAATTCTGTTTCCACACCGGGTCCTCAAACTTTATCATTTCAAGGTCTCCCCTTAACTTTGACAGTTTACAAAATGGAACCAAATGGACCCGTCAGGGTCCATTTGGTAAACTGTCAGAGTTACAGACTTGCAGGGGTCAATTTAGACCCCCATAAAGGAAACTAAAGAGTCCCTGAAATCCACTTTGAGCACCACTGTTTTAGCAGCTTTCACCTTGCAACTCTAAAGCAAACATGAAGAAATAAACTATGTTCATGAAAACAAACATCCCTCACACTGCTCCTGCTCATGAAAACAAACCTCCCTCACTGCTCCTGCTCCTCCTCTGTTTCTGTTTACACTGACAGAAGTTTGAGTCCCACTGGACTTCCATCATCAGTGTCTTACAGCACACCTCTTCCTGTTCACAGCTGTGACACAATCACACCCTCCTCTGTGGGAGTGGCTCTCAGTGATTGTGTGTGAGCTGTGAGTGGTGGAGGGGCCTTAATTATTTTATACTACTGAAAAATAGCAGATCTACAAGCTCACAGTGTGGCACCAAGTGCAGCGCTGCGAGCCTGTAGATCTGCAATTCTTTGAAAAGTCGTGAAAATGTGTGCAAATCTTTGAATATAATGTATTTTTTAAGCACATTTGTAACTCAGATTTTGCTTCTGGGGGGTCCCTGGAACTAAATATTTTGAGATGGGGGTCCGTGGCCAATCATTTTGAGGGTCCTTCACACAGCACCACTGACCACTGACTGCCGTGCTGTGAGCTTGTATATCTGCTATTTTTCAATAGTTAAACCACAAAATAATGCGTAATAATGTGTTCACAGTCTACTGTAAATGGGTTAAACCCCCTCCCCCTATGAAGAACATTCATGGGGGGCCCGCAGTGAATCCTTGTACCCATTTGGTGCCACACCCCTGCCTGAGGGCATGATTGCAACAACAAAACAAAGAAAAAGACCATGCATTACTGCATCACAAGTAAAGCCCTTTGCACACAGGACAGTTGCGTTTTTTTCGTTTGCGGCATGAATAAAACGCATTGGATTTGGTGTGCAAGGCTGTGCGGAATCGGCGCTGCGGATCCAAAAAGGAGTCATAAAAGGAGTGATGATTTTTTTACCGCATGCGACAAGACGCAGGAATCGAACTGGTTTCGATCGAGAAAACGCACGGCGGCAGCCACTCGTCGCACGGCTAATTCGGAGCCGGTGTGCATGAGGTCATAGAGAATCATTGTTTTCTTTTCAAAAAATTATATTGTCCGTTTTATCCGTGCGGTTAAACGCGCCTGTGTGCAAAGGGCTTAAGCTGGTTGCACACTGCTGCGTTTTTCGGGCCGAATATCGGAGTGAATTTCGGAGCCCGCAAAAAAAAAATCAACCTCACGTTATGTCAGTCACGTTTGCACACTGCCGCCCGTTTCGCGCACCATTCGGTCCCTTGCTCTCTCTATCTCTCTCTCTCTCCTTGCCCTGAAAAACGCATTTCGCAACGAAAAACGCAGCAGTGTGCAACCACCTTAAATGTACACAACATGAAAACAACTGGACCATGCATTACTGCATCACAAGTAGAAAAAGACTATGCATTACTGCATCACATGTACACATTATACATGAAAACAACTGGACCATGCATTACTGCATCACAAGTAATGTACACATTATACATGAAAACTGGTCCAAGCATTGGCCAAATTGTCAAATAATATCAGAAAGAGGGAAAAAATAACACATCTGCTATTTTCACAATATTTATCCGTGGAACCAAGTCACATGCAGAATGTAATGCCTCAACTCTTTCCAAGTGATTGTGTTCAAATATGTTTTTGTTCATATTCCATCCTGATTGGCTAAGATACGTTTGCAGGAGTGTATAATTTCCCTGTATCTTACGGGGAAAGATTGACATCCAGGCCTACACAGCATAATGTGACATAAATGTGCCTGTTGGGATGAATTGACCACATAAATATCATCCTAAAACATTATTAAAGGAGATTCTGTGCCACAAAAGCAGAAGTTTGAGAGTGTTTTAGATCAGGTTTATAAATAGCAGTGAATTCTTCATGACGGCTGCATGCTGCTGTCTGGCTCCACTGGTGATCCCAGAGCCCTCCTCACTCACACATTAGTGATGTGTCGTTCATGAGTGATTCGTTCATAAGATTCGAATCATTAGCATGACTCGTGAACGATTCGTTCAAATCCCTGAAATGGGTCGTTCACACTTTCGTTCACACCCCCGTCCGTCCCCCTAATAGCCCCGGCCGGCAGACAGGACGCGACGGTGGGCTGTACTCGCGACGTAATAAAAACGCTCCCGCGATTGTGTTTTTCACGGGACGATCGCGCTATGAACGAATCATTTGAACGAATCTTTTGAACGAATCATTACCGTGAACGTGAACTAAATGATCCGTTCACTGAAATGAACGGGATTGCCCATCACTATCACACATAGACATCAAAGGGGGCACCCTTACTTAAGGTTCATTGGGCCCACGTTGTCTGCCGCTGTGCTTAAAGGGTTCCCCTGTCGGCCCTGACTTCTATTGGTCACTGCCCTTCTTGTTTTGAAGTCTCTCGATGCTGAACTGTGCTCAGGGAATTTAGTCCCGATCTGGGTCGGATACCTGCCCTCTCCATTCTGAGGGGGCCCTGGGGGGCTGGGGACTGATTGCTTCGCTCATCATATATTAACTTTTCCATTCTACATGGTGTTGTCATGTCTTTTTTTTTCTTGTTTTATTTGCTGTTATTGTTGTTGTTCCAGATTGTCACTTTTCTTTTTCTTGTACAGTATTCAAGATAGCGCCGCCCATGGCTGCTGTGGTGACTACGTGTTGCGTTCTGTCGGTGTTGTTTGGTGTTTGTCTGTTTTTTGTTTTTATGTTATATGTGAAAAAATGATTTGAAT
Organism: Nannobrachium achirus; assembly: GCF_963921795.1. Taxonomy (NCBI): domain Eukaryota; kingdom Metazoa; phylum Chordata; class Actinopteri; order Myctophiformes; family Myctophidae; genus Nannobrachium; species Nannobrachium achirus. Next base: position 60,057,503 of record NC_137825.1, read on the forward strand.
GCAAAAATGTAGTATGCCAAAGCAAATTCCTATGTGTATTACACAATGGTTAATAAAGTAATCTGAATCTGAATTGTTGTGGTTTATATAATGTATGCTTAAAAATTTAATAAACATATTCTTCAAAAAAAAAGAAAAATACATCAAAGGGGGCTTGAGCCCCTGCCCTTTTATCCGTCTGTAAAAAGTGCCCTCTCCAGACCATGAATGCAGTTTTTACTACGGTGAAAGAAACACAAATGCCCCCTTTTTCCATGCCATACCTGAAGGCATGCAGAGTTCAGAAGAGGGAATTGCCTTTTCCAAAATGTCCTGAACTTGAATGCAGCATCGTATGTTGAAAGAATTTCCCTCTGTGTAGAAATCTGTTACGCCACATCTCCAGTATTGACTTGATTATGCCTCTGCACGTCCCTGCTCCGCAGTGCTGTCCCTAAGCGCCCTTCGCAGGGTAGCGCCCTACACACTTTGAAGGGTGCACCCTCTGAAATGAGACGCAGGAATAGTGGGGTCCAGGGACCCTCGTGGTTCCTGGAGGGGTTTCCAAATGGCCCCTTACCGGTTGGGTCCATTTGGTTCCATTTGTACGCTCTCAGAGTTATGGGGGTCCTTGAAATGAATAAATAACATTAAATATAAGAAACACTAAATGTATAATTGGTAAGCTGTGTGAGTGTGAAGTAAGTCAGTCTAGTGATGTGCAGAAGCAGGGATTGAACCCAGTGCTCCCACTCACCAGTCCAACTCACAAGCCGTCGTGCCAATAGCGTGCCCTATTGGTAGGGCTGTTGTGGGCTGCTTCATCGCTGCGCTAACGATGGGGGCTACAGTACATAAGGAAGAGATAGAAATCATTTGGTTAAATTTGTACACTCTCAGAGTTAAATTAACACTGATGGCTTTTTACAGCATAGATTGGGATCCTGCGGAGATGTAAAGACTAGTATCAAATGGTGGACTAATCTACTGTATATCAAAGTGGGGTGAAATGATTGAGAATCACAGGAGGGAGAAGAGCATTTGTGAAAGAAGCAGGCTTAAAAGCAGCAACACCAGAATATAAAAATAGGTGTCACATCTGAAGCTCACGTTAGATCATTATTTGATTGATTTATGATTTGTTGATTTTGCAGGATTCATAATAATGAAGAGTAAAAATATGTTTTACTCTACATGTGCAAAAGGCATAATATAAATTAAAGCTACCTCTCCTGTTGTACCCCAGATTTTAACAAAGGTCTCCTGCACAAGTGCTGATTATTTATTTGGTGGTCTACATCTGGCCTACATCTGGCTTACATGTCTCAGCTGCTTTGAAAATGAGGGCCTGCCCTCAATTGTACTACGGAGTTTAAATAAAGGTGATGATGATGATGGCCTACATCTGGCCTACATCTGGCCTACATCTTAGCACAAAGAGTTTCAAGTCAGCTCTTAAATAGCACCGCACACTTCACTTCTTTTATTTATCTCTGGGATTCCATTCTACACTGTCCAATCCTGTGTTCATTTAAAAGTTAACCAAATGGACCCTTACGGCCGGGTCTGTAATTTTGAGAGTTAAAGACCCGTAAATTAATGGTCCGTTTCAGTTCCATGAGTTCTGATGCGATGCAAGAGTGCAGTCTAACACCCGACGTATTGTATATATTTCAAATCCTAATAGTTTTTTGAAAAACCTGTTTCTATGTCAGTGGTGCTCAAACCTTTTCATGTGAAGGACCCCCACAATAATATGTATTTGGCCACAGGTTTAGGGTTAGGGTTAGGCCCCCCATCTCAAAATATTTTGTTCGAGGGACCCCCCAGAAGTAAAATTTGTGTTACAAATTCTTAAACTAAACTATAATATATATAGGCCTATTCAAAGATTTGCACACATTTCACGACTTTAAAATTGCCACTCAATGCCACTCAACTCCAAATACTGTAACGCCAACTCCATTATACTCCAACAAGATTCAATTTATCCCCTGAGCAAGCAGACAGGCTCTATTAGCTCAATGGTGAAACATGTCAGATAGTAAAATAGTAAAAAGTACAGTTTATTTTTTTCTTATTTCCACACATCCACTCTAAGGTATATTAACGACATGTTGAAAATGAGTGGTATTTTCAACATTGATGTAGCAACTTAAAGGCTTTGTTGCTACAATGTCTCCATAATGAAACACGCTCTATATAGTTTGATATCAACTAATATCTCACTGAGAGGAGAAGAAACCACGCTATATTGTATTCACACATGTGTGCACCCATAGGCCAGTCAATCTAAGTAAAAAAAAAGGCCAAACCCAAAGGAAATTGCAATATAGTAATGTGACATGGTTTTTATTGATCAAAATACCCTCCTGCATCATATATTAAAAGTTGTGAATGATATATTTAGTGGATCAAGGTAAATTCATGGGGTTCAAGTTGGAGGAATGTTTTTCGTGCAAAACAAATGCTTGCAATGGATTCAGAAAAAAAAAAACATTATTTTTTCCCTGTATAGTAAGTGAACAAGACCCAAACTTGAACCCCCTGAATTTACATTGATCCACTAAATATATCATTCACAACTTTTAACATGTTATTTGGATGACCTACAATGTACAATTTACATTTTAGGCATTTAGCAGACGCTTTTAATCCAAAGCAACTTACAATATGCAGGTAATACATGAATATAATAAGCAAGATAATATGTCAGTACATCAACAGCAATACAACCAAATGCATAGGAATATCAATCTAGAAAAATAAAACATAAACCCTGAATGATTACTATTGAAATTTATTTGAGGTCAAACCACAGATTGACTGGACTTGTTGCATGCAATTTAATAGATGATGAAAATAATAATAATATTTAGCCAAATGTAGAGCTAGCTTATATAGTAACACATTTTTGTTGATCCTTTTAGTCATGAAACTGTACCTTTTCCTATGCAAACCTCTACAGAGGTCTTCAAAAGGGGGTACGCAACCCCTAGTGGGTATGCGGAGGTACTGCAGGGGGTTTGCTAAATTGTTGCTTGATTAAACAAAGGAATAAAAAAGGTTTTTGTCTTTAAATATTTTTCACATTTATGTTGAAAATAAATCATGATTCTGTCCATTTTGAATAGCTTGTATGAGTACTGTGCAACTGACAGATTGTTGATATGTTGATCAATTAGGCCTACTAAGTTTAGAAATGGCAGTGGTATACATGGCCACCCTGCTGGCTGTACTTTGTGTACATGTAAAATAAAAAAATATGTTGTAGCCCCGACCCCCGACCCTACGAGGTGGTAGGGGGTCCCTGGTCAATCTCCCCATCAGTTTGGGGGTCCCTGGCCTGAAAACGTTGAAGACCTCACTATAATACATCATACATCATACATCATCAATCAATCAATCAATCAATCAATCAATCAATCAATCAATCAATCAATCAATCAATCAATCAGGTCAAACTGTTGTAAATGTGTTTAGGGCTCTCATTTGGCTTGTTTTCTTCTACATTCTTTTACATGCGCAGACATGATCATGTGAGTAGGAAACCAGTTTGACCACTTCTCTCTTTTCTCTCTCGCTCTTCTCTCTCTCTCTGTCAGTCTCTCCGCCTCACCACTCTAACTAACCAGGACATAGAAACCATTTTATTGTCAGGTTTCATTTCTGACGCTTGTGTTCGACTACAGGACGTTAAAGTAGCTCATAGCTCAGTGTCTCCAGTCCGGGACTATTATATTTACTCAGCACTTTGTGACATTAATAGGCCTAAGTAGTTGTGTGTCTGCAAACAGAGAATGATCGAGATTTCCCCCAGATGAGGAGGATTGTTGACAGACTGCGTTAAAGGGCAACAGTCCGCCATTCCGAAACACCGCTATTCCGAAGCAGGGTTAGGGTTAGGTTTAGGGTTAGGGTTAGGGTTAGGGGTAGGGTTAGGGTTAGGGTTAGGGTTAGGGTTAGGGTAAGGGTTAGGGTTAGGGTTAGGGTTAGGGGTAGGGTTAGGGTTAGAAGTCAACGTTCGGAATAGCGGTGTTGGGTTAGAAGTCAACGTTCGGAATAGCGGTGTTTCGGAAAGGCGGGGTGTAACCGCGTTAAAGACAGGTAAGGATTCAATAGAACTGAATGACTGTGTAGTGTCAGTGTGTGTAGGTTACATATGACACTATGTCCCATGGACATGCACATTTATAGGGCTTTGTCTTCAGGTTATATTTATTCACGCTGCCAATAAATAGTCTAAGTGCAACCAGGGGACAATGTTAGACGGGCACTGCAAATCTTGTTAAAATATCATTTAACAATGGCAATAACGCGTTAGCTCGCTCGCTCGCTCGCACGCACGCACGCACGCGGCACGCACAGCCGATCTGCAAGCTCAAAACCTGTCGCGTCTGTGACGAGAGTTGTGACTGTGAGATGCGTGCAGAAAGAGAGGCGGCACCGGCACGTCTAAAGCCCCTTAGCCCCTTTTCCACTGACATGGCCCAACACCACACCACACCACTCCACACCGCCCACTTGTGCCAGGTTTTCCACTACAATAACCTGGGTAGTATGGAGCCAGAACAGTCTCATAATTCACAAATGCGTACCTCCAGTTTTGTAATTTTTGAAATTTTGTGTTTCCACATTTTGAACTCACATGCCCAGATTTGAAACTCACAAGGTCAGATTCTTGTGTATTTTGTTTCTGTGATTTGTATCTGTGTTTTGTATTTGTGTTTTGTATCTGTGATTTGTATTTGTGATTTGTATTTGTGTTTTGTATTTGTGATTTGTATCTGTGATTTGTATCTGTGATTTGTATTATTATTTGTTATTTGCATCTCTGATTTTTATCTGTGATTCAAATCCACAAAATACAAATCCACAAAACACAAATCACAGATACAAATCACAGATACAAATCACAAATACAAAACACAAACACAAAACACAGATACAAATCACAGATACAAATTACAAATACAAAACACAAATACAAATCACAAATACAAATCACAAATACAAAACACAGACACAAAACACAGACACAAAACACAGATACAAATCACAAATACAAAACACAAACACAAAACACAAATACCACTAGGGGGAGCTGTTTTGCAGTGGATCTGTTTTACAGTGGATCTGTTTTGCAGTGACTTTATGAGACTCAGTCTGACGGTTGAGTGACAGGCCTCCCAGACCCAGTTGTTGCCATGTCTGCTTATTATAAGCGACTTTATTATTACCATTATTATTATTAATATTAATAGTAATTCTTCATCTCCAGAGGCGAGGGGCCGGCGGCCGACCGAGGGGCCTCTGGAGTCGGGGTCTGACCACCCGGGGACCCCCTGGAGCCCTGGGGACCCCCAGCGGACCCCCTGCTATCTAGTCCCATGTATTTAAAAAATGTTCGGCTCTACAATGGTTTCAATGGGAGGTCCGACATTTTTTTGGGGAAATCCGGGACTTAACCCGCACGGACACCCTCCAGGGGGCCCAGGGACCCCCGCAAAATTATAGCGCCGCCACTGCAGCGCACATAAACTTCCATAACTCGGGCTAGGAGCGACCGTTCGAGACGGGACCGGTACCCACACGTCCGGCTCGGGGCCCCGGAGCCGGCCGTGCCACTGCGCCGCCTGGCGGCCGACGCCAAACAGGAAGTGCCTCTATATCTCATGAACCGTTTGTCGTACAGACGCGTGGGTGGCGTCATATGACTTGATTAAGAGTCCTTGACCTTAATTGGTGCAACAGGAAGTGCCCTTCGCCAAACAGGAAGTGCCTCTATATCTCATGAACCGTTTGCCGTACAGACGCGTGGGTTGCGTCATATGACTTGATTAGGAGTCCTTGACCTTAATTGGTGCAACAGGAAGTGCCCTTCGCCAAACAGGAAGTGCCTCTATATCTCATGAACCGTTTGTCGTACAGACGCGTGGGTGGCCTCATATTACTTGATTAGGAGTCCTTGACCTTAATTGGTGCAACAGGAAGTGCCCTTCGCCAAAAAGGAAGTGCCTCTGTATCTCATGAACCGTTTGTCGTACAGACGCGTGGGTGGCCTCATATTACTTGATTAGGAGTCCTTGACCTTAATTGGTGCAACAGGAAGTGCCCTTCGCCAAACAGGAAGTGCCTCTGTATCTCATGAACCGTTTGTCGTACAGACGCGTGGGTGGCCTCATATTACTTGATTAGGAGTCCTTGACCTTAATTGGTGCAACAGGAAGTGCCCTTCGCCAAACAGGAAGTGCCTCTATATCTCATGAACCGTTTGTCGTACAGACGCGTGGGTGGCCTCATATTACTTGATTAGGAGTCCTTGACATTAATTGGTGCAACAGAAAGTGCCCTTTGCAAAACAGGAAGTACCTCTATATCTCATGAACCGTTTGTCATACATGTTTGGGTGGTGTCATATGACTTGATTAAGAGTCCTTCAGCTTAATTGGTTTAACTAGCCCTGCATCTCTTCTGATGGCTGCTGCCCCTTTTGACGTGGGTAGAGCTGCGAGGGCCCGGTCATCATTGCTGAAGGACTCTTAATCAAGTCATATGACACCACCCACACGTGTACGACAAACGGTTCATGAGGTATAGAGGTACTTTCTGTTTGGCAAAGGGCACTTCCTGTTTGACGAAGGAAACACCAATTAAGGTTAAGGACTCTTAATCAAGTAATATGAGGCCACCCACGCGTCTGTACGACAAACGGTTCATGAGATATAGAGGCACTTCCTGTTTGGCGAAGGGCACTTCCTGTTGCCCCAATTAAGGTCAAGGACTCCTAATCAAGTAATATGAGGCCACCCACGCGTCTGTACGACAAACGGTTCATGAGATACAGAGGCACTTCCTGTTTGGCGAAGGGAACTTCCTGTTGCACCAATTAAGGTCAAGGACTCCTAATCAAGTAATATGAGGCCACCCACGCGTCTGTACGACAAACGGTTCATGAGATACAGAGGCACTTCCTGTTTGGCGAAGGGCACTTCCTGTTGCACCAATTAAGGTCAAGGACTCCTAATCAAGTAATATGAGGCCACCCACGCGTCTGTACGACAAACGGTTCATGAGATACAGAGGCACTTCCTGTTTGGCGAAGGGCACTTCCTGTTGCACCAATTAAGGTCAAGGACTCCTAATCAAGTAATATGAGGCCACCCACACGTCTGTACGACAAACGGTTCATGAGATATAGAGGCACTTCCTGTTTGGCGAAGGGCACTTCCTGTTGCACCAATTAAGGTCAAGGACTCCTAATCAATTCATATGACGCAACCCACGCGTCTGTACGGCAAACGGTTCATGAGATATAGAGGCACTTCCTGTTTGGCGAAGGGCACTTCCTGTTGCACCAATTAAGGTCAAGGACTCCTAATCAATTCATATGACGCAACCCACGCGTCTGTACGGCAAACGGTTCATGAGATATAGAGGCACTTCCTGTTTGGCGAAGGGCACTTCCTGTTGCACCAATTAAGGTCAAGGACTCTTAATCAAGTCATATGACGCCACCCACGCGTCTGTACGACAAACGGTTCATGAGATATAGAGGCACTTCCTGTTTGGCGTCGGCCGCCAGGCGGCGCAGTGGCACGGCCGGCTCCGGGGACCCGAGCCGGACGTGTGGGTACCGGTCCCGTCTCGAACGGTCGCTCCTAGCCCGAGTTATGGAAGTTTATGTGCGCTGCAGTGGCGGCGCGCCGCCAATAGGCGGCGCTATAATTTTGCGGGGGTCCCTGGGCCCCCTGGAGGGTGTCCGTGCGGGTTAAGTCCCGGATTTCCCCAAAAAAATGTCGGCCCTCCCATTGAAACCATTGTAGAGCCGAACATTTTTTAAATACATGGGACTAGATAGCAGGGGGTCCGCTGGGGGTCCCCAGGGCTCCAGGGGGTCCCCGGGTGGTCAGACCCCGACTCCAGAGGCCCCTCGGTCGGCCGCCGGCCCCTCGCCTCTGGAGATGAAGAATTACTATTAATATTAATAATAATAATGGTAATAATAAAGTCGCTTATAATAAGCAGACATGGCAACAACTGGGTCTGGGAGGCCTGTCACTCAACCGTCAGACTGAGTCTCATAAAGTCACTGCAAAACAGATCCACTGTAAAACAGATCCACTGCAAAACAGCTCCCCCTAGTGGTATTTGTGTTTTGTGTTTGTGTTTTGTATTTGTGATTTGTATCTGTGTTTTGTGTCTGTGTTTTGTGTCTGTGTTTTGTATTTGTGATTTGTATTTGTGATTTGTATTTGTGATTTGTATTTGTGTTTTGTATTTGTAATTTGTATCTGTGATTTGTATCTGTGTTTTGTGTTTGTGTTTTGTATTTGTGATTTGTATCTGTGATTTGTATCTGTGATTTGTGTTTTGTGGATTTGTATTTTGTGGATTTGAATCACAGATAAAAATCAGAGATGCAAATAACAAATAATAATACAAATCACAGATACAAATCACAGATACAAATCACAAATACAAAACACAAATACAAATCACAAATACAAATCACAGATACAAAACACAAATACAAAACACAGATACAAATCACAGATACAAAATACACAAGAATCTGACCTTGTGAGTTTCAAATCTGGGCATGTGAGTTCAAAATGTGGAAACACAAAATTTCAAAAATTACAAAACTGGAGGTACGCATTTGTGAATTATGAGACTGTTCTGGCTCCATAGGGTAGAGTGGTGTCAAAGTGGTACTAAACGTGGTAGGCCTACTAAAAATTATCCAATCCAGAGTGGGTCTGAGCTAGGCCAAACAGGGCCAACCATAATGACTGATCACTCACTGACGTTTCATTTAGACCACCGGGATATAGTTGTAATACATGATAATTGATTCTATTGTGCAATAATCACTGTTATTGTGACCGTCAGGTCGCAGTTACTGTCAAAAATTCGACCAGCTGTCTGTCAGTCTGTCTGTCACATGTCACACTTTCGCCCTGCTCATATCTCCGCAACCGTTGCCCCAATCCATGCCAAATTTTGCACACACACTCCTTGCCTGCCAAATCACAACCTCCACCCATCAATTCACACATGACCCTCTTCTAGCGCCACCATGAGGCAGATTCTTGCAAAACACATTTTTGGACACAGCTCCTACATAGGGTGACCATATTCTGAATCCCCAAAAAGAGGACACTCTACCCGGCATACAACACGCACGCACGCACGCACGCACACACACACACACACACACACACACACACACACACACACACACACACACACACACACATAAATATTAGCCCAAAATAATCATATTTAAACAAGAGACCCCTCACCCTTACGAGCACAATCAGTTGAGGCATTACACATACATGGTTCTATTGAGAAAATAGCAGATATACATGCATGCTTGGTAGATCGGCTATTTTCACAATTTCTGCCTCTAACATTTGTTTAACTTGCCATTTTAGAAATGGGAGGCTCTCTCCATTCCGACATGTCGCCACTCCGAAATTTACTTCTTATTGTCGGAGTGGCGACACTCCCATGGGCCTAAGGTTTAGGGTTAGGGTTAGAGATAGGGTTAGTGTCGGAATGGAGACATGTCGGAAAGGAGACATGTCGGAGTGGAGAGATGCACTCTTTAGAAATCACTTTAGAAATGTGCATATACCTCATACTGTTGAGTGAGAAAACAATGTTGCAAATTAAGTTAATCATCTGGGGACCCCCCTGGGTCCCGACCCACAGGTTGAGAACCACTGCCCTATACCACTAATATTATTAGTTATGTATTTATTTTTGAGGGGGTTCCACATTGACCCTTTGCAGATCCACTGCTTTTAAAGTGCTCTTGACTCCTGTATGAACGTTCAGCTTTGTATTACAAAGAAACTAAATAAAATATCTCTATTGGTTTCTTCAAACCACCGTATCTTCAGCTTTACAAGAAGAGCTCTCACCTCGCACAGACTGTCTTGTACTGCAGTGTCTAAATACATTTAGTTGTGATGGTATGGACACAGAAGTGTCAGCTTTAATGCAGAGTTAACGCTCTGCTTCTCATTTGGTCACCAAGACGAAAACACTGGCACTTTTCGGACATTTGAAGGAATTTATAAAACCCCCCCGGACAGGCCGGACAGCCCCCTAAAAGAGGACATATGTCCGGGCAAAAGAGGACGTATGGTCACCCTACTCCTACAATTTTTGCCCTAAAATCACGCAAATCGGTACACAGTATGTCTACACTCATGTCATCAACATGGATCTGTCTCATATAGCGCCACCGTCAGGCCGATTTTTTCAAACACATTTTTGGACTGTACTGCTCCTTCACATTTTGCCCTAAAATCACACTGCGACCTGACGGTCGCTTATCTCCCGATTAGGGAGTCTTACTGGTAATCTATTATAGTGTATTATAATTATCATTGCGACCGTCAGGTCGCACTTACTATCAAAACCTCCACAAACTGTGAGTCAGTCAGTCAGTCCGTCCGTCCGTCCGTCCGTCCGTCCGTCCGTCCGTCCGTCAGTCTGTGTCACACCTCACACGTCACACTATTGCCCTGCTCATATCTCCGCAACCGTTGCCCCCGGAGCTCCAGGGACCCCCAGGTCCCTGGGGGACCCCCAGATGTAAAAAATGACCAAATGTGCAAAAATGACCAAATGACCACCCCAACGGGGCTGCTCACGGGGAATTCCCGGGGACCACCGACTCCTGCTGCTCCAGAACGGATGCAAAAGTGGTGGCGCCCCCAGTGGAGGACCCCCTCCACTGCAGCTCACATTAAATGCCGTAACTAGGGCTAGGAGGGTCTGGGAGAGCCGGGGCCGGTACCTATTCGTCCGCCAAGGCAACGCGGAGACCCCACCCCTCATTTCTCACATGGCACTCTTCTAGCGCCACCATGAGGCCGATTCTTGCAAAACACATTTTTGGACACTGCTCCTACAGATTTTGCCCTAAAATCACACAAATCGGTACACACTATGTCTACACTCATGTCATCAACATGGATCTGTCCCATATAGCGCCACCATCAGGCCGATTTTTTCAAACACATTTTTGGACACTGCTCCTACAGATTTTGCCCTAAAATCACGCAAATCGGTACACAGTATGTCTACACTCATCTCATCAATATGGATGTCCCATATAGCGCCATTTGAACCACATTTTTGGACACTGCTCCTACACATTTTGCCCAAAAATCACGCTGCGACCTGACGGTCGCTTATCTCCCGATTAGGGAGTCTTACTGGTAGTAATATATTAATACTTTATAGTGTATTATAATCACAGTTGTAATACATTATAGTGCATTATAATTAGTTAAAATACAAATTTATATTGTATTATAATCACAGTTAAAAGGGTCAATTTGTTTCCTACCGATATAGGGGTACTTTGTAATGGCAAATGTAGATATTTGTATGTGGTGCTGTGTGGTGTTGTGTAGTGTGGTGCTAAAACTGCAGTCGAAAAGGGGCTTAAATACATTTACTCAAGTACTGTACTTAACTCATACAGTGCCAGGCGACTTTTAGAGCAACTTTCTCACTATGGGCTTCCCTGCCAAGCGACTTTGGGCGACTTTTACTTAGAAAAAAAACAAAAAAAATTTTTTTTTCAAAAAAATTTTTTTTTTCAAAAAGATTTTTTGGACCCCAAAAAATGTAGTAGGCATGATAGAAATCGCGAAATTGCATGTTTAACCCCCATAGCAACCCCATCTATCAAACATGGCAGCCATCTTTGTTTACATTATAGGAAAACATAATGGCTATTATCTCAAGAATGCCTGAACGGATTTCCAATCTTTTTTTTTTGTTTGAAAGCTGTGAACAGCCTGCACAAACATGGTGCATGATCTGTGCATGGGTGTGCATGATCTGTGCACTACAAATTACATGGAAGTCTATGGAGAGGGCTGGCACTAATGCCACTCGAGGGCATTTTTAATTGGCAGTAAGTGAGTTAAGTACAATTTTGAGGTATTTTTTACTTATTTTACTTACTTATTTCCAATTTCTAATACCTTTAATTTACTTCTACTCATGGCTGGTTTAACCATTGGGGCCGGTGGGGCCGTTGCCAGGGGCCCTCTGCTCTCAGGGGCCTTTGGGGGAACTGGGCCGCGTGGTCATTGACAATTAACTCAAATTAAATGTATTTGTTAATTAAAAATCAAATGTGCGGGCCCCTCCTCTGTTGTCTACTAAAATCCGAGCTGGGTAGTGACCTGATCAACCCCTACAACCTAACCTCACCCGTTCACTCAGATCAGCCAACACAGGGATGCTGACAGAACCCTCACTAAAAACCCCAGGACAAAAATCCACTCGTCCTTGACAATTTGTCCTCCTGGCCCCCAAACTGTGGAATAAACTCCCTGTCACACTTAGAACTACAGAATCACTCCCTAGCTTCCATTAGAACAACAGACTCACTCCCTAGCTTCCATTAGAACAACAGACTCACTCCCTAGCTTCCATTAGAACTACAGACTCACTCCCTAGCTTCCATTAGAACAACAGACTCACTCCCTAGCTTCCATTAGAACAACAGACTCACTCCCTAGCTTCCATTAGAACTACAAACTCACTCCCTAGCTTCCACCGTGGACTGAAGACTCACCTCTTCAGACCCCACCTAAACCCATAGCACTACTGTAACACTCCCCTCAATGACCACACATGAAGCTAGATAGCATTTTTAGGTTTTAGGGGCGGGTCTGGTTAAGACTTTTGTACAATCGCGGGTAGCGGGTCGGTCCGCGGATCTGATTAATGACGGGCGGGGCGGGCACGGGTGGTCAAAATTGGACCCGTGCTGAACTCTGGGTTCAAGGGGTTTCAAGGGGGATTCAGGGGGGTTCAGGAGGTTCGAGGGGGTTCCCGGGGGATTTAGTGTTCCATGTGGCCCCACCACATGGAACACTTTGCAGGAAACATTAAAGCTGACCACTCTGATACCCTTCAATTGTTTTAGATCACTGGTGACCAAACCAAACCAAATATGTAATTGTTTCTAAATTGGTCTTAGTTTCTATTATAACTTTTATATGCCACATATGCCTTTTATTATTTCAATTTCTAAATGTAATGTAATGTGTTTTTTGTTTTGTTTGTTTATCAACATTGATGCTGTTGATGATTCACCTCTAATGTACTGCTCGACGACACTGAAAATGAGTCTAACGACTCAGCTGTAATTTCGAGAATAAATAAATATTGAATGAATGAATGAATGAATTTAGGGGGGGTTCCAGCTAATTGAGTTAATACAGCATCACAATCAGTCTAACAACTTGAACCCTATTTTATACTTTGGCTATGAAAAGATAGCAGATCTACAAGCTCACAACATGTCACATCACATTCACAATGTGTTGCGAGCTTGTAGATCTGCTATTTTTGTTTTTTTTAAATACACTTTTTAAAATATTTTTAATACCAAATCTCCTCTCATGAGGGTCCCTGCAACAACATCTTTAGATGGGGGTTAGGGTTAGAAAGGTTAGAAACTTTGGCGTCACATGACTCTGGCATACTTTTGCCTAGCAACGTGATTTAAACTTTAAAACGCTCACACGACTTTGGACTTTTTCCGGCCAATAGGGATGAGCTGTAATTGATTAAGCTCCGCCCCCTCTGTATTCCTATTTGCTGGGCTTTAAACATCCATAACTCCAGTTCACAGAATGGTACCGTCTTGAAACTTGGTGTCTGGAATTAAATGGCCAATAGGGACCTATTCATTAAGCCCCGCCCCTATCTTCCTATTAGCTGAGCTTTAAACATCTATAACTCCAGTTTGCAGCATGGTACTGTCTCGAAACTCGCTGTGTGTACTTAAACAGCCAATAGGAATGAGCTGCTTGCTTAAGCCCTTCCCCCTCTGCCTTCCAATTGGCTGGGCTTTAAACAGTCATAACTCCACTTCCCAACGTGTTACTGGTCTCAAACTCGGTGGGTGGTCCCACAGTCCCACAACTGCTAACCACTAATGCTAACCGCGACTTCTGCTAATGCTAAAGCTAAAATGCTAATGTGAATGCTAACAAATGCTAATGCTAACAAATGCTAATATAATGCTAAACATGCTAATGCTATAGTGGTAATGCTAAAAAAGCTAATGTTAGAAATGCTAAAGCTAATGCTAAAATACTAATGCCAAAAATGCTGATGATAGAAATGCTAATGCTAAATATTATAATGCTAAAATGCTAATGCTAGCTAATGCTACAAATGATAATGCTAGCTAATGCTGAAAATGCTAATGCTAATGCTAAAAATGCTAATGCAAAACATTTTAATACTAATGCTAACACCAACCGCTACACAAGGTTGCACACACTTAGCGAGCCGCAAAAAAACGATCGGTAGCTCTTCTCCGTCTCTTCTTTGACTGATCTAAAAGCATCATTCTCTCAACCCTTTGAACCGGAAGTGCTTCTGGTAACTTTTCAGAATAGAAATTTCCGGCTAGTCCACCGACAGCCATTCTGGGCAGGCTGTGATCCAATCGTGGGTAGCGGGTCGGTCCGCGGATCTGATTAATGACGGGTGGGGTGGGCACGGGTTGTCAACATTGGACCTGTGCAGGACTCTGGGTTCAAGGGGGTTCAATGGGGATGCAGGGGGGTTCAGGAGGTTTGAGGGGGTTCCCCGGGGATTTAGGGGGGTTCCCAGCTAATTATACAGCATCACAATCAGTCTAACAACTTGAACCCTATTTTATACTTTGGCTATGAAAAGATAGCAGATCTACAAGCTCACAACATGTCACATCACATTCACAATGTGTTGCGAGCTTGTAGATCTGCTATTTTTGTTTTTTTAAAATACACTTTTTAAATACACCAAATCTCCTCTCATGAGGGTCCCTGCAACAACATCTTTAGATGGGGGTTAGGGTTAGAAAGGTTAGAAACTTTGGCGTCACATGACTCTGGCATACTTTTGCCTAGCAACGTGATTTAAACTTTAAAACGCTCACACGACTTTGGACTTTTTCCGGCCAATAGGGATGAGCTGTAATTGATTAAGCTCCGCCCCCTCTGTATTCCTATTTGCTGGGCTTTAAACATCCATAACTCCAGTTCACAGAATGGTACCGTCTTGAAACTTGGTGTCTGGAATTAAATGGCCAATAGGGACCTATTCATTAAGCCCCGCCCCTATCTTCCTATTAGCTGAGCTTTAAACATCTATAACTCCAGTTTGCAGCATGGTACTGTCTCGAAACTCGCTGTGTGTACTTAAACAGCCAATAGGAATGAGCTGCTTGCTTAAGCCCTTCCCCCTCTGCCTTCCAATTGGCTGGGCTTTAAACAGTCATAACTCCACTTCCCAACGTGTTACTGGTCTCAAACTCGGTGGGTGGTCCCACAGTCCCACAACTGCTAACCACTAATGCTAACCGCGACTTCTGCTAATGCTAAAGCTAAAATGCTAATGTGAATGCTAACAAATGCTAATGCTAACAAATGCTAATATAATGCTAAACATGCTAATGCTAAAAATGCTAATGCTATAGTGGTAATGCTAAAAAAGCTAATGTTAGAAATGCTAAAGCTAATGCTAAAATACTAATGCCAAAAATGCTGATGATAGAAATGCTAATGCTAAATATTATAATGCTAAAATGCTAATGTTAGCTAATGCTACAAATGATAATGCTAGCTAATGCTGAAAATGCTAATGCTAATGCTAATAATGCTAATGCAAAACATTTTAATACTAATGCTAACACCAACCGCTACACAAGGTTGCACACACTTAGCGAGCCGCAGGCACACTTAAAATTTCATAGAACATTTATTTTCTAGTTAAGTGTGCCTGCCATGCAATGGCAAAACACTTATTGTAATCCGCCATACTTAATAATAATAATGACGATCCCACAAATATATTGTAATCCGCCATACTTAATAATAATAATAATAATGACGATCCCACAAATTTCTGCTCGTAATAACTGTCACATGATTTACGCTACCCCCGCAATATATACATCAAAACGTGCGGCTCTGCCGGGAATGGTGTGCTATTCGATCCGATCGGTGTTACCATTGCGACGTAATTCGCAGAAAACAACGCCCAAAAACCCAATTGACTTTGAATGGGAGACAAAAAAAAAAGAAAAAAAAATATTGGCGCCACATTACTCTGGCATACTTTTGCCTAGCAACGTGATTTAAACTTTAAAACGCTCACATGACTTTGGACTTTTTCCGGCCAACAGGGACGAGCTGTAATTGATTAAGCCCCGCCCCCTCTGCAATCCTATTGGCTGGGCTTTAAACATCCATAACTCCAGTTCACAGCATGGTACTGTCTTGAAACTTGGTGTCTTGGCTTAAACGGCCAATAGGGACATATTATTCAAGCCCCAGCCCTGTCTTAAGCCCCGCCCCATCTTCCTATTGGCTGAACTTTAAACACCTATAACTCCAGTTTGTAGCATGGTACCCTCTCGAAACTCAGTGTCTGGACTTAAACAACCAATAGGGATTTATTACTCAAGCCCCACCCCTCTTAAGCCCCACCCCTGTCTTCCTATTGGCTGAGCTTTAAAAAGCTATAACTCCAGTTTGCATCATGGTACCGTCTCGAAACTTGGCGTGAGTACTTAGATGGACAATAGGGACGAGCAGTTTTCTCCTGGGAGATGAAACAGTGCTGATTCTCTTCTCTCTGGAGTGAGGGGTTCAGGGGGTTCAGGGGGGTTCAGGGGGTTCCAGGGGGGTTCCAGGGGGTTCAGGGGGGTTCAGGGGGTTCCGGGGGGTTCCAGGGGGTTCAGGGGGTTCCAGGGGGTTCAGGGGGGTTCCAGGGGGGTTCAGGGGGTTTCAGGGGGTTCAGGGGGGTTCAGGGGGTTCCGGGGGGGTTCGGGGGGATCCAGGGGGGTTTCAGGGGGGTTCAGGGGGGTTCAGGGGGGGTTCAGGGGGGTTCAGGGAGGGTTCAGGGGTTCAGGGGTTCAGGGGGGTCCAGGGGGGTTCCACGGGGTTCAGGGGGGTTCAGGGAGGGTTCAGGGGGTTCAGGGGGGTCCAGGGGGGTTCCACGGGGTTCAGGGGGGTTCAGGGGGGTTCCAGGGGGGTTCCACAGGGTTCAGGGGGGTTCAGGGGGTTCAGGGGGGTTCCACGGGGTTCAGGGGGGTTCAGGGGGGTTTCAGGGGGTTCCACAGGGTTCAGGGGGGTTCAGGGGGGTTTCAGGGGGTTCCAGGGGGTTTCAGGGGGGTTCAGGGGGTTCCAGGGGGTCCCAGGGGGTTCCAGGGGGGTTCAGGGGGTCCCGGGGGGGTTCAGGGGGGTTTCAGGGGGGTTCAGGGGGGTTCCAGGGGCGTTCAGGGGGTTCTGGGGGTTCCGGGGGGTTCCGGGGGGTTCCGGGGGTTCTGGGGGTTCAGGGGGTTCCAGGGGGGTTCCACGGGGCAGATCTACAAGCTCACAACATGTCACATCACATTCACAACGTGTTGTGAGCTTATAGATCTGCTATATATATATATATATATATATATATATATATATATATATTTTTTTTTTTTTTTTTTATTTTTTTTTTTTTAAATACGCTTTTTAAAATGTTTTTAAAATCTCCTCATGAGGGTCCCTGCAACAACATCTTTAGATGGGGGTCCACGGCCGAATACATATCAATGTGGTGGTCCTTGGCATGAAAACCTTTGAGAACCATGCAGCCTATTAAAGAGTAAAAATAACAGGTTGTTGTGACTTATTGACTGTTTTCCAGGTGAATCAACAGCTGACAGGATGTCCAGAAGAACCTCAGCTTCCATCAGAGGTGAGTTCTATTAAAACACATGAAAACAACAAACTGATACTGCTTTAGTCACATCTGGGATCTTTATGAATATTATGTTTATTTCATAAAACAGGGGGTTCCGGGGGGGTTCGGGGGGGTTCGGGGGGGGGTCCGGGGGGGGTTTCAGGGGGGTTCAGGGGGGTTCCAGGGGGGTTCAGGGGGTTCAGGGGGGTTCCACGGGGTTCAGGGGGGTTCAGGGAGGGTTCAGGGGTTCAGGGGTTCAGGGGGGTCCAGGGGGGTTCCACAGGGTTCAGGGGGGTTCAGGGAGGGTTCAGGGGGTTCAGGGGGGTCCAGGGGGGTTCCACGGGGTTCAGGGGGGTTCAGGGGGGTTCCAGGGGGGTTCCACAGGGTTCAGGGGGGTTCAGGGGGGTTCAGGGGGTTCAGGGGGGTTCCACGGGGTTCAGGGGGGTTCAGGGGGGTTTCAGGGGGTTCCACAGGGTTCAGGGGGGTTCAGGGGGGTTTCAGGTGGGTTCGGGGGGTTTCAGGGGGTTCCAGGGGGTTTCAGGGGGGTTCAGGGGGTTCCAGGGGGTCCCAGGGGGTTCCAGGGGGGTTCAGGGGGTCCCGGGGGGGTTCAGGGGGGTTCCAGGGGGGTTAAGGCGGTTCCGGGGGGGTTCCCGGGGGGTTCAGGGGGGTTTCAGGGGGGTTCAGGGGGTTCAGGGGGGTTCCAGGGGCGTTCAGGGGGTTCTGGGGGTTCCGGGGGGTTCCGGGGGGTTCCGGGGGTTCTGGGGGTTCAGGGGGTTCCAGGGGGGTTCCACGGGGCAGATCTACAAGCTCACAACATGTCACATCACATTCACAACGTGTTGTGAGCTTATAGATCTGCTATATATATATATATATATATATATATATATATATATATATATATTTTTTTTTTTTTTTTTTTTTTTAATACGCTTTTTTAAATGTTTTTAAAATCTCCTCATGAGGGTCCCTGCAACAACATCTTTAGATGGGGGTCCACGGCCGAATACATATCAATGTGGTGGTCCTTGGCATGAAAACCTTTGAGAACCATGCAGCCTATTAAAGAGTAAAAATAACAGGTTGTTGTGACTTATTGACTGTTTTCCAGGTGAATCAACAGCTGACAGGATGTCCAGAAGAACCTCAGCTTCCATCAGAGGTGAGTTCTATTAAAACACATGAAAACAACAAACTGATACTGCTTTAGTCACATCTGGGATCTTTATGAATATTATGTTTATTTCTCCAACCAGGAAAGAACAGAGACCCGTCAGAACTGAGAATTGTTCTGATCGGGGGAAGAGATGATGATGAACCCAGTGGAAAGAGTTCAGTAGGAAACATCATCTTAGGCAGAGATGTTTTTAAAACAAACAGAATAACAACTAAGAGTGTCATGAGACAAGAGTTAGTGTCAGGGAGACAGATCAGTGTAGTGGACACTCCAGGATGGGAGTCTAATCATCCCCTAGATTTGACCCCAAAACTGACCCAGTTAGAAATCCAACAGAGTGTGAATCTGTGTCCTCCAGGTCCCCATGTCTTTGCCCTAGTGGTGAGACTGGACCTCCCATATGTAGGAACAGGGATGTCAGCAGAGGAGCATGTGAGATTTCTCCACAGTGACAGAGCGTGGAAACACACTATTGTGGTGTTCACTGTAGCTGATAAAAGCAAAATGAGACCTGATCTCATTAGATCTGACCCTGACTTAAGATATCTTACTGAGAAATGTGAAGGCCGCTTCCATGTTCTTAACATCAGTGACAGAGGAGATGGTAGTCAGGTCACAGAGCTGCTGCAGAAGGTAGATCAGATGGTGACTAGTAATGGTCACTATGAGACAGAAGAACACGTCTCAGAGGAACTGAAGGAGATGGAGAGATCTATCAGAAGAAGAGCAGAACAAAGGAGGGCAGTTGATTGTCAGAAACAATCAACTGGACTTCCAAAACACACTGGTAGGTTTTGTTTACTTTGTTTAAGTGACAATTTGATTTGATAATTTTAACCTAAATGGCATTTTTCTGATGTGAGGAGATTGTACTGCAAACAATAGTGTTGTATTGTTTAATTATTTATTTTACTTGCTGGTGAAATGTTATTGTTGAACACATTAAAATCTGTTGCATTTTAAAGTTTAGTGTTGGATATTCAAAAACAGCAAATGTACAAGCACGCAGCACAAGTGGCGTGCAGCAAAAACTGTAAAAAAAAAAAAAAGAAACAGTACATCTGCTGTTTTTGTACATCTGCTATTTATTTATGTAGAATAATATAGTTTTTTCTTCTTCTTTTTTTTTACACAAATCTTCTCTTCTGGGGGTCCCTGGCACAAAACATGTTCTGATGAGGGTCTGTGGCTAAATAATAAATATACATACTGTATCATTTTTGGGGTCCTTGACACAAAAAAAGTTGTGAGAACTGATTTAGAGAACTGATTGTAGACTCGGTCTCAGATCTTAATGGCAAACGGAGTGTTACTATTTATTTTTAATTATTTTAAGTTCCCCAAAAAGTGAAAACAGATGATCTACAAGCTCACAGCGAGATGTTGTGAGCTTGTAGATCTGCTGTTTTCACTATTTGGCATAATGAAGTACATAGGGCTTAACCACATAGCATCCCCGTAATGGGGAAATAACTGATCTAAAAGCTCACAACGCGCTGCATTGCACCGTATTGTGAGCTTGCAGATCGGTTATTTCGTGCTGATATATTTGGTGCAGAGAGAAAACAGGAGGAGGCCTAGTACAGTACCCTGGGGGACTCCACTCTACTCAGGGGTCTTCAACGTTTTCAGGCCAAGGACCCCTTAGTTGAGAGAGAGATGAAGCAGGGACCCCCACAACCTGTTAATGGATTCAATATAGTTTAATCGTTTGACAGCACAATCATCAGTGTATTTTGGATTCATGTCAATTTGTGTTTTCAGATATTTAACCACTTGAACCGTCAACAATTGACCTTTCACTCCGTACTTAGTCTGCTCTTTTTCTCCATACACCAAACCTCTTTGCCGAAAATAGCCGATCTACAAGCTCACAACGTCTCGCGGTGCGAGGCGTTTGAGCTTGTAGATCGTCTATTTTTGGCTAAAGTTCTCCGAATATGGACACTAGGGTTCAAGTTGTTAATATAAGAAAGGGAGAAAAAAAAGCTTCTATCACACAAAGATTTGGAGGACCCCCTGTAGTAACTCTGAGGACCCCCTAGGGGTCCCAGACCCCCTGTTGAAGACCCCTGGTCTAGATGGAAAGGGGGGTCCATGCGCATAGGGTGGATTTTATCAATTCTTGAAGGGTGTATTTTAACTCAATAGCTGCCGGGCGCCGCTAGGTGCCGCTAGAGTGCCAGCCATTCTCCCGTAGGCATTCACTATCATATCCGGGTCGCCAGCCTGAACTGGCTTGGCTTTTCACTCGAATGAGTGCTATGCTAGCAAGCCGGAGGAAGTTAGCTATCAGTTAGCAATCGACTATATCATTTTTTAGAAGAGTGATCTAAAGTTATTCAGCCGCCAAAATAACTTGTCTGCTGGCCTCGGAACACAATCTGGAGAAAATCCGCTGTAAAGATGTGTTTTTCTATTGGAGTGGGCGGCGTGCTGCGGCCTTTTCTTCCCATTACGTGCCGTGTAAACAGAATGCTAGGATGCTAAATTAGACCGGGGCTTCGTTGATGCCTCCGATTATTTAATTCATTTTACTAAAGGAACCGAATAATGTCGGTTCTTGTAATCCTTAATACGTCTTGCTGAAACAGCATTTTTTTGGGGGGGGCTCTAAACTTTTTTCTAAACCATTTTCAATGGAATAAATCATCGGAATAGATAACGGAATAGAATGGCTCATTGGGAAGCGGTGGAGGAGCCAGGACCACCCACGTCGCTACTAGCAGCTCAGGATAAGCGAAATAGATTAAAAAAATAGTATTGGAATGGAAAAAAGAACCGAGATTATTCGGTTTTCGCACAGAAAGAGTTAAGATTCTGTTCGGTGCCAAGCTAAAATAATGACATATGGGTTCATTATTAACCCTTTCTTACACATATCTGACCCTAAATAAACCCCAAGATGGAAACTATAGAAAAAAGCATAACCTTTGAAGGAAACAACCTATAGAGACAAATGAACCTATTTTTCTATACAATTTGGACCCAATGAATTCATTAAAGTTATTATTAAGATTCAAGCACATCTTGACTCTATTACAGGACAAAAACTGCAAAGAAATAGCTGAAAATGTTCAGCCATTTCACATACCACAGTATCTTTTTACTACATTTTGGGGGTGGATTTTTTTTTCTTGACAATTGTTTTTCCCTTGCCTGGGACGCAAACTAGTGAAAATATCTGAGCAGCAGAGTTTGATGGTTTTAAAATCTATTCAATTATTTTTTTAAATGTTATTAAAAAAGATCTTTGAAATGTATTTATATATTTTTTTAAATGTAGAAAAAGAAAATGGGATTTTTTTCTCGAGTCGTGACCCATAAAAATTGCTCCGTGACCACAAATGGGTCCCAACCCACTGTTTGGGAAACAGTGATCTTGACTACTTCCTGATCTACAAGCTCACAACACGTTGCAACGCGACATGTTGTGAGCTTGTAGATCAGCCCTTTCTCCAGAATAGGGATGCTAGGTTTCATGTGGTTAAGTCCACTTCATCATATGCCAAATAGTGAAAATAGCAGATCTACAAGCTCACAACTCATCGCATTGTGATGCGCTGTGAGCTTGTTGATCTGCTATTGTCACTATTTTGGGGAACTTTTTTTAGGGACACCCGGGTTAGCATGCTTAAACAATAACATTTTGCCAGCTAATAAAATTGTAGATCTGCTATTTTCAATACTTTTGTGTGAAACTCTTGTATGGTGAATTAGGACGTTCATTTATACAGCATGTATATCTATTTTTCTCCTTTTATGACAAATAGTGAAAACAGCAGATCTACAAGCTCACAATGTGTCACACAGCAATATGAACTTGTGGATCGTCTATTTTCTCTTTTCAAAACAAAAACAAAAACCATGAAAATTCTGTAAACAATGTTTTCTCTGACAGGACTGACTGACATCAGGATTGTGTTGTTGGGAAGGCAGATCTCTGGGAAGAGTTCAGCAGGAAACACCATTCTGACAGGAAGTGGTTTTAAAGTTAGTCAGGGAGGTCAGAGGTCATCAGTGCAGTGTGAGGTGAGACAGGGTGAAGTAGCAGGGAGACATGTGACAGTGGTGGACTCACCAGGCTGGTACTACAACAGTCCACTACAGGACACCTCAGAGATGGACAAACTGGAGATCCAGAACAGTGTGTCTCTCTGTCCTCCTGGACCACATGCTGTTCTTCTGGCCGTTCCTCTTCGTAGAGCATTCACCAAAGCAATGAGAGTAGCATTAGAGGAACACATGTCACTTCACCCAGAGAGTGTGTGGAGTTACTCTATGATACTGTTCACCTTTGGAGAACTGCTGGGAGACAGAAGCATTGAACAGTATATTGAGGCTGAAGGAGAAGACCTCCTCTGGCTTGTTGACAAATGTGGAAACAGGTATCATGTCCTCAACAACCAGAAGACAGATGTCACTCAGGTCACACAGCTTCTGGAGAAGGTAGAGGACATGGTGTCAGGAAACACAGGTGGACACTATGAAGATGATGGAGATGAGAAGATGTCAGAGAGGAAGAGGAACATGGAGGAACGTGTCCAGACCTTTCTGAAGAAGACACAAAGACAAAGAAATGCTCTGAAAGCTCTGTCTGAAGGTAACGTTGATATTATTATTATTATTATTACCCCTATCGTTAAATCGGTCCACGAAGCCGAGGTCCTAGGGCTGGTGTACACGACAAATTTCCAAACCCCGCTGTGTGTTCCCTGGGGGCGTGAAAAATAAGGGGGTGGGCTCTACATGTCCTCTGGGACCCCATCTACGTATGGACACCACTTGTTCGCCCATCCGTCTTACGGATGCTTTTTTATTCCATTTTATTTGTTTTAGGGTCCTATCTTGCAGTTCAAGCCTATTTCCACAGGGTGGCAGGCTACTTTCCCAACCTACTGGAGGTGAACATGCAGGGGCGTCAATTGGGTATGGCAAGCTATGGCAGCTGCCATACCTTGGCTACAGGGGGGAAATAATTAAATGTACTTTTCATCGTGCCTGTTGCTAAGGTATGGCAACATGATTGGTGTCTTGCAAGACACCAGTCATGTTGCCATACCTTAGCCTTTCCTGAACTGACGCTGCTGTGAACATGTGTACACAGCCAGCATATTACTCAATGCCAAACTTTGCACACACACTCCTTGCCTGCCAATCCACAACCTCCACCCCTCCAGGGACCCCCAGGGCTTATCTCCCGATTAGGACACTTTCCAGCATAGTGACATGCAGAATAAACTGTCCATATAGTATGGTTTACATAAAAGTCAGTTGTCTTTCACACACACACACACACACACACACACACACACACACACACACACACACACACACACACACACACACACACACACACACATATATATATATATATATATTTCATTTATTTTTTTCATAAATATTTTTCATCACAATTGGGTTTGTGGGGAGCCATCCCTGCTTCAAGCTGTCACAGCACGGCACCAACACTTCAAACTAGTTAAAAAACCCAATACAGCAGATCTACAAGCACCTCACAGATCTACAAGCACCTCGCACATGCCAGGGACAGAGTAGGTTGGCCTGCATAAGCCTTGCTGTCAACACACCAAGCCAGGTGTGGTCAATTAGTGCCTTCTTTTGATCAGTGGCTTCTGCTTGATGAGTGGCACCAGTCTGTCTTTGTTCCCTGGTCAGTCAAGTTCACTGGGAGAGAATGTTTCAGATCAGTGCAAGTGTATTTGTTTTCCATTTGGACTTACTGTGTTTTGTTGGTACAGTATGCGTGCGACTAACTAATATTTCTGATAATTCCAATTTGTTTGTTGTTTAATTAGCCGGATTGTGAATGCCCTGCATTTTTCTTTCATCTTTAGAACCACACGTGTGTAACAAAACAGAGTGGTGATCATTTGGTGTGGGTGAAGAGAAGAAAAACATTTCATTAAAGGAGTAGTTCACCCCCAAAGTGACTTTTTTTCTATTGAACTCAAGTCTCCATGGCGTGAGTAATACATTGAAAAAATAAGTCATTTTGGGGGTGAACTACTCCTTGAATGTCAGTTTTGTGGTGTTTTGACTGGACACCCTGAGGATATTGCCAGATAGATAGACAGACAGACAGACAGACAGACAGACAGACAGAGAATTGTAGGCCTTGCATTTATTTGACTTGGTTCCAACAGATGGCGAAAATAGCTAATCTTCAAGCTCACAATGCCTCACTGTTTGGACAAAGAGTTGAGGCGTTACATTTTGTAAAACACGGCCTTGTGAAAATAGCAGATCTACATGCTCACAACACCTCACAACGCAGGGCGGCGTGAGCATGTAGATCTGATATTTTCACAATTTCTGCCCCTAATATTTAATTTATAATTTTAAAAGTATTAAAAAGTCCTTAAATTGTCTCTTTAGAAATGTGCAGATAGCCTCTGTATACTGTTGAGTGGAAAAACAATGTTTCACATTAAGCTAAACATTTGGGACCACCCAAGATCATTTGGAGACCCCTCTAGGGGTCCCATAGTTGAACCACTGACTTATAAGGGGAGTATGGAGACCCCTCTAGGGGTCCCATAGTTGAACCACTGACTTATAAGGGGAGTATATGAGGCTGGATCCGTCTGGAACACTGCACTAGGCTCTCGCCAGCTCTGTAGCTCTCCACACTTGAACAGTTGTGTCCTTAAATTCAATTATAATAATTAACCCCTGTATATACGGGCAATAGTTTTACATGACTTTGTGTACACAGCCAATAGTTTTACATGAACATGTCTAGGCTTTAGTACTGTACTGCCTCGTATTGCCCAACAGAGCCCAGCACAGAACAGCACAGCCCACCAGAGCCCAATACAGCCCCCCAGAGCCCAACAGAGTCCAGCAAACCTAAGTCCAGCCCAGTCCTGCCGAGTAGGAGTATAGACCGGGGAAAGGGGGTAGTTAGATGACTCCACCAGGCCATTACTGTCCAGATCTGGCTTGAATAGGCCAGACCAGGGTAGACAGGACTGCACCAGACTCCACCAGGCTGCTCCAGCCAGCTCTGTAGATCCTTGCACATGCGATTAACCACTGTGTACACGGGCAATAGTTTTAAGTTTTACATGAACCCTCAGAGGGACACTGTGGGCTTATCAAGTGGTCCATGGCCGGTTCTCAAAGTGAGGTCGGGGGGCCCACAGTGTCCCTCTGAGGGGACACGGCACAGACCGTGTACACGAAGGGCAGGAGCAAGTGTTCAAGTCCCATAGAATCTATGGGAAATGTACACAGGCGTGTACAAAGTCACCAGTAGTTTTACATGAACCCTCAGAGGGACACTGTGGGCTTATCAAGTGGTCCATGGTCGGTTCTCAAAGTGAGGTCGGGGACCCTCAGAGGGACACTGTGGGCTTATCAAGTGGTCCATGGTCGGTCCTCAAAGTGAGGTCGGGGGACCCTCAGAGGGACACTGTGGGCTTATCAAGTGGTCCATGGTCGGTTCTCAAAGTGAGGTCGGGGGCCCACAGTGTCCCTCTGAGGGGACACGGCACAGACCGTGTACACGAAGGGCAGGAGCAAGTGTTCAAGTCCCATAGAATCTATGGGAAATGTACACAGGCGTGTACAAAGTCACCAGTAGTTTTACATGAACCCTCAGAGGGACACTGTGGGCTTATCAAGTGGTCCATGGTCGGTTCTCAAAGTGAGGTCGGGGGACCCTCAGAGGGACACTGTGGGCTTATCAAGTGGTCCATGGCCGGTTCTCAAAGTGAGGTCCACAATGTCCCTCTGAGGGGACACGGCACAGATTGTGTACACGAAGGGCAGGAGCAAGTGTTCAAGTCCCATAGAATCTATGGGAAATGTACACAGGCGTGTACAAAGTCACCAGTAGTTTTACATGAACCCTCAGAGGGACACTGTGGGCTTATCAAGTGGTCCATGGTCGGTTCTCAAAGTGAGGTCGGGGGACCCTCAGAGGGACACTGTGGGCTTATCAAGTGGTCCATGGTCGGTTCTCAAAGTGAGGTCGAGGGACCCTCAGAGGGACACCGTGGGCTTATCAAGTGGTCCATGGTCGGTTCTCAAAGTGAGATCGGGGGACCCTCAGAGGGACACTGTGGGCTTATCAAGTGGTCCATGGTCGGTTCTCAAAGTGAGGTACATCCTCAAAGTCCCTCCTTCCCAAACAAAGACGAACCAACCAAGGGTGCACAAGGCAGCGGTGTGCGATGGACTAGAAATATCCATTTAAAACTATTGGTCATGTACACACAAACTAAGGCTCCTGTACACAGTGTTTGGTCTCAATTGTGTGAGCAGCTAAAGGGCAGACAACGGCCTAGAACAACCTAATGGTGCCTATTAAGACTCTAGTACACCCTTTGGCCTCGACAAGCCTGATCATCCTACTATAGCTAGTACCCCCCACACCAACTTTGTGCTCCCACTTGATAAGCCCAGTGTCCCTCTGAGGGTCCCTCGACCTCACTTTGAGAACCGACCATGGACCACTTGATAAGCCCACAGTGTCCCTCTGAGGGTCCCCCGACCTCACTTTGAGAACTGACCATGGACCACTTGATAAGCCCACAGTGTCCCTCTGAGGGTCCCCCGACCTCACTTTGAGAACCGACCATGGACCACTTGATAAGCCCACAGTGTCCCTCTGAGGGTCCCCGACCTCACTTTGAGAACCGACCATGGACCACTTGATAAGCCCACAGTGTCCCTCTGAGGGTTCATGTAAAACTACTGGTGACTTTGTACACGCCTGTGTACATTTCCCATAGATTCTATGGGACTTGAACACTTGCTCCTGCCCTTCGTGTACACGGTCTGTGCCGTGTCCCCTCAGAGGGACACTGTGGGCCCCCCGACCTCACTTTGAGAACCGGCCATGGACCACTTGATAAGCCCACAGTGTCCCTCTGAGGGTTCATGTAAAACTTAAAACTATTGCCCGTGTACACAGTGGTTAATCGCATGTGCAAGGATCTACAGAGCTGGCTGGAGCAGCCTGGTGGAGTCTGGTGCAGTCCTGTCTACCCTGGTCTGGCCTATTCAAGCCAGATCTAGACAGTAATGGCCTGGTGGAGTCATCTAACTACCCCCTTTCCCCGGTCTATACTCCTACTCGGCAGGACTGGGCTGGACTTAGGTTTGCTGGACTCTGTTGGGCTCTGGGGGGCTGTATTGGGCTCTGGTGGGCTGTGCTGTTCTGTGCTGGGCTCTGTTGGGCTATACGAGGCAGTACAGTACTAAAGCCTAGACATGTTCATGTAAAACTATTGGCCGTGTACACAAAGTCATGTAAAACTATTGCCTGTGTACACAGTGGCTTTTTCCTTGACCTTTCGAGTTAGGAGTGTCGTAGAGACACGAGACCGGATTTGTTGGATTCAGCGTCAAAAAGTAAGTCAGAATAAGTGTCTTTTATCCGAAAGAATGTGTAATCGTGTTGGTGGCGTGCAAATTTCGTGTCTTTTTCGCAATCATAAAGGGTTCAAAGTGTCGGAGAGACACGAAACCCATTCCATCGGATCAGGCATCCTTCAAATATGAAAAGTGTTTCCTGCGTAAAACAAACAGATTTTTTTAGATTTTTTTATTGATTTTAAGGACAAAAATCCGGGTTTCGGTGTCTTTTTCGCAATCGTAAAGGGTTCAAAGTGTCGGAGAGACACGAAACCCATTCCATCAGATCGGGCATGCTTCAAATATGAAACGTGTGTCCTGCCTGAAACAAAACATATATTTTTGATTTTTTTATTCATTTTAAGGACAAAGGGCCTGTTTTGACGCCTAAAACGACCCTTTTCCTTGACCTTTCGAGTTAGGAGTGCCGTGTACACAGGATCTACAGAGCTGGCTGGAGCATGGAGCAGCCTGGTGGAGTCTGGTGCAGTCATCTAACTACCCCCCTTCCCTGGTCTATACTCCTATTGGGCAGGACTGGGCTGGACTTAGGTTTGCTGGAGTCTATTGGGCTCTGGTAGGCTGTATTGGGCTCTGGTGGGCCGTGTTGTGCTGTGATGGGCTCTGTTGGGCTACACGAGACAGTACAGTACTAAAGCCTGAACATGTTCATGTAAAACTATTGGCTGTGTACACAAAGTCATGTAAAACTATTGCCCGTATATACAGGGGTTAATTATTATAATTGAATTTAAGGACCAGTGATGTTATTAGGTTTTCAATGTAATGGGTCCCGGGACCCACAGGTCGTCATTCAAATGGGTCCCAGAAAAGTTTTATGAGTCCTCAATATAAAGTTTACGCACGCAAAATGGCGTCAGACACGGTGGAATCAAAACATTGGCGTTTCTATCGCCTGTTTAAGACTTTCTACGTGGATTTTATTTGTGTTAACGTAGGGTAAAGTAGGATGCTTTCACCCATGAACAATGGTGGTGTCTGTGGACTTTTTTTTTTCTTTTACCGCGACGCGGTCAATTATTTTAACATGGACTCCAATGGAGGCGCATCCCCGGGACCCCAGGACCATGACATGAATGAGTCCCTGGGTGACTTGAATGAGTTTTTGATGCGGGATGCGCACGTAATGACATCACTGAAGGACACAACTGTTCAAGTGTGGAGAGCTACAGAGCTGGCGAGAGCCTAGTGCAGTGTTCCAGACGGATCCAGCCTCATATACTCCCCTTATAAGTCAGTGGTTCAACTATGGGACCCCTAGAGGGGTCTCCATACTCCCCTTATAAGTCAGTGGTTCAACTATGGGACCCCTAGAGGGGTCTCCAAATGATCTTGGGTGGTCCCAAATGTTTAGCTTAATGTGAAACATTGTTTTTCCACTCAACAGTATACAGAGGCTATCTGCACATTTCTAAAGAGACAATTTAAGGACTTTTTAATACTTTTAAAATGATAAATTAAATATTAGGGGCAGAAATTGTGAAAATATCAGATCTACATGCTCACGCCGCCCTGCGTTGTGAGGTGTTGTGAGCATGTAGATCTGCTATTTTCACAAGGCCGTGTTTTACAAAATGTAACGCCTCAACTCTTTGTCCAAACAGTGAGGCATTGTGAGCTTGAAGATTAGCTATTTTCGCCATCTGTTGGAACCAAGTCAAATAAATGCAAGGCCTACAATTCTCTGTCTGTCTGTCTGTCTGTCTGTCTGTCTGTCTGTCTGTCTGTCTGTCTATCTATCTGGCAATATCCTCAGGGTGTCCAGTCAAAACACCACAAAACTGACATTCAAGGAGTAGTTCACCCCCAAAATGACTTATTTTTTCAATGTATTACTCACGCCATGGAGACTTGAGTTCAATAGAAAAAAAGTCACTTTGGGGGTGAACTACTCCTTTAATGAAATGTTTTTCTTCTCTTCACCCACACCAAATGATCACCACTCTGTTTTGTTACACACGTGTGGTTCTAAAGATGAAAGAAAAATGCAGGGCATTCACAATCCGGCTAATTAAACAACAAACAAATTGGAATTATCAGAAATATTAGTTAGTCGCACGCATACTGTACCAACAAAACACAGTAAGTCCAAATGGAAAACAAACAGTTTGTTCTGCATGTCACTATGCTGGAAAGTGTCCTAATCGGGAGATTGGAGGGGTGGAGGTTGTGGATTGGCAGGCAAGGAGTGTGTGTGCAAAGTTTGGCATTGAGTAATATGCTGGCTGTGTACACATGTTCACAGCGGCGTCAGTTCAGGAAAGGCTAAGGTATGGCAACATGACTGGTGTCTTGCAAGACACCAATCATGTTGCCATACCTTAGCAACAGGCACGATGAAAAGTACATTTAATTATTTCCCCCCTGTAGCCAAGGTATGGATAAGCCCACAGTGTCCCTCTGAGGGTCCCCCGACCTCACTTTGAGAACCACCATGGACCACTTTATAAGCCCACAGTGTCCCTCTGAGGGTTCATGTAAAACTACTGGTCGTGGACACCACCTAGGGCCTGTGTACATATGGCTCTCTGCTGCCCCCCATTAAGAAACTATAGACGGCACAGACCGTGTACACGAAGGGCAGGAGCAAGTGGTCAAGTCCCATAGAATCTATGGGAAATGTACGAAGTCGTGTACAAAGTCACCGGTTGGTCCACGAGCCATAGTTTTTTCCATTGTAGCTCCCTACAGTGTACACGACTTTGATTATTACCCATAATATAATTATTACTATTATTAGTATCATTAATAATACGTTGGTATGATGATGATGATGATTATAATTATACTAAACTATAATAAATATCAAATTATTAACATGAAAAGTACTGAAAATAGCCAATCTACAAGCTCACAACGCATTGTGAGCTTGTAGATCTGCTATTTTATCTACTTTTGGAAAGAGAAAAGTCTGTGGATCTTATGAATTATGAACCAATGAAAAGTATTAACAAGGTCATGTGACTAAATAATAACTACATTGGATCCATTGGAAAACATGTTATATTAATAATAAATAATAACTATATTGGATCCATTGGAACACATGTTATATTAATAATAAATAACTATATTGGATCCATTGGAAAACTGGTTATTTTTTAAAGGGATATTCCACTTTCAACAGGGAAACAGCTTATGGGCTTTTCTCCACCCACACACCCATTGTAACTTCAAACTTCATTTTAACCATGATAGATTCATTAAAAACACCCATTATTTGTTTTGTTCACTCATACTACCCTCCTAATACGTGAGCAGGCAGTGTTTTTTCGATAACTTTCTTCATTTATTTGTAATACTTATTTTGGAAAATGGAAAAAAGGAAATACAAAAAAATAATTATTAACAATAAATGAAAAATGTTATCGGAAAAACACGGCCTGCTCACGTATTAGGAGGGTAGTATGAGTCACCAGAAAAAAATAATGGGTGTTTTTAATGAATCTATCATGGTTAACTCTCCTACTGCCAGATTATTTATTTATTTATTGGGTCTGGTGCCATCAAAAAGTGGCTTACCTTTGCGACGTTAGACAGACATTTATTTATTTATTATTATTTATTTATTTTGATTGTGCAATAGTGCACTTTGGTCTGCCAGGCAGCAGAGGGCGGCGGCGTCATGCGAGAATGAATGTGAATTTGCCTGTTATGTGTTGCCGTACATTCAGACCAGTCACTGGCCACAGAGCTAACCTGACTTTCGCCAGATAGTTGCAGCAGTGCGTAACGCTCTGCCTTACATCTGGGATCTCTCGGCCAGACTCTATGTAAGGGGCGGGCCATTTTTTGAATTTCTGTAGCAGGTGATTGGATGTGGCCGTTTCTATCACAGTCTGGGAGTGCCAACTCCAACCACTCATATTGGCCTGTCTGCATGACGTTGCAGACAGGCAACGTCATGCACTCAGGCAACGTCACTCTATTGGCTCAGAGCCGCTCAGAGCCCGCCCATAGCTGCCGCTGATTGGTCCGGCCCGGGACTTTACGAGTGTTATCAACGCTGGCGGACCGAGCCCAGATGGTAAAGCAATGCAACGCAATGCTGCCACCATCTGGCGAAAGTCAGGTAACCACAGAGCCTTACAGCCAGAGGAAATCAACAAGGAAGTGAATTGGTCTCCGTTGATGTTAACGCATAATGGATTTTTTACACCATCACCGCGGAAAATGTGTTTACAGTACACGGCGGCGCGACCCCTCATCAGCTTCAACAAGGTAAACGAACGAACGAACGCGAACGAGCGCCGTATTGGCGCGGAGGTCTCTTGAGAATTGGGTCGAACAGGAACGTCCAAAGCAGTATAAGAGTTAAAATGAAGTCTGAAGTTACAATGGGTGTGTGTGGGGAGAGGCCCTGGGCCTGGAGGGCCTGATAACATTTACATCAAATATCTAAATATTGAATCAAGAAAATTTAAAACTGTTCAGGGTGTTCATAAAAGCCTGATTAGACGATAACATTACCAAAAAAAAATTTTGAAAGTGAAATATCCCTTTAAATAACTGTAAAGTATTTTAGACATCCAAGGTTTCCACCTGACAGATGATATGAAGGCTGCTGTCAAATTAATTTAGTGATGTTTTGATTGACAGCTGCCCTCTATTCTAATTAAAACAGATGTAATGATTGACAGCTACTCTCTATTCTAATTAAAACAGATGTAATGATTGACAACTACCCTCTATTCTAATTAAAACAGATGTAATGATTGACAGCTACCCTCTATTCTAATTAAAACAGATGTAATGATTGACAGCTACCCTCTATTCTAATTAAAACAGACCTGAGTTTGCTCTGTACTTGTTGCGCTTTAAAAATAAAAATCTATACCAAATTCGTGTGCTGAAAATAGCAGATCTACAAGCTCAAAACGTGTTGCGACAAAACGCTTTGTGAGCTTGTAGAGCTGCTATTTTTGGTTAATGTTCTCCTCAGACTAGCGATGTGGGGGTTCAATGGTTAACTAATTAACTAATTAACTATTAATTTACTATAATAATAAAAAGAGATGTTACCGATCAATCGGCAATGGATCGGATCGGGCCGATCAAAGCGTGATCGGCGATAATCGGTGGTTTAGATCAAAAGGTAAATTCACCGATCCGATCCGATCGGTGCATCCGATCGACCAGCCGTTCAGTATGCCCACTTGAGGCCATTTTGGGGTATTGATTTCCACAGTGCTGAAGGAATAATTAGTTACTGCTATGATAATAAATACATAGTAATGCTGGTAAATAACTATAACTATAAATATATAAATGAATTCATGAGTGAATTAATTAATTAAAGTTAAAACATTAACATTTAGAAAATATAAATAATATATAAATAATAACTTGATCGGATCGGTGATTGATCGGTATCGGGTGATCAAACTTTTGTGATCGGTGCTCGGTAATCGGTTCCAAAAAACCTGATCGGACCATCCCTAATAATAAAGTCTGTCTACAGTACTCTAACGTCAGAGTACTGATGTCACATGGCCTGACACGGAACACCATATATGGCATAAACGGTGAAACAGTGCCCACATTTCTGACATCATTGATACTGCCTCCTTTACTGCACATGTGTCCCCGCCATGGTAACAGCCACATGCTGAAACAGTGCCCAAATTTGGAGATGACTGACATCACTGATACTGTCTGGGTTCTCCACCATTACTTCTGAGACTCCTACATAATCCTTCATATACTGTCCACCCCCCCCCTGGGCAAAGAACTAGTTAATTAATTAAGTAAGGGTTAACATCTCGCTCAGCGGTGATTATCGAGTGATAGGAGCCCGCGAGGTTGATATGCCACCGATGTGATAGCGGAGGTGGCATATCAGCAGCTGAGCTACTCAATAAAAGTAATTATTTGACTCAAAACTAAGTATTTCCATATTTACAGACTGCTGAAAGTGTTCCACAAGTGTTGCACTGGGCGTCTCCCCAACGCAAGACGTCACCTTGGAAAGCAAGGAAGTGCTGATCAGATAGAATCCATTTCCTGAAACTGCTTTGTCTATTTCTCGCCTCAAATGTTATGAAAAACATTATTGAGAGCAACATTAAGTTGTAAATGACGCTCTGTGTTTGTTTACATGGCTGACACGCTGGAAACGGCACTAAATTCACACAACGTAGCCTGAGTGCAGCAGGTGCTCTGAGCCTTTGATTACGCAGCAGTCCGTTATAGAGCGGAGCAGTCATTATACGGCTATAATTCACATCTGATTTCAGCGCTTGACCAATCAGAATCAAGCATTCAACCAAGCCGGGTAATAATACATGAGAACATTATCTTGTATTATAAACCCTTAAGACCGGGAAACCATCTGTGTTATTTTTCTAAGGGACCATGTTGTCATGCTCATGTCACCATGACTCAGCCATAACCATATAAGGAGTTCCCAATGCAGCTACGCCCCAATATGGAGTGTGTTGTCTAACCTCAATGTGTTGTCATGGCATCAGGCACAAACAAGCTCCATATATGGGAGTATGAATATAAATTAATATTTAAATCAGTGTTCAGTGAACTAATTAATGTAACTCTGTGTGTGTGTGTGTGTGTGTGTGTGTGTGTGTGTGTGTGTGTGTGTGCGTGCGTGCGTGCGTGCGTGCGTGCGTGCGTGCGTGCGTGTGTGTGTCAGGAGAACATCAGAGTCTATCAGATGTCAGGTTGATGTTGGTTGGTGGAGAGCAGGATGTCAGGAACACAGCTGCTAATCGCATTCTGCAGCAGCTTGTGTTTACAGAAACTGCATACAAGGTGAGTAATTTGATATGAATGTGATGTTATAATGAAAGAAGTAAACAGTGAAGAGATGAAATAATGTGTTCTAATGTTAATGTGAAAGTATCTGCCGTCATGAATGTTTAACCACGTCCACCCTGGGTCCCAACCTTTTTCACACAATTTTTACATAGCAGATCTACAACCTCACAACCAGCCACTGTACAAGCTCACAATGTGTAATGAGCTTGTAGATCTGCTATTTTTAAAACTGTTTGAAAATGTGCTCCTATAATGTCCACTATAAAGGGACATCAGGTTGAAAATTGTTAAAAACATTCAAATTAAAAAGAAAATCATTCATTATAATAATAATAATAATCCTAATATTCTCAGCAGCAGTGTTGATGGTCAACAGGGTATTTTATGATGTTGTGATGAGAATGACCACAGCAGAGGACACTTATGTCCTCTAGTACCATTCTAAAGGGACATTGAGTCTCCTGGCTGATGGCATCACATAAAATGATGATTATGGATTTAGGATATTTTTTTCACACTCAAATTAACACAGCATTTTAATATGTACGCCGGCTGTGAGTATTAACCATCTCCAGATGTATTTGGGTTGTTCAATTATTCCATAGTTAATTACTGTTTTATTTCATTTAGTGTACTGAGGACATAATAGTATTATGATATATTTTTTACTTTTTTAAACATAAAAGTCTGGCAATCAAAATGTACTTGAGTAAAAGTACAAAAGTATTTGCATCAAAAAGTACTTAAAAGTACCCAAAGTACAACTACAAAATGTTTGAAAATAGCTGATCTACAAGCTAACAACGTGTCACGATACGACGCGTTGTGAGCTTGTAGATCAGCTATTTTCAAATGGCCATGGTATAAAATAGGGCTAAAGTTGTTAATGTATGCTTTATAATATTATAATTTATATCTGCAAAGTAACAAGTAACTTAAGTTTTATAATAATTGTGGTGGAGTAAAAGTACAATATTTGCCTCTGAGATGTAGTGGAGTAGAAGTAAAAGTATTGGAAATTGGAAACACTCAAGTTAAGTACAAATACCCCAAAACTGTACTTAAGTACCGTACTTGAGTACATGTACTTAGTTACTTTAAAACACTGATTATGACTAACATACAGTAAACCTCATATTCCAGGAGTTTAAAACCCAGACTAAACTGACAGAATGTGTCAGACAACAGAGAAGAGTTGCTGACAGAACAGTGAGTGTGGTGATCTGTCCAGACTGGTCGACTACACCTCCATCACAGAAGACCAAAGACGTCCTTCTACATGGTGTGACTCTGTGTTCTCCTGGACCCCATGCTGTCCTGGTGACTGTTAATGTCGATTCCAGTTTCTCTGAACCTGACAGGAGATCAGTGGAGGAACAGATGGAGCTGCTGGGGGACGGAGTCTGGAGACACGCTAAGGTTCTGTTTATGTATGGATACTGGCTCATGGGAGGGAGACGTGTTGAGGAGTACATGGAGTCTGAAGGAGAACCTCTGAGGTGGCTGCTGGAGAAATGTGGCTACAGGTACCATGTTCTACATGGTGTCAAGTGGGACATTTCAGTAGTAAAAGAACTGCTGGAGAAAACTGAAGACATGGTGACGAGGAACAGAGGACACTTTGAACCTTCAGACTCAAGAGAAGACAGCTCTGTCAGAGACACAGGACACTCCAAGGTGGGACATGAGACAAGACAGAAGACTCTGTTTGGAAGACTGAAAAGAAAGAACACATTGTCAGATAAAGAATGGAACAGACGAGAAGAAGAATGGATGAAGAGAGAGGAGGAGATGATCGAGAGGGTGTTGAGGGCTGTGGTGACGGAGCCAGAAGGACCAACCCTGCCAGAAGAAAGGAAGAAGAGAGAGCAGGAGATGAGAGAGAGGATGTTGAGCTTTGTGGCGACGGAGCCAGAAGAACCAAGCCTGTCAGCTGGTAGTAGATGGAACAGTCTGGAAGAAAGTGAGTATCAGTAAAATGGATCTGCTAACAAATTCATTCATCTGTCATCAAACTTATTCAGCTCCCCCACTCCCTGTGCCTGGCTGGTGAGAATATCCTGCCTCTGACATATTAACTCATTTGCTGCTATTTAAAACATCGCTGAACTAATGTGATCGTTCTTATAGTGACTTTTATCAGATAAACTCACGAACTAAGAAGTGACCTACACGTTGTTAATTCCTCTTTCAGTAATGGAGCACATTATTTAAAATGATCTCTTTATGTAAATGATAACATCATATATCTTATTATTTTATTATCCCTATTATTGATAATAATGTTTGGTTGTTTTAACTATAGCTGCACCAATCTGCGTGAAACTTTGCATGCTAACTCCCTAGAGGCCAAGGAAATACCTTTGCCCTGCATTTTTCACATCTCCCTTTCATAGCGCCAACAGCAGGCCGACTTATGTAAAACATGTTTTTTAATTGCAAGCCGGCCGTACTTGCCCGTACTTGTCCGGTCGGCTCAATTAGCCGCCCGTCTTTTATCGTACTAGGTCATTAAAAATGAAATTAATGATAATAAAAATAAAAAAAACGGTCGCGGGTCGTTCTCTGTCTCTCTGAGGCTCCGTGTGAGGGGTTAATGTTGAACCGATCATGTGACGTCATCTGCAACTGGACCCAGCAGAATGCACAGGCGCCATTACGTGTCTTTCTATACTGGCTGCAGCCGCGTGTCTCTGAGTCTTTTTCGATCAGACGAAAGACGAAATCAAGGCTTCACAATGAGTCAATTACATGTGTTTAGATCGCTGTGCGTGGATCGAAGACGTAATGTACTTTTGGGCGCTGTTTTTTATCGCTGTCTCCCCCGTTTGGCTCCACGCAAATGAATGGAGGAACTCAGCCTACAGCTTCATGAACGTAAGTCTGCGGCCCCAAATCGTGCTTTGTACACGTATCGCTTGCTCGCACCGAGCGCTACACTACGTGTTGTTAGCATTTGGTGCAGTGTTTTTTTTAAACATGTTTATAAATAAATAGAAGATTGATCGGCAGGACAGGGTTTTTTAAGGGGCTCCCTGCGGCTTGGGAAGGGTTAATATATATTACTCCTTCAGATATATTTTTTTTTAATGCAAATCGGACTTTATCCAAGGCGCTTTACAGAGATTGTGCATTACATTCACCCATTCACACACACATTCATTACATTCACCCATTCACAAACACATTCATTGAGACCTGTGCTCCGAGGAGCATCTTTTTTAGTTTTTCTTTTCTTCTGGTATTTTTATCATTGTAAAAGTCTTGCTGTCTGTCGTCTTGTGTTCCAGTGAGTGTTGGAACGCCACCTGAGACAGGAAGTTTATCCAGCTGGTCACCTGATAAGGCCTCATCCTCTCGTCGTGGATCAATAGCGCCCTCTTCAGGTCATGGCAGCTGGTTAACTGATGTTTCATCCTCACGTCCTGGATCAATAGCGCCCTCTTCAGGACATGGCAGCTGGTTAACTGAAGCTTCATCCTCACGTCCTGGATCAATAGCGCCCTCTTCAGGACATGGCACCATGAGTGATGTTGTGAGCCAGGCCTCCGCTGATGATAGAGTTCCATGGAAGAAGATGTTTCAGAGACTGACAGGAAAGACAAGAAGAACAGAAGAAGACTGGAACAGACGACAGGAGCAATGGAGGAGGAGAGAGCCGGAGATGAAAGAAAGGATGTTGGAGTTTGTAGTGTTTGTCTTGATGGAGCCTGAAGAACCAAGCCTGGCAGCTGTCAGGAGAAGAACCAGCATGGACCTCAGTCCTCCAAGCAGTGAGTATTATCAATACAACTGATCAGCTAACAGACTTTAACCCTAGTATCAATACAACTGATCAGCTAACAGACTTTAACCCTAGTATCAATACAACTGATCACTTTAACCCTAGTATCAATACAACTGATCAGCTAACAGACATTAACCCTAGTATCAATACAACTGATCAGCTAACAGACTTTAACCCTAGTATCAATACAACTGATCAGCTAACATACTTTAACCCTAGTATCAATACAACTGATCAGCTAACAGACTTTAACCCTATTATCAATACAACTGATCAGCTAACAGACTTTAACCCTTTAAAGGAGTAGTTCACCCCCAAAATTACCTTTTTTCTGTTGATTAGTTATGCCATGGAGACTTGAGCTCAATAAAAAATGTTTGTATTTGTCGCATTCCTAAGACAAAAAAAAAAGATTATAGTAACTGTACCCCCATTGATTTGGCCGCGGAACGAAGTGACCTGCTGTGAGCTTGTAGATCTACTATTTTTGATCACCTGAATCCAAAGGAAAATGTATGATGCTATACATACTGTATAGCTAAAATCTAAAATGACACTGATGCTTTCCTCTGTCTTGTGTTCCAGTGATTGGTGGAACGTCATCTGAGACAGGAAGTCTCAGGACAACTGACAAGGTTTCTGATTGGCTGCTGAAGAGACATCCTGGACCAATAGCGTCCTCTTCAGGAGCTGACACCACGAGTGAAGCTCCAACCCTGCCGGTGAGTTAATTTGAGATCAATCACAAACATTACCATTCATATCATTATTATTGGTTTCATTAAGGGACATATTTGTACCTCCAAAATAATGTTCACCAATTGTGTGTTTAAACAAGGCTCTCGCCTAAAGTTAACTTGAGAATAGTTCAACTCTGCCTGGCTTTGGTGCACACAGACCCTTGTAGATGAATACAGACTATGCGTTATGTAAGCATTTACAATTGAACTGGGTTCATGGATTAAGACACTTAAAATAATTTCTTAGACTGGCTGAATGTGGCTGAAAATTCAGTTTTAAGATGTCTTTCCTCTCCACTCTTAGGCACTAAGTATTACTATGTCTTCAGAAGAAGAGGAGGAAGAGGATTCTGGTGAGAGTCATGGATCATATTCATCTTTTACACTGTAAGCCTCCAAGCTGCCTCTGATCCACTAACTGTCCACTGTCTTTATTCTACAGACGACTGCATGAACATGATGATGAAGATGATGGAGATAGACAGTGGAGAGGAAGGTGAATACTGTAACTTAATCAGTTCTACAATGATCTGTGAGTGTTGGTGTGAATACAACATGAAGGATTACAAACACTTAATGTTTTCTCTATAATATCCTTCTTGCAGAGCTGAAGAACACTGATCTGGATTATTATGATACTGGTAGGAGAGACTTTAATGAATGAATGAATGAATGAATGAATGAATGAATGAATTTATAATTCTATGATTCATAAATCTGAAATCTGCACCTGGTCAAACTGTGGAATTCATCTCCTCGCTCAGATTTCACGTCATGAGAACAGTTGACTTGATGAAGCTCATGTTTCTGTCCATGATTAAGCCCTGGTCCTGAAGCTGAGCTTTTCAACGGGATACTGTACATACTGTAAGATACAATATCACCAATACTGTGTAAATATGTGGAATGTGTTGCTATATTTCCCTCCAGATGAGATGTACTTGGGATCATGCTGTGAAAAATGCCAACATGTCCAGCAGGTCAGTTTGGTCAAATCAGATACTATTGTTGATATACGTACAGTGTGTACAGTACTATGTATGGTTGTTGGTGATCCTTAATGCTCTCCTGTGTGTGCTTGCTTGGTAGAGCTACGGCAATGAGATGATCATTCCTGAGAAACTCTCCAGAGGACGCTTGCAGTGAGTCTGGACATCACTCTGACATCACTCTGACATCATCTGCTTATCTGGTTTCATACTGTAGAGAAACCAAGTCTGACCTGTGTGTGTGCGCGCGTGCGTGCGTGCGTGCATGTGTGTATTCTCTAGGGCTAAGCTGGAAGGACAGGGGACATATGAGTGCGTCTTAACAGGCTTGATCTTTGAGGCGTCAGAGCGAGTCCTGGTGAGATATTCCATCCTGTCCTGGTCCAAGTTCAACAAGTTCATCCAGGACCCCTGGAGGATTGCTGGTCCCATATTCAACGTACACACAGTCAACAAGGATCCATCTGCCATCAAACTTATTCAGCTCCCCCACTGCCTGTGCCTGGCTGGTGAGAACGTATATGCTGCCTCTGACATATTTATTAATGACTGTACAACTACACATCTTCCTTGTCCAATATTATTTTATACAGTGAATTCAAACCAAATAAGTGATATTTCTGTTAAAATATATAGTTTATCTTCAGAATTGACTGTCTTCCATGCATGTTGTCTTGTTGTCTCTATAATACATCCTCCTTGTGGTGTGAGTGCGGGTTCTGTTTCTTCACAACGTTAGTCTTTATTGGTCCAGCACCCATGTCGAAGTGCGTATATTTAAGTTTGCTCCATCCGTCCTCCTCATTTTCTTCACCTGCAGGCCAGGACAAAGAGGTGGTGTTTGGTGTCCTACACGTCACTGGCAAGAATCCCGTCATAGAGAGAGTCCAGTCCTCTGGTAGTCATCTGAAGTGGCCGGTGTCCTCCCTGTGTCCCGCGGGTGCCATCGCCCTGGACACAGCGCAGGCCAAACACCACGGAGCGGTGCTGGTCTTCCAGGATCTGGGGGGTAGCATCAACACTCACACTTTCCGCATCTTCCTCACCCCCAACTGCAGCTCATGGCATGAAGTAAGAATGACAACAAGATGAGACAAGATTGCATGCATGAGTGCCTCCAGTTTAGCATTGGGCCAAAATTAGTTTTGATGATACATAATAAGACAAAGAGACCTTTAATTGATCCAGCGTCGTTATAGCAGCACAGACACACGTGGAGGGACACAGACAATATTCAATAGTAAAACTAATAAAAAATTAATTAACAGGTAGTCTGATATCAGACTGAAGAATTAATGTTTTAGTCTGCTATTGGCGTGTTTTTATTTTCCTAAACAACTCAATTATTTGCAATCAGTTTACCTTCTTAATCACTAATGATTGGTTACCGGTAGGCAAAATAAAATATGGCCCTGCCCATACTGTGTAGTCTGGGCCATTCATCAATCAAATAAACATGTTTACACTTTTTGAGTGCCTAGTGTTCAGATCCCATTGCCTGAGGGGACAGTGTTGCGGTCATTGATTCAGTGAACAAGCTGTGTTTCAGTTCAGTGATACAAAACTCAGAGTCCTAGAGCTAAGGGACTCCCCTAGAGCTACACCCAATCATTTGAAACTGGATACTAGACTTCCTGTTGAATAAACGCCAGGTGGTGAGACTGGGGAGCATCACATCTGACCAGTGTTGGGTATCGTTACATTTTGAAGTAACTCGTTAAGTTACTTTAGTTACTGACTTGAAAAACTAATCCGTTAAGTTACTCCGCTACCCAATGACAATTGTAACTTAACGAGCTACCGTTACCCTTACCGACCATTAAAACCCACCTGCGAGGAAGTTTGGTAAACATAAAAAGACAAGAGTGCAGCCTCCTTTCCTTTTAGCTCATGCGTCCTCTTCAAAAGACCAACGCTCCCCAGCTTTAAACTGTACAGTATCTCGGTGCCGTGGCGTTGATATGGAGGCTCTATACCGGAGTTAAATGGCCGGGTCCGAATCCACCGTTGTCCGCCGTCCAGATACGATCCGATGATGTACAGTAAATCCATTTTAATACCCTACCGACGCAGACTTTTACACACGGTCAACTAAAGGCACGGACGCTACTAATATCTCCCTGTTGTGAGGAACGATCAACACGTAGGCTATATTTCAGACGGACGCAGCAGCTTCTGTTGTTGTTTCGTGGGACATGGAGCACCAGAAGTCAACAACAGTGAGTGATTTGATTTCCTGGTTTCAAGATGACGCGTGTTGCAAAGCTGCAGAGATGAAAGGAATGCGATTGGCTGACATACAAGGGAGGCAGACTGGCAGACAGACAGCTACACACGCCCCTTTCACACGTGTATTTGTTGACAGAATAAGAGGAAATGTGACTCGGGGCTTCTTTTTTAATCGGCGGCAACAAAATGAACAGTGAAAATGGGACACTTTTTAAAAAAAATAACGGGATTACTTTTTTGAAAATGTAACTAAGTAACTAACCGTTATATTGTAAAATGTAACTCGTTAGGTTACTCCGCTACCGCCAAACTAACGTTGTTACGTAACGTTGTTAGTTATAACAACGTTACACCCAACACTGCATCTGACTCCCGTGTGATGCGTACTGAGCCCTCTCCTCTACTCCCCGTACATGCATGATTGCACAGCCACACACGGCTCCAACATCATCACCAAGTATCATTCAATTCATTTGAGGGATCGAATCAGTCAACACTAATGTGGGAACACAATCTGACAGAAATCAAAGCTGTGTACAGCTGATTCAGCTGAGTCGTTCATCACCTTGTCCACCTGTTGTCCTTGTGCGTTGCAGGACATCAAGAAGCAGTTGAAGAATGGGAATTTCCGTCGGATTGAGAAGAATGCGTTCTGTCTACTGGGAGAGAGCAATTACCAACTGATGAGTGAGCCAAGTGGGGAAATTGATCCTGAGGTGTGTATGTCTCCATACAAAATAATAATAATAACTAGGAAGATTCTGGGAAATTGCAAGTGTGGTTGCCCTGACGCGAGTCACAAGGAATTTGCTGGGAAATGTGTCCCTTACCATTTGTCCCTTTCATGCCCATATATGGATATCTCTGTATCTGTCCTTGTCCCTGTTTGAGAGGTGCTAACCATTCCGTCCTTGACCCTTTATGCCCATATATGGAGATCCCTGATCTCATCAATATTAAGCCCATATCTTGGAATGCCCATATAGGGACAAGTGTCAGTGTCATGTGGTCTACGATCTATGATGTAAATATAATGCGTCTCTTAGCAAAATGCAAGCAGACAAGTCCTGATGAAACCGGTCAATATTTGACATGTGGCCCAAATGCGTGCAGCCAATACTGTGGGAGGAGTAGTGTGGCAAAATACAGTTTATCTAGAAAGAAAGAAAGTGGGAAGTACTACAGTCTGGTCAACCACACTAATCTATCTATAAATGCGAGAAGTCTCTGCGTGTCTGTCTGTCTGTCTGTGTGTCTGTAATCCGCGTATCTCGAGAACCGTTCGTCCCACCGGCTTCAGATTCGGCACGCGCGTTCCCCGCCGCGGCACGGAGTGCAGTGCCGGGCCTCGACCCGACCCGACGCGCGGTTTTCCCTAACCGGCGCGAAACGTTCGGAATCTCCTTATGCGGGCTGATTGTTGACATCAGGCTGTTCCGGAGGAAATCGGCGCAAGCGCTGACTCATTGTGACATCACTCATAAAAGGCTCTGACATCACGTGCGCCACATGAGTCAACAAAAAATCTCTGAATATCTCCATATATAGCATATATGCATTATATGGGCATAAAATGGACACAGAATCACAAAGATCTCCATATACGGGCATAAAGGGACACAGACAGACGGATACAGAGATCTCCATAAATGGGCATAAAATGGACGCAAATGGCATATATGGGCATAAAATTTACGCAGAATCACAAAGATCTCCATATACGGGCATAAAGGGACACAGACAGACAGATACAGAGATCTCCATATATGGGAATGAAATGGACGCAAATAGACAGATATCTCCATATATGGGCATACAATGGATACAGAGATCTCCATAAATGGGCATAAAATGGACGCAAATGGCATATATGGGCATAAAATTTACGCAGAATCACAAAGATCTCCATATACGGGCATAAAGGGACACAGACAGACAGATACAGAGATCTCCATATATGGGCATGAAATGGACGCAAATAGACAGATATCTCCATATATGGGCATAAAATGGACCCAGAACTATATCTGCAGTGATCTCCATATATGGACATAAAATGGACGCTGACAGACAGACAGACAGATAACAGATATCTCCATATATGGGCATAAATGGACACAGGCAAACAGATGGTCAAAACGGGTC
The DNA here is from genome assembly GCF_963921795.1 of Nannobrachium achirus. NCBI lineage: Eukaryota > Metazoa > Chordata > Actinopteri > Myctophiformes > Myctophidae > Nannobrachium > Nannobrachium achirus. The sequence goes on from NC_137825.1 coordinate 60,102,500, forward strand.
CTATGACAACAGGTATAATGGGGTTTGCATTAAAGGGCGGGGCATTCATTCCCTATTTACATCGTTCCCGAGTTGGCCAGGTCGCCCGAAGGGCGGCCCAGCTTCTAGTAATAATAATAATACCACCTGGAATTTATATACAGTAGCGCAGAGTTCCTTTATATGTGTGTGTGGGGGGACGAAACAATATACAGTATATGTGGGGGTAGGGGAGAGGAGACCCTGTAATGTTGTAAATATGTTATTTATGAATGTGTGATACAAGTTAATTATTAACGTTATGTGTCTGTGCAGAACATGCCATTCATCTTGGCACCACCAGAGTTCCTTGGTTACTTTGAAGCGTACTATGAGCAGCCACCTCCCTTCAAAATGAACCTCAAAGTGTGTGGTTCTGATGTCACTGCATGGACCGCAACCATTCGACAAGGTACCTACCGTCTGTACACAGTCACCTGTATACCGTACTACATACGTCTCTGTGTGTGTGTGTGTGTGTGTGTGTGTGTGTGTGTGTGTGTGTGTGTCTGTCTGTCTGTCTGTCTGTCTGTCTGTCTGTCTGTCTGTCTGTCTGTCTGTCTGTCAGTACAGTATAGGTATTACAGTATGTATGCAGGTGTAGCCTATGTATTTGTGTGCTTGAACATAACGTTTGCATTTCTGAGTCATGATGATGCCTATCTACTGTTCTTGTGTGGTTGACTAGTTGGGCATCACAGAGAAAAGCCCAAGTAAACTACAATAGCGTTTGGTTGGTAGCTTCAGATGGGCTTGCCGCTTGAGCATTTAGGTGTAATGTTTGACTACACAGTAATTAGATGTAATGTGTTTGACTACCCAGTAATTAGGTGTAATGTGTGTGACTAGTAGCTGACTACACAGTAATTAGGTGTAATGTGTTTGACTACACAGTAATTAGTTGTAATGCATTTGACTACACAGTAATTAGGTGTAATGTGTTTGACTACAAGGCTATTAGGTGTAATATGTCTGATTACACAGTAATTAGGTGTAAGGTGTTTGACTACACAGTAATTAGGTGTAATGTGTTTGACTACACAGTAATTAGGTGTAATGTAGTATAATTTCCATTTCTCTTACAGTCTCAACGAAGACTTCTGATGCATCAGGGGAAGACATCACCGGTAAGAGACGTTCTCACCTATCGGTAACCTTGTTCCAACCGTGCATTGTGATTGGCCTAGAGGCATTTTTTTTTTTACATTTACTTAAGTAGGCCTATAGTGCTTAATTACAATTTTGAGTATTTGTACTTTACTTGGGTATTTCCCATTTTTGTTCATTTCACATGCTACGTCCTACTGGGGAAACTCCCCCCCCCCCCCCCCCCCCCCCCCTGTCAGGTGAAAAGAAGCAGCCTGCTCACACCTCGTGTACTGAAGGAAGCATGAGTTCAGTTCGGAGCACTACCCAGGGTGGCAGAGGGAGAGCAGAGCCCAGGATTACAGTTTAGGCAGTTGGCACTGGGTGAAAAATGGGTTGCAAAATTGTGGGGGAAAAAAAGAAAGCCATTGATTATTGTTCAGCCTCTACACTACAATAAGCTAATAGCCGCTTTCCAATCCAGAGTGTGCGCCCTTCGTAGTGTAGCCCTAGCTAGGGTAGGGCTAGTGCTTGTCCTGTGAAGTGCACATTTTTGCCTGTGGAATGGGACAGCACTGCCAAGTGGATAGCCGAGAACTTCTGGTTGTAAAAATCATTCGTCCGCCATTTTTCCTCCGCGGTGCTTTTAAACCATTTTAAACCGTCTTAAACGCCCCCAAACTTATTTTTTTAATGATCGTCTCACGTTTCTCTCAATTAAAGTGCAAATCAAAGAGACGTGTCAGTGGATGGTTGTTGTCTCTTCAGTCATCTATCAAAGATACGTGTCGTCTCCTGGAAGATGAAAATAGAATAAAATAAAAAGCTTGTCACACAGACCTCCAACAGACTGGACTGAAAGAGAGACGGGAATTAACTTTTTAGATATTTTAGGATAGTATTTCTTCATAATTCACCATGACACAGCCTATTTTAAAATATCGTCGCGACGTTTGAGGAGAATTGAGAACCAGCATGAGTCGAACCGAGGCGGGCAGTTGTAGTAGAGCTTAAATCGGGCCTAAAATAGTGAGCCCGGCCCAACCCAGCCCGACAGAATTTCAGCCCGGACCGAGCCCAAGCCCGATACATAATTGACAATTGGAGACCGGCCCAGCCCGAAGACCGACATTCTAAACAACAAGCTTATATGATGCAGACGGCAGCATCCTTTTTTTCCTCATTCAATATTGGTGATTCTTTAAGAACAGTGTCATTCTACCATTTTCCAACTGTCTTTTTTTTTTTTTTTATAATTTTTATCCCACAATTTTGTAACCCATTTTTTCACCCAGTGCCAATTGTCTATGTAATCCTGGGCTCTGCTCTCCCTCTGCCAACCTGGGGTGGCAACGGACTGACCTCATGCTTCCTTCTATGCATGAGGAGTCCAAGTTGCTTCTTTTCACCTGACAGTGGAGATTTCCCTGGTTTGGACGTAGCGCGTGGAAGGAACACGTTATTCCAACCAGTTCCTTTCCCCTCCATCAGGCGCCCTGGGCTGGCCAGGGGGAGGCATTATTGAGATCAGGATTACGTGCATGTTTTTGTGAGGGTATCAACCCTAGGAGACACGGGGAGAACATGCAAACTCCACACAGAAAGGCCCTATCGCCAACCCCACCTAGGGTGTGGGCGCTGATGACGCGGAGGAGGAACACGCCGCCAGCGCCCACAGCGTCCCCCGGCGGGAATCGAACCCAGGACCTTCTAGCTGTGAGGCGAAGCGCTAACCACTGCGCCACCGTGCGCAGATTTTCCAACTGTCTAATAAAAGACATTGTAGCAAGCACCGTCCTAATTATGGAAGAAAAAAAAACATCGGAGCCTCAATGGAAAACACAGCTGACGGCCGTCGCTAAATCAGGAAGCAGGCGTACAGGCTATTATAGCTACAACATTCACACTACGTCTATAATATTATAGGAAATCCAAAAGTGTCTGTGAATGGTTTCAACGATCTCCTCCGCTCCGCTCTGCCACAGCGAGAAGCACCCACTGGCCAAGCAGCCACCGCCACACACACACACACACACACACACACACACACACACACACACAAACACACACACACACACACACACACACACACACACACACACACACACACACACACGGGAGCACACTCTCAACTGAACGTTGCTCAACTGTCTGAACGTTGCGCAGCAGCGCACATACAGTCACACACGCTCAACTGTGTCAAGTTGCGCCGCAGCGGTGCAGCGCAGCTTACACAGTCACAGAGACATCACGTTACCGTGCTGCGCTTGCCTACCTAATTATAAAAGACCGACCCGACCCAAAGCCCGACATATACGTGACAAATTGAGCCCGGCCCAGCCCGCGCCGCGCCGACCCGTCGGGTTCCGTCGGGCTCGGGCTGAACTTTTAAGCTCTAAGTTGTAGCTCTTTTTAGAGGTGGGACGTTCGCGAACGAATCAAGTCTTTTGAACGGCTCTTTGAAATGAACGATAGGATTCGGTTCACAGTATAGGGAGCCGTTCCTTTCTAATGAACAGTGGTGGGAAAAGTGCACAATTTCTTTACTTGTGTAAATACTGCAATCAAGTATAAGTTTGGAATGTTAATGTACTTGAGTAAAAGTGAAAAAGTATTGGTATCAAAATGTACTTAAAGTACCAATATTAGAACGTACTCATTATGCAGAATGTCCTGTTTCACAGGTTTTCCAATGAGTAAAATGTTGAAAAATAATTTAGATCTACAAGCTCACAATGCGTCGCAACGCATTGTGAGCTTGCAGATAAGCTATTTTCAAATGGCAGGTTTGTACCTATATAATATGTAGCCCTGGCTAAATCTCATTCACCATTTAATTTAGGCTACTGGCTTTAATTCATGCAATGAATACATGGGTTAAAACATTTAAAACATTGTATTAAAAAGACTGAGTTCATATTGTTTGAATGGGGTTAGAATAAGGTGAAATATATGGAAGGATTTCATGTATAAAAAATGGGAAACTAATTCATGGTCTTTTGAGTTAAAACCTCATAATGCATGCAGAAGGGCATAGTTTGTTTGAAGTGTACACAGCCCAGCAGCACATGATTGCAGTCTCACAGCCTAGCTTGTGAGCAGCAGCATGTGTCAATCTTGTGTTTCTTTTGTTTTTGATTTGTTCGTGCTTAATTGACAGCCAATCATGAGTCCAGTTCCAGTTTGAAGGGTGGGTTCTCAGATCCTGCTAGCTGCTAGGGGAACAGGTGTACTAGATCAGTCCTTTTCTCTCTAATCAGTCATTCCAACCCAGACAGCCAGAGTGTGAAGTCACAGTTTGTTCTGTGAAGCCTGTGTCAAGACATAAATGTTTGTAACCTTGGTTGACGACCAGTTATCCTGTTTGGTGTGAACATTATTGATCTGCAAGAGGTAAATATATGCCTGTGTATTGTTTCTGTTGCTGTAACTAAATGTTGGAGTGTAACAGTTAATGTGTTTGCAAATTGTGATTAGCCATTTGCACTTTCACAACATCAAAGAGCTTTGTATTGTGTTGTAAATGCATAGCTTGGCATTTTAAGTCATTGGATTAAGTACAAGCTATCACTATCTCTTCATGATGTAGTATTTTGGACTTGTGGCTTAGCTGATGTATTTGCTTCAGGACACTGGCAAGTGTGAGCGTGGAACACTTTGCCCAGCTGTAGAGTGAGGTCCCTACTGTTTCTTCGAGACTGTTTCTTCTTCTGGACTGATTCTCCTGGACTGATTCTTCTGGACACTGACCTGTGTTGCTGTTCCCTCTGCTGCATTCCCCCCATCATGCAGTAACCCCTCACCAAACGTAACCTCCTACGTAACCATGGCGTTGTGAGTACTGTACATTGAGCACGTGCATTTTATTTTCCTGCTTGTGAGATCAAGTGAAGCGGCCACTACAGTTTGTAGGCCTCAACGCACCCAAGCCACGACTCAGGCCTGCAACGAGCGTTCAGTTAGGGTCACTAAAGGACTTACACGTTGCAGTCAGGTGTGTGTGTGAGAGTGTGAGTGGGGCCCATTATTGTGTGACCTGTTGATATTTGTATCTACATTTGCAATTCCTTTTTATTTCATTTTTTCAAATTGCATTTTGAGAAACTATTCATATTTTATTATTGCTTTTCTGTGTAATAAATATTCCTGCCTACGTTGGGTAGTTATATATTTAAAGTTACCTTGTTGTGTCATAGCTCACAGAGAATTCATGTTTGGTATTATAATTCATGTTTGGTACTATTTAATTCATGTTGGGAAATAAGTAATTTAAAAGGTGTTTAAAAGCAAGAGTTACATACAGTACTTTTGAGGAGTATTTGATGCTCTAAGTTTATATGGAGGCACAGCCGGTTGAATTAAAATTACTTAAGTACACAATTCAATAGTTAATAAGTTAGACTACAGGTAGACGCGCTAGTTCATTAAAACGAACTCAGGCCCCGCCCAGTGTACTACTACACAAGAAACCTCATAGCTACCTGGGACGGGTGTTACAAATATATGTCCGAAATGAATGTACATAGGGTTGAAGTTATTTATAATTATAATCAAATCTACAAAGTAACTAATGAGTCAGTCTTTTGAACGGCTCAGAGATCCGTCTCACTTCAAAGAGACATAAATCCCATCTCTAGCTCTTTTAATGCGATGCTCAAACTCGGTTGTTTTCGTTTTGTTTCGGGTTGAATCGTGGAAGCGCTGCGTTGCATTGTGGGACGCCGCTATCCAACGAAGTGCTTGAAGTGACCATCGGCTGTACGCTTCAAAATGAGGAGAAAGTAGTGCACATTCCAAGGGTAGGTTAACGCGGTCTACTAAATGGGACAGCACTTGGCGCGGCCCAGTGACGTCATAGCCCTTCAAATGCGCACTTCAAAGTGCGAATCCCTCGGATTGGAAAGCGGCTATAGTCACTCTCAAAACTTCATGTTGTGCCTTATGCGGCAGCACATATGTGCCAATAACCATGATAAATGTCTTATTGTTTCATTGTAGAAGCAGACTGTAATTTCCATCTTTCTTACAGGCAGAAAACGGAGATGTGACGCATCAGTGGAAGGAACCACCACTAAGAGAGGTCGACTAGATGAGTCAGGTGATTTTACTAAAATATGTCTTTTCAGCACTGTGTAGAACCAGAAAGAAATTCCATACATTTGAGTGCTGTGAATTAATCTGTGATTACATCCAGGCTCACATTTGTGATCCTTGTCAACAGTAACATGCTTCAGTCCTGCTTGTCCCATAGTGGACCACAAATAAGTTGTAATGCTTCAGTCCTGTTGACCACAAATTAGTTTTAAGTTTCAGTAGTTTGATGATCTCTGTCAACATGGTTCTCAACTGCTCATCCTGAAGCCCCTTAGAAAGTCCACTCTTTAATGTCTGCCTTGCACATTACAATCTCTACATTGTTAGTGGGTGTTAGTGTATGCTGGGTGGAGGCCTGAGCAGTCCTATTAATCCTATTCTTCCTTGGCATTCTTGATAGTCTGTAGGTGAGACTACAGTCTCTTCAAGAAGAACAGTGTAATGTAACTATGTATTGTTGTCTGTAGGTGAGACTACAGTCTCTTCAAGAAGAACAGTGTAATGTAACTATGTATTGTTGTCTGTAGGTGAGACTACAGTCTCTTCAAGAAGAACAGTGTAATGTAACTATGTATTGTTGTCTGTAGGTGAGACTACAGTCTCTTCAAGAAGAACAGTGTAATGTAACTATGTATTGTTGTCTGTAGGTGAGACTACAGCATCTCTTCATCCTGAGTCTGAGCCAATCACAGAGCCGGACTCCCATCATGTTCAGGTAAATATCTCACAGTCCATGGTTGCCATGGGAACCAGCCTGACATGGCTAATTACAGGTACCATGTTCTCCATGTGGGACATTTCAGAAGTAGCAGAGCTGATTGAAGATAATAATGATGAAATAGAAGATCATGATTAATCTTAAAGACAGATTGGACATTTAGACTCAAGAGAAGACAGGTCTGTCAGAGAAACAGGACACATGACGCTGTCACTCTACCTAATGATGTTTCTGAGGTTTTGTTTGAGACAAAATATGTTCAAGCAGCACGATTACACACAAAGATTACATAGTCAATGTAACAACGTGACTTGGCACATCTTTACATCGAGTGACGAGAATGAGGCGAATGGGGCAATGCGAACGAAGCTCACCATCATGTATTGTTATTTTGCTGTGAACGCACTTTAAGACTTGTAATTTAGTCTTGAGTCAGTATTACAGCTCATAACTACTGTAGAGCTTAGTGTTGACTCCATGCTAAACTAGAGTTTAGTGTTGACTCCATGCTCAAGTCAAATTAACCCGGGGCTTGGGAAAGTGTCTTGTGTTGAGGATATTCTTTCATCACTTAGAGAGTAGACTAGTCTTTACCCGGGGGTGTCGACACCTGTTGTAACTAAAATGTTTGCACTTATTCTGGTGAGCTCTAGGAATGTCTATTCAGTTTTACTAATGTAAATAGTAACTTATTGTGGAGTTGTAATGTATTATTTGTACATACAGAGCGATGTGTCCGGTGCAACAGCATCAAAACCAAGGTCTGGTGGATTCAGTGACCATGAAACGGTGGCTGAAGGTTTGAGGCAGGTTGCAGGTTAGTTTCCTGTTTCTAATATCATTCAAACGATTATTACAGCTTTTATTTTAACATACTTAATGTACTGGAGGAATAGCGTTATAACATTTTAATTAAAACTGTGTTACTTAAGTTATCAACTGAAGACACATTTTGAATTTATCCGGTTTTCAGAGTCTGCCCTGATAGTTTATTTGAGTGAATCGGTTCACTGAATATCATGTCTAGTGTTTGATGCAGCCTGTGGCTTTAGAAGCTACTTGTTTTCTTCACATCATGAACATGAAAGTCATTTCTGTTCCAGTATCAACTGATTGTTGTTTTCTCTCAGGTCCATCAGCTGTGAAAGAACCTCAGATCAGCCAGACAACTGGTAAGATTTGTACTCTCTGACCTTCATGTTTGACCCTGAATGTTCAAATGGACAATACGCCAATTAATGTGATGTCCTAAAATTCTCAGTCATCAGTGTCTTTAACCTTTAGCAAATTCACTTTTCTGAGGGCAGAAGTCTATAAGTTTTCTTTGTCTTTTTCCATGATAGATACCTTTGTGAAGAAGAACTGGAGTGATCTAGTGCAGCGCGTCACAGCAGTTATGGCTATAGCAGATGACCTTCTGCAAAAGGGCATTCTGGCATTTGAGACGTACAACGACATCTGGAACTCAACGCCCCATCAAACTCAAATGAGAAAAATGCTTGTCACTGTAGAACTAAAAGGAACAGCAGCCATAGCAGCGTTCTACCAGGCTCTGCAGAAGCACGAGTCCTGTCTTCTCCAAGATCTGGGTGAGAAAATAAACACTTTAAATCTCTCTTTCAGTCCAGTCTGTTGGAGGTCTGTGTGACAAGCTTTTTATTTTATTCTATTTTCATCTTCCAGGAGACGACACGTATCTTTGATAGATGACTGAAGAGACAACAACCATCCACTGACACGTCTCTTTGATTTGCACTTTAATTGAGAGAAACGTGAGACGATCATTAACCTGTTTTTATATATGACTAGTTTCTGCTAGGATTTCTTGCAGGAAGTTGTACAGAAAGAAACATATTGACAGAATGATCTTCATTTCTATGATCCTATAGATTACTATTGCTATGCAATTGATGTATTACCTGATGTTTTCATTGCTTACTGTATTTCACTCTGTTTCAAGAGTGTCTGCTAAACGCCTAAATTGTAAATTGAAGATCTGTATTTATTTATGTATTTTCTTTGATGGCCTGTGACAACGTTGAACAGGAAGAAGCCGACGGAGCTTCTGTGTTAAATTCCACTTAACTTAACTTTAGTTTTGTCAAGTAGGGCGGGTCCCTGAATATTATATGTGGAATACGTTGAACACATTTTGATGCTGCCTGGTATGGTGGACCACCAGAGAATGGTCTACTGACCACCAGAGAATGGTCTATACCAGGGATGTCAAACATACGGCCCGCGGGCCGAATCCGGCCCGCGAGATGATTCAATCCGGCCCCCCAGGCTAGAGCATACATTTCTGAGCATTTAGAAAAAAAAAGTAAGTCTCTAGCCCATTCCTGTCAAGAGTTATGATTGTTTTAAGAATTAACCTAACTAATGTCTGTACACTGCAGGCTAGGTTTCTCCCACCTGGCAGTGATTGAGTTGATTGATTGGAATGTTAAGTGACCAGCTCTCTCTCTCTCTTTGAAGATGACAGCATTGCTAGGAATAGGGTGGTTGGTCTGGCTATGAATAATACCTGAACATACCTACAATATTCGAACTGTACTCAAAGATTACACATATGTGTTGTTAAAAAAATAACTTATTTAAAAAATATAATAATAATAAAAATGTAAAAGTTTTATTATTCCGATATTTTCTGAATATGCCATTATTGTTCATTACTTTTATTTTTTTTATTATAAAATCAATAAAAATAATTATTGTCCTGCATCAATAATATATTTTTTTAGCCATTTACAAATTATAGCGTACTGGAGACTATCAGGAATTGAATTATTCTATTATCAAATGGTTTATTCTTATTGGCACTTCTTAAAGGAGTAGTTCACCCCCAAAATGCCATGGAGCCAATGTAGATTCATTCCTAAAACAGAAATTTGATCACAATAAATGCATGCCTATTGATTCCGGATGGGGACCCAAATGCATTTGGGTCCCCATCCGGAATCAATGGGGGGAAGTGTACTATTATCACATTTTTGTCTTAGTAATGCGACAAATAAAATAAAAATATATTATTGAACTCAATTCTCCATGGCGTGAGTAATCAAAGAAAAAAAAAAGTCATTTTGGGGATGAACTACTCCTTTAAACAAATGGCATCTCTCGTACCTAACTGAAACTGTAATACCAATAATGAAAGTAGCTATTTTACTTAATAATGAACACAATTTGTAAAATGATATACTGCTATACTGCTAGCTACAGCAGTGGCTGAGACGACAGGAAGAAAAACAGAGCGAACATGTGCGCGAGTGTGCATGCCATCCGATCCGCGACTGGTTCGGCCCTCATCAAGTCGCCTTTCATCCAATGCGGCCCTCACCCCAAGATGAGTTCGACACCCCTGGTCTATACTGACCACCAGAGAATGGTCTACTGACCACCAGAGAATGGTCTACTGACCACCAGAGAATGGTCTATACTGACCACCAGAGAATGGTCTATACTGACCACCAGAGAATGGTCTACTGACCACCAGAGAATGGTCTATACTGACCACCAGAGAATGGTCTATACTGACCACCAGAGAATGGTCTACTGACCACCAGAGAATGGTCTATACTGACCACCAGAGAATGGTCTATACTGACCACCAGAGAATGGTCTACTGACCACCAGAGAATGGTCTACTGACCACCAGAGAATGGTCCAGGGACCACCAGAGAATGGTCCAGGGACCACCAGAGAGTCCACAGACCAAAGTATGGAGACCCCTACTGTAATGTAGGACTTGTACAGTACGCAGTGTCATTTGTACATTTGATTTGTAGATTTTGTAAATTTCAGCCCCTCTTGTACAGATGTAAAGCTGACACACGTGTTGAGATAATAAAATGCAGTTTTATTATTTGTGAGAGTGATTAATTGAATACTTTATTGCGACCGTCAGGTCGCAGTTACTATGAAAAGCTTTACCGGCTGATCGTCAGTCAGTCAGTCTGTCCGTCACGTCACACTTTTGCCCTACTCTTATCTCGGCACCGTTACCCCTAACCATGCCAAACTATGCGCACACACTCCTTAGCTGGCAAACCACAACCTCCACCCCTCATTCTAGCGCCATCATCAGGCAGATTTTTGCAAAACACATTTTTGGACACTGCTCCTACATATTTGGCCTAAAATCACACAAAGTGGTACACAGTATCTCTAAAGTCATGTCATCAACAACATGGATCTGCCCCATTTCCCATATTCCCTCCTGATTGGCTACAATTGCCTTCTAAAGTCTGTGTATGCAATGTGGCGGTCGCTTATCTCGATATCCGATTAGCTTGTAGGCCTATATCTGCTATTTTTCGATAGCTAAAGTATAAAATAATTAAGGCCCCCCTTTGTGACGCCCCTAGTTTTTAACTCAACTTGTAGCTCCACTGAGTACCCTCTTTTCACTGTATGACTGGGGTTCTCAAATAGAGGCCCGGGGACTCACAGCTGGTCCTCGAGGGGCTTCCAGGGGGTCCAGGAAGGAGCCTAAACCACCCGGTGTGGTTCTGTGACTCTGACAGTGTGCAATGGTTCCATTTGGTTCCATTTTCACAATCTCAGAGTTAGTCCCATATACTGTATAATATGTATATTATGTCTTCAATGTTTTCATGCCAAGGACCCCTTAGTTGAGAGAGAGATGAAGCAGGGACCCCCACAACCATATGGTTTCATTGTTTGGGGGTTTCATTGTCGAGGTGGAGGGGCCTTAAATATTTTATACTTTAGCTATTGAAAAATAGCAGATGTACAAGCTCACAGCCGCACTGCAAGCTTTTAGATCTACTATTTTTGAAAAGTCGCGAAAATGTGTGCAAAGGTTTTTTTTTTTTAAAGTGAACATTTGTAACTCAAATATTGCTTCTGGGGGGTCCCTGGAACTACATATTTTGAGATGGGATAGAAGGATTTGAAATTGAATAAGACTTGCACACATTTTCAAGATTTTTCAAAAACAGCAGATCTACAAGCTCGCAATGTGGCACTCGGTGCCGCGCTGCGAGTTTGTATATCTGCTATTTTTCAACAGTTAATGCACATAATAATGAGCACTAATGCGTTCCCAGTCTAAATGGGTTAAACCCCCTCCCCCTATGAAGAACATTCATGGGGGGACCGCAGTGAATCCTTGTACCCAGAGCCCAGAATTTGGTGCGACACCCCTGGGTGTCAGCTTGCCACCATTGGGAGCTTGTAGATTGGCTATTTCCGGTGAGTGACCACATCACATATAGGCTTTGATTACTGTATTAATGTAACTCTTGCGTAGCCTATATAGTTCCTTATATAGTCCTACTGCTAAATCCGATTGTAAAGTAGACCTATGATTTAATCAAGCCATATATTGCAAAGTGTGTGCTACATAGTCTCAAATAGATAAAATAAATGATAATTGTCTGTTCTGTGAAAGATAAGAGTATGTTGTAACTGTCTGTCCAATGGCAGCTGTGAGTTAGGTCATGTTTTGTGTTCCTTTATCTTAACTCTTTGAATTAGCTAGGCTCTCTTTTTAACTCATGAATGCAAAAGCAGTCTTCTAAAGTAACCATAACAATGAATTTGCCTTTTAAATCATGTTAAATCACAAAGCAATAAAACACTTAGCTTCAACTCAAAATAGTAACCTTGACTTAATGTCTAGTGAACAAATGGACCTGTAGCTACAAGAAAGGGCACACAATAACTCCACACAACTGAGTGTTATATAGAAATAAATATGTATAGAAAATGTAAACAGCATTTAGGTTCAAAGCCTGGACTGTGAAAATACCCCTCTTCCTTCAGGAATAATATCACAACACTGTAAGTGCAAAATAAAAAATATATAATCTTCCCACAGTTAATATTAAAATAATAAACACCCATTAGATGTCTCCCTTTGAGTCACTTAATGACAATTATAATAATTTGTGGGCCTACACACTCACACACAGTCCCTAAAAGCCAGCAAAATGAACTACTACCTAAGTTAACCTTAACTTGTGTCAGACTTGAATTCAAATGCAAGAGCAGCTTTATATAAATGTAGTAGTAGTGGTCCATCAGAGTCATTGTGAGTATTTAACATAGCTCTGTTTTAGCTCCATGACAGTCATGACACAGTTCCATGTGTGCAAGTTCCTGAGGCTGAACTCTCTTCTGGACTAAAGGTGAAGTATAAATAAATAGATGGATAGATAGATGGATAGATGGATAGATAGATAGATAGATAGATAGATAGATAGATAGATAGTGTGGTGGCCGATCTTCATTCAGGAGGAGAAACAAACGGATTTGAGCAAACGAGGTATGGCAGATAGCATCTTTTTATTCAGTATAGTCGAATAAAGTTCCAGCATGCATACAGTAAATCGGCTGCATGGAGACTACACAACATTTTCAGTGACATGTAGTAACCCTGTGTTCTTGCAAAACAACATACTATATACTGTTCAGTTCAAAGCATTTCACAGGAGGCGGGCTTTTTCCTTCCCTGCCCGTCAGCCAACCGCCGTGCTGTCCGCTTGTACGGGAGGCGGGGCCGTTCTGCTGACACCATTTGTGTCACCCAGTGTGTCTGCAGACTATCTTAACACTTTGAGTGCCAGGGCGTCATATGACGTCAGACACGCACTTGGCAATGATGCCAGAAAATAATATTGGCGTCATATGACGCCAGATGCTTTTTTTTCATATTACAGTAGTACAGTGTTGGATCTATGCGGTAACCAAGATACAGCCCTTTTGGACGATGGGACGGTCGTCATGCATGACAATTCAGTGGCGTCAGTTCAGAACAAGCTAAGGTATGGCAACATGACTGGTGTCTGGTGAAGACACCAGTCATGTTGCCATACCTTAGCAACAGGCACGATGAAAAGTACATTTTTATTATTTCCCCCTGTCAAGGTATGGCAGCTGCATACCCCTGCCATACCCAATTGACGCCCCTGCATGACATCACACGCTTATGTGACCAAATTCAAGCATGCTGATTGGCCGGTTCCCCCCAGAAACAAGGGTCTCAAAGAATTCAGTGACTTTTACCGTCCGGACACACAGCAATCAGAGGGAGAGAGAGATATATTGAGAGAATGAGCTAGAATTAGTTATAAAATCATTAGATGTAGTATTATTTAGAGAGATAGAGATAGAGAGAGAGATCGGAAGGTAGATGTTTTACCTAGGAGGAGTGGGGGAAGGGAAGGGCTAGTTTCTTTGTAGGTTGGGGCCGTCCATTTTGTAAAAAAAGAAAAAGAAAACGCCGTCCCAGTTACCGGACCGTTGCTCCGCTGATCAGAGAGCAAGTCATGGCCGCACATGGAGACCAAGCAGGCAGCCGAACCATGCCCCGTGGCCGTGGACACCAAGCCCGCAGCTGCCCAGCGCCGCCACCGACCATAATCAAAACCCGAAGCACCAGTTGGACTTTCGTTTGTTGCTGCGCGGCTGCGTTTGGGACTTGACTGAGGCGACGCGTGAGGATGAACGGTGATGCCGTTGAACGCTGATGCCGGCGATTTGAAGAGAATTCTGTGTTTTTGCTGCTGTGTCGGGGGAGCCAAGGAACGTCGCCAGCCATCCACAGTGGACGGAGGAGCTACGGCGGTGATCCGGACCGGAGGCAGGCTGTTTGGAGCAGTGTATCATCTTACGGCGCCCACCGGCTGCACCGATAGGTATGGCCCCGGAGAGCGGAGTTGCAGCGGGCGCTAATACACCCAAATGAGGCCGTGCGTGGACTTAGCCAAGGAGGACGACCCGGTCGCTGCGGTGCTCTGTCTCCCCCTGCCCTGAAGGAAGCACTGCTGAGGTGTGCTGCGATCAGCGAACCGGGTAAGCATTATAAAGCTATGCTTTTTACGTTTCAATATGTTCTATACGTCTGTCTGTCTTTCAATGTTATATGAGATCAGTGCTGTGTTCTGGGGACTCACCGGGGACTACCCTCCACACCTCGCCCGACTTGGGACACCCTCGCAGGCACGGCGCCGCCAGGTGCCGGCCTCTATACCTCCGTGATGGAGGAACAATAAAATATGAACGGCGTCTGCCCTCGTGAACCTTTCAAAGTAGCGTATTTGATAGGGATTATGTACTATAGCGTCTGCCCTGGCCAAACGAATAGTAGCTGATCGTATGCCCTCAAAAAAAGTCTAGAACACACCACTGTATGATATGCATAAAGTGTGTTCCTGTGGAAATGAGCCATGAATCTGTAGGTCTACTCTAATGCAAGCTTGTAATACATTCTTCAATCAATCAATAACCGATGTCAATAAGCCTGACCTGCTATTGTTTTTTTTCCACGTAGGGTGCATTTGGTAATATACAATTCAATTCAAAGGAGCGTTATTGGCATGAGAAAACATACGTTTACATTGCCAAAGCAAGTATCACACATACAATAAAAAAAACAGTTGAAAATATACAGTTGGAGGGGGTACAGCATTGTTCAAACAGAGCTATGTCGCATTGTCATTTTATATATATACAGGGTACAAATAGCAGCATTATTTTCCTCATAGTACATAAAGGTATCAGCTCTGTTTCATACTGTATGTGCAGTAGGTCTAGATGTCAATCCATGGTTTGTAGTAGGTGTATGAAGTTCCTCCAACTTCTTCCAGTAAGAATACATTTCTTTATAGTTTAGTTTTTTATTGTGTGTGTATACCTAGATAGATAGTTTAGTAATACAATCAGTGTGTGTGTGTGTGTGTGTGTGTGTGTGTGTGTGTGTGTGTGTGTGTGTGTGTGTGTGTGTGTGTGTGTGTGTGTGTGTGTGTGACATAATAATCTATCAAATCGATCTCAAATCTGTATCAAATTTGTATCAAAGCAGAGCCTATAGAATTCAGTGGCCACGTATATATACATATATACATTTGAAATTATTTAGACTAGTGAAAACAGCCGATCTACAAGCACACAACGCCTCGCTTGTAGATCTGCTGTTTTCACTACTTTTGTGCGACAGCCTTTGCTAAAGAACATACAAATTATACAGAAGCACGTTCATTTAGTATTTTGTATTTATTTCTATCATATACAGGGCCCGTGGAGTCTGACTGGATGGAGGAAGGATGGGAGCCCGATCTGCAACCAGACCAATGACAACGCAGAGGACAGTATGATGGCGGAGATAGCGAGAGCGGAGGAGTCAGGCATAGGTCATACACACTGTAGGTTCGCTGCCTGGACCAATGTCACTCTAGGGGAGCTGAAGAACTTTCTGGGACTTCTCTTCCTCACAGCTATCGTTCACAAGCCGGAGATTGCCATGCAGTGGTCAAAAAAACATTGCCATGCCGTACTTTCCCAGAACAATGGCAAGGAACAGGTACCAGGCCATTTTGAGGCACCTGAGGTACACACACACGCACGCGCACACACACACACACACACACACACACACACACACACACACACACACACACACACACACACACACACACGGTGAACAGTACCATCTTTGACCTTGATTTGTGGTGCCTTTGACTCCTGAATGTTGGCTTGTTGAATGCCTTTTTTTGACTTTTATATTATTTTATTTATTCTTTACTTGCTGCACATTTATTTTATTTTACTTTTATCCAGTTATATTTTATTTTTGTGAAGTCATATTTGTGATTTTTTTTTTGGGAAATATTTGTAAATATTGTTGAACATAAATATGTTCATGCTGGATGTGTGAGGTACTCACCAGGGTTAGGGTTCGATGTTGCCATAAAATAAAAGGTTGACATCGCTTTTCTGACTTTTTGTCTTCCTGACCTTCTAGACCAGGTAAAAACACAGTGAATTCACAGTGCATAGTTCTATCAAAATGTAAGGCAATTTCCACCTTCTGAGTCATTTCATACTTTTTCACTTTGCCCCCTTGAAACTAGACGATGGTACAATATTTTTTTCACTTTTTTTGCAGAAAATAAAGTAGGCATGCTATTCTTTCTGTCAAGGGTACTTGTGTTCCGTTACCATTTACCAATTTGTCGCTATGGCTTCCTAAAGTTTTTTTTCTTTGAACTCAAATATCTCAGAATCTAGATTTCTGAGGTTATTGACTGGTTTGCGCAGTGCGCACTCTCGAGCACCTATCTCCAAAACCGCTCACCGAAATCACTCCAAATTTTTTTTGGTAAAAAATAAAATCCTCTTTTACCAAACCTCCCATTTTTGTTCCGATGTGAATATCGGATCATTTTCAATATATTCCCTGGAATCGGGGCAGAATGAATGGGACCTAATGGTGGCACTGGTAAGGGACGGGGGCCAGGGGGGGCTGGCATTCAAAGTGTTAAACTCTGTTTTCTGTAAGCCTATATTTTATTCGCCATATTTTTACAACATTAGTATTTTCGTTTATCTTCCAAACAGTAATGCATTTCAAAACAACATTCAAATCAAACGGATAAGCAAAACTGATTCTGTCATTTAAACACATATCATTCCAGTTCACCCAACTGGCCATGTCACTGGTTTACCATATAAGGTCATATCCCTTAACCCTGTTCCACTGTCTAACTTCTTCTTGGAACTGTATTCTTTCCGTGATCACATCATTCACTAACAGGCCTTGTTTAGTGAATGATGCTGATACCACCAAAACATACAGTCCCAATAATAATTCCCCTGTGAATGATTGGTTTCGTAGTAATATCTAATTGTGTCTCACTGTCTCTCTGTAGCAGACCCCAAGGCACCACTCCCAAAAGCCATCGCTGCTGTTATCACCAGGTGGGGTGGGGTTTAGATTCTTATCATGAATAGTGAGTGCCCGTAGCTTCTGTTAAAACAAAAGAAGTGTTGCCTCAACAATGAGACCTTTGTACCCTGCTCACCAGGGGTCAGGGGACACTTACAACTTTGGGGTCCGAGACTTGTCGGTGTCGCCGCTTCTCATGTGGCTATTTCAGCCGCCTTCAGGCTGCGTCATGTGGCTCATGATATCTAAACACATTTAATATCTGGTTATGGTTTCGCATTGGCTACGACAATAGATAGATAGATAGATAGATAGATAGATAGATAGTCACTTAATGACAATTATAATAATGTGTGAGCCTACACACTCACACACAGACCCTAAAAGCCAGCAAAATGAAATACTACCTAAGTTAACCTTAACTTGTGTCAGACTTGAATTCAAATGCAAGAACAGCTTTATATAAATGTAGTAGTAGTAGTATTATGAGAGGGAAGGTGATGTTTGTTCAGACTAGCAGGGACTTAGGTGGGACAGTTAACAAAGCATTATCCAGTTTCTGTCTATTGTTGATCCCTCCCCCCACCACCACTCTGATTGGTCCATCAGACTCATTGTGAGTATTTAACATAGCCCTGTTTAGCTCCATGACACAGTCATGACACAGTTCCATGTGTGCAAGTTCCTGAGGCTGAACTCTCTTCTGGACTAAAGGTGAAGTATAGATAGATAGATAGATAGATAGATAGATAGATAGATAGATAGTAGGTTGATGCACCAATTGATGCAGGTTAGAGTTGTCCTATCTAAAAAAGAAGGTAACATTTGAATTCCCCATAAAAAAATACATACAATAGACATCCAATTTGTTTTTGAGATGGATAGGGTACAATTGGCAATTATAAAATACCAATTGATGCAGGTTAGAGTTGTCCTATGCAAAAAAGAAGGTCATATTTGAATTCTCCATCAAAAAATACATACAATAGACATCCAATTTGTTTTTTAGATGGATAGGGTACAATTGGCAATTATAAAATACCAATTGATGCAGGTTAGAGTTGTGCTATGCAAAAAAGAAGGTCATATTTGAATTCTCCATCAAAAAATACATACAATAGACAATTTTTTTTTTTTTTTTTGCTGCATTTTTTTCGCGGCCTCGTCCATGGACGCGTCCACGGCCGGCCGTTTGCGTCCACGGCCGCGGCCTCGTCCACGGCCTCGTCCACGGCCGCGTTCCCGTTTGCGTCCGTGGACGCAGCGTCGCGTCCACGGCCGTTTTTTTCGCGCCCGCGTCCATGGACGCGGCGGCCAACGGCTCTTGCTGTTAGAAAGTCGGAAACACACCTCGGACAGCTTTTTTTGGGGCAGTTTCAAAAGATAATGGGTGCGTTCGGAAATGCGCACTCAACGCACTGGTGTGCCATGTTGTCGTTCGTTTATTCGGTGCACTTGGTGCGTTGTCGCTCGGAAATCCAGTGCGCGGCGCACTGGTGTGTTGAGTGCACGCACTCACCAACCCTACTCAGAAGATGGGGTTCGGCGGTGTGGTGCGGCAGTGCGGTGTTTTGATTGGTTGGTTTTCATGGCCATGTCTCGAACGCTTCTCAGCTGTGAACAATGGAGGAAATTACCGCAAAATGCAGCATTTGCAGCTTAATTGGTCGTTTGGGCTTGATAGTTTCACACACATTAACGTGTAAACTAACAGCAGGTAATGGTATGCCAATGCTATGAATTACATCTCCTTTCAATATCAACGTTACGTTAGCATACATAGCAACTGCTGCTTTTCAGAAAGTTTACCTTCAGAGTTCAGAGTGAAAAAGCACAGCTGCCTGTTAAAACTGGTCGTTCGTAAATAAGCCACACTGAACGCACTCTCCAACGTCACGCCCACTGGACTCACTACACTGAGCACACACCCGGTGCGGGTTTCCGAACGCACCCAATGATATGGATACTCGACTCTGCGAGTCTCCGCCCCTAGGCTCCCCTCCATATTAGCCCAATCAAATTAATGTATTGCCGTTACTGTACAGAAAGTACTACTTTCAGTACAGTAACTACAATAAATTAATTTGATTGGGTAATTTAACATGGGGGTACATGACATCATTAAAAAAATGGCTAATTTGATAGCCATAATTAGCTGTTTTGGCCGTGTCACACCCACTATAAGTGTAAAAGGAAGGTTGCATTATTCGTTACTGTGTTTTGTTAAAAACATTATCATTACAAAAAAAAAACAGAAATAATTTACAATAATCTAACATTGTTTTCAGATACTCATCACTATTTCACAAGACAGTCATCAGAGGGTCGGTATCTGTTACCATCATGTAGTACAAATGTTAAACAAAGAACAGTGCATTTAAGAGCAATGGTGGCATGGAATTCATTACCTATTTTTTTTTTTTTTTTATTCATGAAAGTAATAGACCTACTGTGAGTTTCAAGAGAAAACTGATATTGTATTTGTTCACACAAGAAGTGATGTAATAATACAAAATAAAAAAAAGATATAGGCCTATCCCTTTTTACATGAAGTACGTTGAATTGGTACTGTGGAGCTATCACATGTATTAGATGGGTTATGTGTTTTTGTATTGTATTGTTGAATGGATTGTATGTAAAATAAGCTGATGTCGATAACATGTTTTTAAGACCCCAGGAAGAGTAGCTGCTGTGACTGTACAGTATAGGCCTAAGCTAATGGGGATCTAATAAATAAATCAATCAATCAATATGCAGACAATGTGTCCGTGGCAAGACTTGGTTTTGTCCCTGGCAAATTCTAGATTTTCTTTTTTACACCATTACAATTTCCTTATTTTCATCATAAGACCAATACTGAATGTCAGTGTCCAGGTTTTCTTCAGAATATGTATGACACTGATTTACTAGGAGTTCAAATAGTAGGCTACTAGTCGTTCTCGAATGTTTTAGCCTATTTGCAAGGACCCCCCTTAACTCTGAGAGGGTACAAAATGGACCTGTAAGGGTCCATTTGGTTCCATTTGTAGGATAATTAGTGCAGCAGAAGATAATGCTGGCAGAGGCACAGTGTTTAGATTTATTAAAGAAACTGGTTTGTGGAATAGACTAGAATAGTCCTTACCCGTTCAAAGATATGAGCTCCGAAATGCACACACACACACGCACGCACGCACGCACGCACGCGCGCACGCACGCGCGCACGCACACACACACAGAGCTGGTTAAACATGTTGCCCCATGCTAGATGCAGAATAGATATGCCTCATGCTAGATGCAGAATAGATAGACACACACACACACACACACACACGCACGCACGCACACACGCACGCACACACACACACACACACACACACAGAGCTGGTTATACATGTTGCCCCATGCTAGATGCAGAATAGATATGCCTCATGCTAGATGCAGAATAGATAGTAGTTACACCATAAAAATGCTAATATATGATTTGTGAAAGTGACAAACGGGCTTCACAGTTATGTCAGGTGTGTTCATATGCTAATGGTGATGCGATTTCAGATCAATTGCTCCAGCCACTGAGGAGAAACGCTGTGACAGACAGACAGACAGACAGACAGACAGACAGACAGACAGACAGACAGACAGACAGACAGACAGACAGACACTCACTCACTCACTCAGACAGACAGACATTCGCAAAATTATAGTATAGATATAAATAGAGAAACATAAGATGGCGGTAATGCAACTACTAAGGATGCCAACCGCCACAAAACCTCACGAAGAAAGACCAAACAAACAGATCAGTGAATCTGGTATCTGCTTGTTGAGTCTTCTCAGTAATCGATTGGTCAGGCCTGCAGAGAGGAAGGAAGGAAGGGAGAAGAGCTCGAGACCGTGTTGAAGAAATGTGTTAAATCTCCACTTTTCAGGTACAAAATGACGTTTTATGCTCCTGAATGGTTGAACACGTTGTTAGGATGTTTCTGAGTCAATATGGAGTGCTTTAGAAGTGTCATGTTAGCCGCAAACAACATAGATGCTATGAATGCTAAGGTAGCATTGATAGCATGCTTTGTTAGCAGCCTCTCGCTCCGCTTGGCGTCAGCTGACCAAATGAGGTTTTATTTATTTCGTTTTTGTCAGAGAATTTATTATTTATTTTTTATTTTTTTTAAATACAGTGGGCTTGACTTGATATTATTGGAGGAATAGCTTGGGGCAGAACCATTCAAGGAGAGTTGCGTCAAGATCCGTTTACTTCATGGCAGAGCTGTCAACATTAGAATCCAGGAGGTTTTTGGGGGGTCTGGGAGTGGTAACCGGTCTTCTCGCCAAAAATCAAAGTCGCCAAATTTGCGGGACATGTCGCCGAAGGCAGGTCGCCAACCAGACACGGACATCTCGCAAATTCACTGAGTCAGCTCGCCAACCAGTAGGGAATAACAGTACAGTAAGAGTACTTTTTCCACCACTGTTTATATCACAGTCCGTGGCTTAGGGGTGAGCCATCCAAGCTGTTTTGGCGACCTGTCCTTGGAGCATTTGGCGAGGCATCCTAACCCACGGGGCGACATGCCCACGCTAGTTGGCGAGCTGCCCTAGAAAATTCATTTGCGTCATTTGTCGAGTTGGAAATTTGGCGAGAGGACCTGTATTCCTGGGAGTCCTCCGCCAGAATTTGTATATTTTCCTGTGTTCTGTTGAATTAGCCAGTAGCTATGCCCCTCCCCTAAAAGCTTTTGTCCAATGCTAGCTTAGCAACCGGCAGCTTGCCAAGGCTGTTGCCAAGGCAAACCTTGGCAAGCAGTAAGTTATTCTAAGCTAGCATTGGACAAAAGCTTTTTGGGAGGGGCATAGCTAATGGCTTGTCTGGCTAATTGTGCTTGTTTGATACTTTTACCAGGCTTGCTTTACTAGTGTATATTGATAGGGCTAAGCCCGACTTATTTGAGATAATTAAATGGTTTCCTGTGCAAATAGAAACCAGGATCTCCTTTTAGTTGACCTTGTACCAGTGAACTGTACTGTCATGAAACTACCCGTTCTTTAGCCATAAATAACACCTGATTGGTTGACGCCAATTGATTGAAGTGTTTATTAGAAGTTTTGCATAAGAAAGGGTAGCCATAAATCATAACACCTTTAGATGTCGCTAATATTCGGGCGTTACATCTCTACAGGAGTTATAAAGGGGAGTCAGAGGGCTCTTGATGGTTGAGCTCCAACGTCCATATTCGGCTCAAAACATGTACAAATCAATAAGGTGCTCACCGCATCGTCGAAACAGCTTTCTATCTACCGATGAGCCCACTCGTCGGCATGTGTTAGTCCATATGTTTCCAATAAATTAATGTTTACTCAAACTTCTCAGAGTCTCATCGCTTTCCTTGTTCTTGAACTTCTTGGGTAAAAATGGCCGAACATATCACGTGACGTTGATCGCCGTCGCTATTCGCTCATACTAGGACATGACGTTTTTGTATGTGGAAGTATTCCAACGTTCTGTAGTTCTGAAGGCGGAAGCATTCCGACGAGAAAACGCGAGTCTCGGAGAAGTTTGAGTAAACATTAATTTATTGGAAACATGGACTAACACATGCCGACGAGTGGGCTCATCGGTAGATAGAAAGCTGTTTCGACGATGCGGTGAGCACCTTATTGATTTGTACATGTTTTGAGCAGAATATGGATGTTGGAGCTCAACCATCAAGAGCCCTCTGACTCCCCTTTATAACTCCTGTAGAGACGTAACGTCCGAATATTAGCGACCTCTACAGGTGTTATGATTTATGGCTACCCTTTCTTATGCAAAACTTCTAATAAACACTTCAATCAATTGGCAGGGCTGTTGTGGGCTGGTTCATGGCTGGGGGCTACACTAGCATGGGAAATGATGAGTACAACTTAAGCCATTAAAATGCAAAAAGTAGACGTTTGATGACTGAAGCAATGTAAGACCCATCTTTAAGTGTTTATTAGAAGTTTGCATAGAAAAAGGTACAGTTTCATGACAGTAGAGTTTACTGGTACAACAAGATCAACTAAAAGGAAACTCAGTTAAGCCTTGCGGCTTATTTACATTGAGATCCATGTTCTTTAACTCGTGTAACATAATAATACCCAGTTATTACTTATCTCATTAGAATATCTCTGTATGATTGCATGCACATCCTGGTCTGGGGTAGCGATGGGACCATATAAACATTTCATGTCACGATTATTGTGACCAAAATAATAGTGATTTACGATATTATCGCGATGATCAAAATATCCCCAACATCCATTATCCTGGGGTGAAACATTTGCCAAAAAATAGCAGATCTACAAGCTCACAACGTGGTGTGAGCTTGTAGATCTGCTATGTTTTGGCAAAGAGATTTGGTAGAGAATGAGAAAAAGACTATCAAGTATGTTATTTACAGGTCCGTTTTACCAATTATAGAGGGTTTAAGTCAGGCTTCCCCCAATAGGCGGCCCGCGGGCCATTTGCGGCCCGCGGGGGGCTACTGTCTGGCTCACACCAACCCCAGTAATAATGGTGGTATGAGAGCACTAGTATATCGTCGTTGTCGGGTGGAAATCTCTCCAAATTTGTCCGTTCTTTCGCAAATCGTACAAGGCCGTCGCACAAAAGTAGTGAAAACAGCAGATCTACAAGCACACAGCGCCTCGCACCGGGATCTAATTTTTAAAATGCTAAATTCAAAACAAACGTTTTTGGACATACAAGATTTTCACCCGACAACGACGAAAACTGTCGCTGGAGTAGTGGAAACGCCACCGTCGCCCCCTGCAATGTTGTGGCCCTCGGCTTGGTACCCTGGACATAATTTGGCCCTTAATTGGGGAACCCTGGTTTAAGTGGTACCAGATATGCAGCTTGGCAAATGAAAGGTTGGGAATGCACCGAGTGCCGTGCTGCGAGCTTGTAGATCTGCTACTTTTTTAAGCATCAAATAATGGATGAAGGTCCGTTCGATATAGCTAGCTATAGATAGCTAATTGGATTAAAAACCTTGTTGTTCCCTCTGTGTGTGTGTGTGTGTGTGTGTGTGTGTGTGTGTGTGTGTGTGTGTGTGTGTGTGTGTGTGTGTGTGTGTGTGTGTGTGTGTGTGTGTGTGTGTGTGTGTGTGTGTGTGTGTACTGTATAAAATAAATGTCTACCAGTGAAAGCCATCCATCCAAATCCAAGACCTGAGCTCTGCTTCCCCCTGGAGGACTGCTGCATCATGGCATCCATCTTCACCCTGGAGGATAATGACTGGTCTGACACTGAGACACACTGTGAGGAACACACGCACGCACGCACACATGCACGCACACACACACACACACACACACACACACACACACACACACACACACACACACACACACACACACACCGGCAAATAGTAAAAGGAACCTGTCTTCCAATTGAACCAATGTACTTATGTAGTCACACGCTGTCGTTAAGCCATTTAAACTATTAAGAGTTTATTAGCGGTTTGCAATAGAACAAAGTACAGTTTCTTGACAGCACAAATCACTGGTACAAAGTCAACTAAAAGGAGATCCTAGAAAGCCTTGCGGCTTATTTACACAGGAACCACTTTATGTATCTCATATAACATTGAAAGACAGATAGAACTTTATCTAGGTTAACATCAATTTCAAAAGCAGAAAAAGGGGGGGGGGTCTATTTACAAGTCTTTTAGCAGCCGCCTGAAGGTGACTTTTTAAGGAGACTAGGGATTTGCTCTCCTTTAGGGCTTGCGGAAGGACGTTCCACATGTTGGTGGTATAGCAGGAGAACGAATTAGAGCCTTGTTTAGTGTTAAATCTACGTTGAACATGATTAGTGGAGCTGCCTCTGGTGGTCTGACGCTCTGACATCACTGTGATATCAGGGAACCAAATCCCTTTTATGCCCATATGGAGATCCCTGTGATGCCAGGGGAACCAAATCCCTTGTATGCCCATATATGGAGATCCCTGTGATGCCAGGGGAACCAAATCCCCTTTATGCCCATATATGGAGATCCCTGATGTCATCAATATTAAGCCCATATAGCCCATATCTGTGAATATCTATTGGTACCAGGGGTCTCCATATATGGTTAACTGGTCCAATATACATCACTGCGTGCTGGCCCCGTCATGGGTGTCCTGGAACGGTGGTTCCCCTCTGCTCCACCCGTCTCCCCCACAGCAGTGCTTCTAGGCTGGCGTGGTTCATAGTAGCGCCGTACATATGAGCCCGTTGGCCACAGGTCCGGATCGTACATCTCCGCTATATTGTTGCATTCAGCAGTGACACAGCAGGAGCTAAATCTGCTTTGTGCCGATTCTATTTTGCGACATTTCACCTCACTTCTCAGCTTCTCCTTCAAATAGAGACAGTATCAGCCTCTAGTCTAGACTTAAGTCAAATTTAGTTGCAAAGACACTCACCATTTTAGTTGTAATGGCTTTTATATGTCCCAACCGTACCGGTTCCAGTAATTCTAGGATTGCGCTCTCGTCTCGCTGACGTTTTACCCAGATGAGGTTTACGTTGGGCAGCAGCCCTCTCTGGCTCCGACTTTAACGAATGTGCTCCATTCGGTGGTTTGGCTCGATTCCTGAGCCACCGCCACCGGAGTTGTAGCTGAAGTCTGCCTGTCTCGGGGACATATAGCCGCTGCTGCTTTTACAGAGCACCGCTGTCACCTCTCTGTCGGCCCCAGCCCCGGGGCCGGGACCCGACCGTGGTAAACGGAGCGGCTGCTCCACAGCAGTCAGGCGGTCATCTATGGCCACTGTCATCTCCCGCAAACAGTCCCCAGAGTTCCAAGGGTTCTTTTCATGTAGCCGATCTTAGATTTGAGCTTTTCCATTCTCCCAAGGAGCGCTGACACGTCTATATTGTTGTATGTCACGGGAGGTAGATCATCCAGCAACTGGGAGACAAATCTTGGAATGTCTTCTCCACACTCATTAATCACTTTAAGGAACAGTTTAACATTATTAATGTCCTTTGTGGGCCTTTGTAGGCATTACAGCGTTCAGATGTGTTACAGACCGCAAACAGTGCCTTCTTAGCAGCTTCATTATGTTCTGATGTGAACCTGCTCGTTGCCAACTGAACAATTTCATCATGACTCATCGTTCTCATTTTAATCACGATGAAGTTTAGTAGCTCATCTTCGACTATTTTCTTTTTCTATCCGTGGTATTGTAAATCTCCGGTTTAATTCCGGAAATCGCTCCCGCTGCATTCCGTGGTGAGCTTCCATCCGCCATTATTTCACACAGTTAGCGGTTAACCCTAATTCATGCTTTGTACACAAACATTTTGTAAAAGTGTAAAATGCAATTAAATAATCTATACAAAACAAACTAATGTGTTGAAGAAAAGTTTGATAAAATGTAAATATACATTGATTTGTTCTCTGCTGATGTTACCTCCTCTCTCCTCATAGATCTCACAACCCTTCCTGTGTGTAAAGAGACATTTTCATCTGAACATCAGGAGAGGAGTCCCAGTCTGGTCCAGGTGAAACCAGAACCTCCACAGATCAAAGAGGAACAGCAGGAGAGGAGCATCAGTCTGGTCCAGGTGAAACCAGAACCTCCACAGATCAAAGAGGAACAGGAGGAGGAGCTACTTCAAAGACCAGAGGAGGCTGCAGGGTCATCGCTGACATTACTAGCAGTGAAAAGTGAAGATGATGATGAAGACAGAGAAACAGAGCCAATAGCCAGCACCTCAACTGCACACATGAAAACACAAGCTTATATAAATTACTGGGTAGAATCACAACCAACTGGTGAAGACCAGCTCCTCTCTTCACACGGTTCTGAATCTGACATCACTGAGGACAGTGATGACTGGGCTTCACACTGTTCTGAATCTGATGCTGAAGACCGTGATGAGTGGGAGCCCAATGGTGCTCAGTCTGATCTAAACACACTGAAATCACTCAAGACACATCGTGTGGAAGGACAAAGGTTGTCTCAGAACTCGTCAAAACAAACACCATCCATGAGGAGTCAAACGGGAGAGAAAACCTTTAGTTGTACAGAGTGTGGCAAAGTCTGGCTTTCCAAAAGTAGTCTGAAAAGACACATGAGAACCCATACAGGGGGAAAACCATTTGCTTGTTCAGATTGTGGCAAAAGCTTTAGCAATAATAGCCAACTGAAGGAACACATGAGGATTCATACAGGGGACAAACCCTTTGCGTGTTCAGTTTGTAGCAAACGCTTTAACCAATCTACGAAACTGAAACAACACATTAAGATTCATACGGAGGAAAGACCCTTTGCTTGCTCAGTTTGTGGCAATCACTTTAGGAAAAATAGCCATCTGAAGGAACACATGAGGATGCATAAGGGGGACAGACCCTTTGCTTGTTCAGTTTGTGGCAAAGGCTTTAACCACTCTAGTTATCTGAAAATACACATGAGAATTCATACAGGGGAAAAACCATTTTCTTGTTCCGTTTGTAACAAAAGCTGGAACCAAGTACAAGATTTGAAAAAACACATGAGGATTCATACAGGGGAAAAGCCATTTAGTTGTTCAGTTTGTAACAACAGCTATAACCGGTCGGACACACTGGTAAAACACATGAGGATTCATACAGGGGAAAAACCATATCGTTGCTTTGTATGCAGTGAACGCTTTCAATATAATCAACAATTGAAAAAACACATGAGGACTCATACAGAGGTTATGGTATTTTCTAGTTCAGTGCAAAGTGAAGATGATTATGGAAACAGAGAAACAGAGCCTCTAGCCAGCACCTCAACTGAACTGAACAAATGAAAACACAAGCTGATGTAGAGTAGAGGTTGACAGTGACCATACATGTAATTTACATCTTTTATATCGACCGATCCCGGGCCTTTTTTCAACTTGGCATCCTATTGTACATAGCACCTATTAGTGTATATAGCTTCCATGTATAGACTATTGATTTTAGATTATGTTTGACTGAATAGGTTCTTGGTTTTTCTTCTTTGTTTACTATGTCTATGCATTTGATGTTCTTGCCCTGATGAAGACCGTAAGGTCCAAACATGTTGGTTTTATAGAATAAACGTTTTATTTTATATCTCCTCGAGCGCTTCCCTTTTTCATATGCATTTGATGTTGATGTGATGCCATTCGTTATTGTAAATCACTCTGGATCTGCTAAATGCCTGAATTGTAAATTGTAGGATGACACAGGGTAGCTTGAATTAATAAATACTGGTCTGTGAATGTGTCAAGGCCTTTGCTTCTTCAGTTTGTTGCAAGAGCTTTACCCAATCTCAATATCTGAAAATACACACGAGGACTCCTATAGGGGACTAACCCTTTAAGAGCCATTATGACATGATGTTATTCTAATTGATGATGTCATTGCAGGGCTTTGTCAAGGCAGGGTTGCCTAGCTGTTTAACCAGGTCCCTAATCATGTGCAGTTGTTGCCAGAGGCAGAGGCAAACAGTTTTTGGCTGTTTCATGTGAGCTGTGTTGCCCTGCTGTTAAGTTTGATTATGTATTCTTTGTATGCTGAAGTATAGGACTGTAGCTACAGAATAAATGTCTTTCATGTTGAACTCTTATGGACACGTTTGGACATCAGTTTTATTGAACTCACGTCTTAACGTCATCCTGGCCACAGGACTTTGATGCTGAAAACCCTTTAGTTCAGTTTGTGGATAAAGCTTAAAGTGTAAATAAAACTGATGACACACATGAGCAGTGTTGTATTGCTCCGGTCATGCGTGTATACGCTGGCCAGTATCTTTTTTGAGTAGTGTCATGCCTCTCACTCACAAAGACATGCATCGATGCCAAACAACACCCAAGTTCACAATTCGACGTTTACAAACTCTGTAGTGTCACAGCAGGGTGGTTTTACAAAGGAACAAGCCTGTTTGCCTATCAATAGACCAGTGCCTGTCCTGTTAACACCTGTAGAGTAGGTGTTAAGCGACATGCGTGTGACATTAAGTTGCGTCCTAAAAATAGTAATAGCCATACAACTCTGTACATGTCCAAACCATCTCACTGTCCCTCCTCTGTACATGTCCAAACCATCTCACTGTCCCTCCTCTGTACATGTCCAAACCATCTCACTATCCCTCCTCTGTACATGTCCAGTGTCCAAACCATCTCACTATCCCTCCTCTGTAATTTCAAAACCATTTTGTGAGAATACGTTTACCAAACTTGTACAGCGTGAAAGACCCCTCCAATTGTACATATGTTCCCCCCTTTCAACAGTTTTTATTATATTTTGAAATTTCAAAGCTCCTTTGAATTGAAATTTGAAAGAGGTAAAAAAAAGAACAAAAAAACAACAAAATAAAACTAGAAGAAGTGCTCTTCCGAGCACAGGTCTCCGCCAGGTCAGGTAGGTTATTGTGGCCTCCCGGTGGCGCTATAACAGGCCAATGTGAAAAGGGTGGCATTTGTTCCTTGACCTATAGAGTAACGAAGTCATGACGTCGCTCGCTCATTCCCCGGTTCGCGGAAGTAATTCCTCTATGGAGAATAATTGAGACATCTTAAAATTGTCTCATATAAGAATTAAGGTCCAAAAATAAACAAACAATATCTGAGATATTGTCCGGGAGGTGGCCCTGTATGGTTTATGATAGTCACTAATATTTGATACAGTCTGTTTCTGGTGAAAATGTAACTAATTTGGCGACAGTAACATTAGTGTTTTCTCACCATCAGTTGATTCTTCATATAGGACCGCTGAGATATTATGGAACACAGTTCTTATTGGCTGGTGGCGCTATAAAAAGCAGATTTGAAAAATGCAGGTTTTTCCTTGGCTTCTAGGGAGTGTGCATAACACGTTTTATACTGATCTGTGGAGTTAATGGTAAAAACATGAACCGGCCTGTTATAGTGCCACCATGAGGCTGATTTGAAAAAAATTAAGTCTGCCTAGCAGAAATGTAAACGGAGCACCTTGCAAACTTTGGAAGCCAATCTTAGCCAATCAGGATGGAATATGAAAAATGTGAAAGACCCTTTTCGTTTAATGGCTATAGAGATACTGTGTACCGATTTGTGTAATTTTTTGACAAAATCTGGACATGTTGTACTGTCCAAAAATGTGTCTTGCACAAATCCGCCTCCTGGTGGCGCTATAATAGACCCATGCAAAAGGTTGGAGGCAGATGTTCTGCTCTGACACCCAGGGAGTGTGGGTGTGCGGTTTCGCCACCGTCGTGCCAGCGGTACCAGAGATTAGCTGTCCATAAACAGAAGGACACGCACACGGACGGACAGGGGCGAAATCATAGTCTCGGCCATGCCTTTCGGCCTGGCGGAGAAAAAAATACGAAACAACAGATCAGTGAATCTGGCATCTGCTTGTTGAGTCTTACAACAGATCAGTGAATCTGGCATCTGCTTGTTGAGTCTTCTCAGTAATCGATTGGTCAGGCTTGCAGAGAGGAAGGAAGGGAGAAGAGCTCGAGACCGCGTTGAAGAAATGTGTTAAATCTCCACTTTTCAGGTACAAAATGACTATTTATGCTCCTGAGTGGTTGAACAGGTTGTTAGGATGTTTCTGAGTCAATATGGAGTGCTTTAGAAGTGTCATGTTAGCCGCAAACAACATAGATGCTATGAATGCTAAGGTAGCATTGATAGCATGCTTTGTTAGCAGCCTCTCGCTCCGCTTGGCGTCAGCTGAGTGCTGACCAAATGAGATTTTATTTATTTCGTTTTTGTCAGAGAATGTTTTTTAATAATAAATACAGTGGGTTGACTTGATATTAGTTTGGGGCAGAACCATTCAAGGAGAGTTGCGTCAGGATCCGTTTACTTCATGGCAGAGCGGTCAACATTAGAAGCCAGGAGGTTTTTGGGGGGTCTGGGAGTCCTCCACCAGAATTTTTATATTTTCCTGTGTTCTGTTGAATTGTGCATGTTAGATACCAGGCTTGCTTTACTAGTGTATAGTGATAGGGCTGAGCCCGATCTATTTGAGATAATTAAATGGTTTCCTCTGCAAATAGAAACGCTTAATAGGATCTCCTTTTAGTTGACCTTGTACCAGTGAACTGTACTGTCATGAAACTATACCTTTTCCTGTGCAAACTTCTAATAAACACTTCAATCAATTGGCAGGGCTGTTGTGGGCTGGTTCATGGCTGGGGGCTACACTAGCATGGGAAATGATGAGTACAACTTAAGCCATTAAAATGCAAAAGGTTGACGTTTGATGACTGAAGCAATGTAAGACCCATCATTAAGTGTTTATTAGAAGTTTGCATAGCAAAAGGTACAGTTTCATGACAGTACAGTTTACTGGTACAACAAGATCAACTAAAAGGAAACTCAGGTAAGCCTTGCGGCTTATTTACATTGAGATCCTGTTCTTTAACCCGTGTAACATAATAATAACCAGTTATTACTTATCTCATTAGAATATATCTGTATGATTGCATGCACACCCTGGTCTGGGGCAGCGATGGGACCATATGAAAATATGTCACAATTTAGGATATCGCGATGATCAAAATATTCTCAACATCCATTATCCTGGAAACATTTGCCAAAACATAGCAGATCTACAAGCTCACATGTTGTGAGCTCGTAGATCTACTATGCTTTGGTAGAGAAATTTGGTAGAGAGTGAAAAAAAGACTGTATCAAGTACGTTATTTACAGGTCCGTTTTACCAATTATAGAGGGTTTAAGTGGTACCAGATATGCAGCTCGGAAAATAAGAGGTGAATTGATCCCAGTGCATGACGGAGGATAATTTCACAATAAATGTATATCTCAACGTTACGATTATTGTGTGTTTTTTTATCATGATAAATGATAACGTCGTCCCTTCCCTACAGCTGGTCATCAAATTATTGGCTTAGGAATGCACCAAGTGCTACGCTGCAAGCTTGTACATCTGCTATTGTTGAAAAATCGTGAATTTATCTTTGAATATTTTTGGTTCTCAAACTTTTCCGTGTCAAGCCAAGGACCCCCAAAATGTCATGTATTTGGCCGCGGACCACTCATCTCAAAATATGTTTGTTCCAGGGACCCCGCAGAAGCAAATATTTGAGTTACAAATGTTCACCTTTAAAAATGTATATTCGAAGATTTGCACACACACACAAAAAAAAGGCAGATCTAAAAGCTTGCAGCGTGGCACTATGTGTCACTCTGTGAGCTTGTATATCTGCAATTTTTTAAGCATCCTGGTTCCATTATTTTTTCTCCCTAGATATACAGTAGCTAAATGGAATAAAATCTTGTTTTTCACTGTGTGTGTGTTTGTGTGTTTGTGTGTGTGTGTGTGTGTGTGTGTGTGTGTGTGTGTGTGTGTACTGTGTACTGTATAAAACAGATGTCTACCAGTGAAAGCCATCCATCCAAATCCAAGACCTGAGCTCTGCTGCCCCCTGGAGGACTGCTGCATCATGTCACCCATCTTCACCCTGGAGGATAATGACTGGTCTGACACTGAGACACACTGTGAGGAACACACACACACACACACACACACACACACACACACACACACACAAACACACCGGCAAATAGTAAAAATAACCTGTCTTCCAATTGACCCACTGTAGTTAATAGTTATGTAGTCACAAGCTGTCGTTAAGCTGACTCTCACGCTCTGACCATACTGTGATGTCGGGGGAACCGAATCCCTTTTATGCCCATATATGGAGATCCCTATGATGCCTGGGGAACCAAATCCCTGTCATGCCCATATATGGAGATTGAAGATCCCTGTGATGCCAGGGGAACCAAACCCTTTTATGCCCATATATGGAGATCCATGATGTCATCAATGTTAAGCCCATACCTGTGAATATATATGGGTACCAGGGGTCTCCATTTATGGGTAACTGGTCCAATATACATCACTGGCCAGATGGCCAAGACATTGCGCGACCTCGTCCCTAAGGACGAGGTCCTACAAAGGCAGAGTGCAGTAACTACGTACAAGAATTTCACACAAAAATGGGTTTAAAAGTGTTACAGCTGATCAGCCAAATGAGATAAAGGCATAAAAGTGATATTACACTGATAATATATCTGTTCTTGAGCTCATTGTTCATCCCCCGATATCATGAAGGCTAATTTGACTTTTGGGCGACACAAATAAGTTGGTGTGTCCGAAAACGTAGTTACTGCACTCTGCCTTTGTAGGGCGGCGTATAATGACCGCTCCGCTCTATAATTCACCGCTGCCTAATCAACGGCTCAGAACACCTGCTGCAGTCAGGCTACACTGCGTGATTTAGTGCCGTATCCAACATGTCAGCCAAGTAAACAAACACATAGCGTCGTTTACAACTAAACGTTGCTCTCAAGAATGTTTTTAAAAAAAACATTTGAGGCGAGAAATAGACGACACAGTATGAGAAAATGGATTCTATTTGATCAGCACTTACTTGTTTTCCAAGGCGAGCGTGTTGCGCTGGGGGGGACGCCCAGCTCAGCAATTGTGGAATACTTTTCAGCCGTCTGTAAACAAGGAAATACTTTGTTTTGTTTTTAGTTTTGAGTCAAATAATTAATTGTATTTATTAGCCGGGTAATAAGTGCTATAACGTCTTGCTGCTTGGTCATTATGGCTGCCTTAAATGGACACGACAGGCTGATAATTATCAGCCTTAAGTATATATATATACAGTATATATATATATATATATTTATAATGACCAAGCAGCAATACGTTATATACTGTATATACAGGGTATATGTCACAGTTGTTGTTTTTTTCTGTTTTTTTTTTTTTAGATTCAGTAAGATTGAGACCAGGAGCGCTTGTTTTTGGGCACAAGGTGGAGCAAGCAGTTCCTCCTACGGGGAACTACCCATAATTAGTTCTACAGGTTTTTTTTTTTAGGTTAGGGTTAGGTTTAGGCATAGTTTTACTGAGGTTAAAGTTGATTAGGGTTAGGTTTAGGCATAGTTTTACTGAGGTTAGGATTTGGGTTAGGTTTAGGCATAGTTTTACTGAGGTTAGGATTAGGGGTTAGGCTATTTCAGACAAAAGTCCATATCACAAAATGTGACATACAATAACAGACATATCAAAAAGATACAAATAAATTAAAAAAGAAAAAGTACACAATAAAAGTACCATAATTCCATCCTATCTACTCAGCAGCAGGCTGTTGAACCAGTGCTTGTGCAGCCTGGAGGTTTGTTAGCCCTACTATAATGTCCTCTTTGTAGGGGTTGTTAGTCCTACTATAATGTGTTATTGACCTGGTAACAGCTCTTTGTAGGGTTTGTTAGTCCTACTATAATGTGTCATTTAACTGGTAACAGCTCTTTGTAGGGTTTGTTAGTCCTACTATAATGTCCTCTTTGTAGGGTTTGTTAG
The DNA here is from genome assembly GCF_963921795.1 of Nannobrachium achirus. Lineage (NCBI taxonomy): Eukaryota > Metazoa > Chordata > Actinopteri > Myctophiformes > Myctophidae > Nannobrachium > Nannobrachium achirus. The sequence continues at coordinate 60,137,427 of NC_137825.1, forward strand.
TCCTACTATAATGTGTTATTGACCTGGTAACAGCTCTTTATAGGGTTTGTTAGTCCTACTATAATGTGTCATTTAACTGGTAACAGCTCTTTGTAGGGTTTGTTAGTCCTACTATAATGCTGTTATTTGACACCTCCAAGCACTGCATGAATTTCTACATGAGTTGTCTTAATAGTGCTTCACAAGTGGGCACACCAACAGAGGTGAACAACTGACTGGCACTATGCCATCTAGGAACACGGAGAAGTAACCTCATGGCATCGTTGTATGCCACTCTAAGCCTTTGCATTCTCTTCTTCACTCTTTAATAGGACCATAGATGAGCCGTATACAGGGGGGTGACATATGATCTGAACAGTGCACATTTTACATTTACAGAAGACAGAACATTTTCTTAAAAGCATATTAGCCTGAGCATATATTTTGCGACACTGTCGTTTGATGTCATTGTCATCCCTGAGATCCTCTGATATATATCCAAGATATTTTAGTTCCCTAGACACAACCAGAGCAGCACCTGAGAGAGAGAACGCTGGAAAAGACGATTTCCTATCCTCTCTACATCTTAAAACCATGATGCTGCTTTTTTATCTTTATATATAATGTCATGTTCTGGTCCATATTGTGAGCATATCTTCAGTAACTGTTGTAGCCCCACAGTGTATGGGCTAAGAATGACTTAAGTCATCTGCATACATAAGGTGATTAATGACCTTATCACCAACAATACAACCTGTTTTGCATGCATTTAGCTGCCTTGATAGGTCATCCATATATACATTAATTAAAAAAGGATATCAAATTCCACCTTGATGGACCCCATTGCCCACACAAAACGGGGTGGAGAGAGCATTATCATTATCATTTTACCTGAAAGGTTTGCTGGGGATACCAATATATGAGAAGTCTAATTATTCATGTTGGGACACTTCTTTCAACCAGTTTCCTGAATAGTTTTTTCGTGATTGATTCTATCAAATGCCTTCGATAAGTCAATAAAACAAAAAAAGAAATACTGAGGAATTTTTACTTTCATACTTAGCAATCAACTCCTTCAGAGCATAGATGCATAGATCTGTACTGTGTTTTCACTTAAAGCCAAACGGATTATCAGTAGTTAAAACATACATTTCAATCCTAGTTAACATGACTCTTTCCAGCACTTTAGACTTTAGCAAGGGCAATAGGCCTGTACTTGTCTCACTTAATTTCCCAGCCTTGTCTTTAAGGACAGGGGCCAATAAGACAGACAGGATTGAATTAGGGAGGACACCATGTACCATAAAACCAGTAAAACACTTGGCTAGCATCGGTTTAAGTCTATAGCTGGCATACATAAGATGATCTGCAGTGATATGATCCAAACCACATGCTTTTTTAACAAGCAGATCAATTGCATCAGACACCTCACTTGAGCTAACTACCACATTACTGGCCCAATCAATATTATCAACAACAATCACATTACTTAACACAGTTGAATAACTTGTTATAGTGTTCACGCCACAGTTGGGCAATGTTGTCTGAGCAAGAGACACCCTCAATATCAGATGGCAATGCTGTTTTGTTACCATGCATCAACTATGAAGGTGTTTTCATTATTCTTAATATGCCAAACAGCATATTTGAATCTAGGGCTGACCTTCGATTGCATTTTTCAAAATCGAAGCTCGTTCGATTTTTTTTTCCGAACTTCGAAGCTTCGGTGACGGCGACCGGGGGGGGGGGGGGGGGGGGTTCGGGAGCAAAAGTTTATCGGTTACATAAGTGATAACCGTTAAGGAAATGTGTTTAAAAATGTGCGATTTACCCAATTTTAAAAGGGAAAACACACCAGTTTTTCCTCATAATAAAGCTCCCTATTTTCATTAAATACAACAATACAACGAGGAAGAAGAAGAAGAATAGGCTATGATACGAATGTTTTCTATATTAAAGAAAAGTGTTTTTGCAGTACAGTAGGATTGACATAATCACATCACGTCTGTAATGTAACACATCGCGGCTGCAACAGCAAACAATGCAGCGCGACTCAAGAGCCCTATATAACAAACAGATTAACTCCCAAGTCCCAAGGTGTAGGCTACTGTACACGCAAATGTAATAGTAGATTTTATAGTAAATAATTGCACTGCAGTGTGTCTGATTTAACTTTCCACACTAGGGATGGACATCGGTATCTGCCAATATAAAAAATCGGCAGGTATCATATAAAACCGGCCGAATCGGTGACCGGCAAGTCACTGACATAAATATCGGTTTTATGCCAATTGTGTCTATGGCACTGCACAGCATGATGCTCTGGTCCTGTGACTAAAGTAAACATTAGCAAGTAGCAGCCAGTCTACTTGGTGGCAGCCTCCAAAAAGGAGAAAAAAAGCATGTGTCACCTGCTTTCCTCCTGCCTAGTCCAGACGGTCATATTAGACTGGATATTGTCTGTGATTTTTCTAGTTCTTAGCTAAAGAAAAAGGTATCGGAAAAATCGGTTTTGGCAGGTCAGACCTTCATAAAACCGGCGGATCGGTATCGGCCAAGAATTTTGCAATCGGTCCATCTCTATTCCACACTCATCAACCGAAAGCTGACGGTCAGGCTCAGACAACGTACTCTATGCGGGCGCGACTAGTGAGCTTGCAGATCCGATATAAACTTGTCATCATCAACACCACGACAACGTAACCCTAGCAAGTTGGTTTTAAGCTCTTTTTTCCTCTTTAAAACGGGATCGACGCTGACGGGGTCCGTTTTGTAAAATTCAATTTTCCCTGTTTGTTTCCTTGCGTTGAGTTGTGTGTCTGTCAGCGTGTGGAAGACAGCAACCGCATGCATGGATGTTACACCGACAATGGTTTGGCAAAGAAATGTGTGACTGCATCGCATAGTTGCATTGGGTGATGTTACTCAGACATGGCGTCACATATGTGACAGCGCGCGTCTTTTATTTTCTTTTCTTCATCGGCGACCATTCTGATGGCTTCATGCATGCTCTTGTTGTTGTTGGCTTGTTATTAATGTTAACACGTGTGTGAGAAGGGGGTGACGCTATCACGCTAGAGTGGAGCGAGGCGCATGCAAGCTAAGGCATGCGCCCCCCCCCCCAAAGGACAAACGGCCACGGCCGATTCGAATACCGTGCCTTCGAACGAAGCTTCGAATATTCGGGTCAGCCCTATTTGAATCTAGCATTAGTTTGTTTCTTATGCTCAAACACATCCCCCTGTCTTAGCCTAACTGCATCCGACCAGTGTTTAAATGCTTCTCTAGCTGCATGATGATGTTCAACCACACACTCCTTCCACCCAGGTTTGATGTTAAACACCTTTTTATGTCTACAGAATGGCTGCTGATGTTGCCTCCTCTCTCCTCCTCATAGATCTCCCAACCCTTCCTGTGTGTAAAGAGGAAGTTTCCTCTGAACATCAGGAGAGGAGTCCCAGTCTGGTCCAGGTGAAACCAGAACCTCCACAGATCAAAGAGGAACAGCAGGAGAGGAGTCCCAGTCTGGTCCAGGAGAAACTAGAACCTCCACAGATCAAAGAGGAACAGCAGGAGAGGAGTCCCAGTCTGGTCCAGGAGAAACTACAACCTCCACAGATCAAAGAGGAACAGCAGGAGAGGAGCATCAGTCTGGTCCAAGAGGAACCAGATCCTCCACAGATCAAAGAGGAACAGGAGGAGGAGCTACTTCAAAGACCAGAGGAGGCTGCAGGGTCATCGCTGACATTACTAGCAGTGAAAAGTGAAGGTGATGATGATGAAGACAGAGAGACAGAGCTTCTAGCCAGCACCTCAACTGAACACATGAAAACACAAGCTGATGTAGAGCACTGTGGAACATCACAACCAACTGGTGAAGACCAGCTCCTCTCTTCACACGGTTCTGAATCTGACATCACTGATGACAGTGATGACTGGGCTTCACACTGTTCTGAATCTGATGCTGAAGACCGTGATGAGTGGGAGCCCAGTGGTGCTCAGTCTGATTTAAACACACTGAAATCACTCAAGACACATCATGTGGAAGGACACAGGTTGTCTCAGAACATGAACTCGTCAAAACAAACACCATCCATGAGGAGTCAAACGGGAAAGAAAACCTTTAGTTGTACAGAGTGTGGCAAAGTCTGGGTTTCCAAAAGTAGTCTGAAAAGACACATGAGAACCCATACAGGGGAAAAACCATTTGCTTGTTCAGATTGTGGCAATCGTTTTAGCAATAATAGCCAACTGAAAAGACACAAGATCATTCATACAGGGGACAAACCCTTTGCTTGTTCAGTTTGTAGCAAAAGCTTTAACCTATCTGACAGTCTGAAATCACACATGAAGACTCATACGGAGGAAAGACCCTTTGCTTGTTCAGTTTGTGGCAAAAGCTTTCGCTCAAATAAAAATCTGAAAAAACACAGGGGCATTCATACAGGGGAAAAGCCATTTGCTTGTACAGTTTGTGGCATGACGTTTTACAGAAAAGATGATGTGAAAAAACACCTGAGGACTCATACAGGAGAAAAGCCATTCTCTTGTTCAGTTTGTAGCAAACACTTTTTCCAATCTGGAGATGTGACGATACACATGAGGATTCATACTGGAGAAAGACCCTTCGCCTGCACAGTTTGTGGGAAAAAATTTAGTAGGAAACAAAATCTGAAAGTACACATGAGGTCTCATTCAGGGGAGAGACGTTTTAGTTGTTTAGTTTGTAACAAAAGCTTATGCACGTCCGATCAACTGAGAATACACATGAGGATTCACACAGGGGAAAACCAATTGAAGCATTTTGCCTGTTCGGTTTGTAACAAAAGCTTTAACTTACCTGCTGCTCTGAAAAGACACATGAAGATTCATACGGGGGAGAAGCCATTTAGTTGTATGGTTTGCAACAAAAGCTTTCACCGATCCGGCGACGTGAAAATACACATGAGGACGCATTCAGGGGAGAAGCCCTTTGCTTGTTCAGTTTGTGAAAAAAGCTTCAGCATGAGCGGAAATCTGAAATCACACATGAGGACTCATACCGGGGACACACCCTTCGCCTGCCCGGTTTGTGAAAAAAGCTTTAGCCAATGTGGAAATCTGAAAAAGCACATGTGGTTTCATTCGGAGAAGAAGACCTTTGCTTGTTTAGATTGTAACAAAAGCTTTAAACAACTTCAAGGTTTGCAATCGCACGCAAGGATTCATTCGGAGGAGAAGACCTTTGCTTGTTTAGATTGTAACAAAAGCTTTAAACAACCTCAAGGTTTGAAATCGCACGCAAGGATTCATACGAGGGAAAAGCCCTCATCCAAATTATGAAAAATACTTCCATCGAAAATGGTACTCGACTGTACAACCGAGGACACATACGTGGTAAAAAATATGTTGTTGCAGTTTTTTTGGCAAATGTTTACGTACTGCCGTTAATCGTTATTAATTGTTGCGACCGAAGGTCTCATTATACCCTGAAAAACCTTGTCGCTTGTCTGACTGTCCGTATGTCCGTACAAGAAGTGATGTCAGTGTGATGTCAGTGAGTCACAGTGATGTGGTACAGAATGACTCATAAATGGGCATAAAAAGGATGGCATGTGACATCACTTCCTGTACTGACAGTCAGACAAGCTACACGATTTCTCAGGGTATTAAAGTCCATATATGGTCATACCCAGAAAAAAAAAAAACTTTTATGCCCATACATGGAGATTTCTCATGTCATAAATTCCAGGTCAAAAATGAAAATGTTAGGGTACCATGTATGGCCCATATATGGAGATCCACAGGCATCAAACCAAGGCATTACTAATTAACATACGTTTTTTTATGCCCATCTCCATGTATGGGCATAACATATATTATATGTATATGGATACATATTATTATTAATAAAGGATTAAATCAAATAAAAAGTCCATTATGGTCATTCCCAGAAAAAACAAACAAACTATTATGCCCATACATGGAGATTTCTGATGTCATAAATCCCAGGCCGAAAATGAGAATGTTAGGGTACCCCTTATTAGCCTGACTGCAAGCGTCAGACTCTATCACACACTTCGTTTTGGGAAGAGAGTCTGAGATTTCGGGCAGACATTCCACTTCTGGGGGGGGCGGGCAGGGGGTGGTTTAAAAAAATGTTAAGTTGACTTGCTCTTAAATGCTCCCCCTGAACTTGAAAGGGCTTGTGAGCTGCTGTAATTGATTGAGCCATACAAGTTTCAATAGCTCGTTAGTCACTGAAAGCATCAAAGACTACAATATGTTTGATGTCTGTAATAAGAGTGGAGGGGGGAATGTGTTTGAATACACACAGACTCGCCTGATTGGCTGAATGGTTTTGAACCAGGCCGCCACCCACCACGTGCCCCAAGCCTACAGCCCTGATTGGCTCGCCCTCTCTGAGGGCTGGTGGAAAAAGCTTATTTAATGTGAAGGGCCAGACTACACAACACCACCACTACCAACAGGGGGTGGTGTTGTGCAGTCTGGTTTATTAACCAGGCTAACCCCTTATGCCCATATATGGAGATCCACAGGCATCAAACCAAGGCCCTAACTCACCAAGGCCCTGCTTGGCATTACTTACGTACGTTTTATGCCCATACCTGAGGTCGCAAGTCACCCTGACCTGAGGTGTCTTACTAGTTATTTAACTTCCGTTATGTGCACACGCACACAGGCACATATGGTATCTTGTGGTTTCTGTAACAGAACTTAAGAGTATCACCTGCTCGGACTTACAGTCTGTCTCTAATTTGCATCTGAATTCTGCTACAGCATCTTTCATCTGGAGCATGGGTTCTCAAACTTTTTTGTGTTTCTCTGCTTCTCCTCCTTCGGGGTTGGAGGAGGAGTGTGTAGTCAAGTTGCCGACATGCCGTGCTCTTCATGTTGGTAGCTTTAATTCTATGGTTGGTGGCGACGACCGCACTTTTTTTTTTAATCATGTCTTGATAAAACCAAGCCAATGTGCCACCCCACTGTCACTTGCCAGTGACCCCACTTTGGGTCGGGACCCATAGTTTGAGAACCGCTGATCTGGAGGACTTAAATCCTGTATGAATTGTCTCTGCAATAAAAAGTTTTTGTCTACTTTTTTACTGAGTTTATTGATTCTGCGCCATTATTTACTTATTCATTGTTTATTGTTCTATTTTTAACTCCTGATTAAACAGTTTTAATTGTATACTTAAAGGGGGCCTAAAGGGTTACTGTCACTTGAAGAATCATCTTAAAAAACAAGTTAATATTTTTATGATGTCATTGTGGGGATGTGCAATTATAAGCCAATCAAATTAATTGTCTGTATGACTAATTACTATACTGGTCAGCTGTTGTTGGGCAGATTACACTGAGACATTTTCAAACTGTTTCAGGATCCACAGAGAGATCCAGCAGAGAGACCACATGAACTACTGTATAATACTATTATAATTTCGGGGCTGACAGGGGACCTTTAAAGGACAACCTTCCTTTGTAACCTTTTTTTGTTTTTTACAACATGGGTTCATAATTATTTTAGATTGCAATTAGAGAGAAGAAAAGACGAGTGTTAAAATGTTGTCATTTACTGCTTTCTATCGTTTTTATTTTTCCCCAGTGGTTGGGGGCATGCGTACAAGCGGCTAAATATCAGACACAGTAAGCCCATTTCCCATGATGTGCCACATTAAAAGGGCCACAGACAGACAGACAGACAACGGGTACAACTGGAATTGCATCACCAGTGTTGCCAGATTGGAAATGTGGAATATCGTACATAGCCAAAAAGGAGAAATCACGTGTGTACAGTAAATGTGTAATTTCACAAACAACCTTGTTTGAGACTCCTAGGTGACGACAAACTCATCACGTTATGCTGTGGGGAAGCAGGCAACTTCCTGGACCTTACCGCGCGCGCAGGTCCCCCCCTATGCTTTTATTGGATCTGCGCCGTTGGACCTTACACAAGTAAAAGCCTGAAAATGGACTGGAAAGACGCAACTTGTGTTTTACTTTTTTTTCCAGATCTCCACTCCACTTTAAACCGATGGTTTGATTTATTTGTGATATTATTAAAACCGCCTGGGTCTGCCACAAGAGAGGAGTGTGGACATTTCAGACAGGAGGTCCCCGACCACAGAAAACATTTTGAGCCCCAGCCATTACGGTGGACACTTTATGTCACAGCCAGGCAAGGCTGATTAGGCCCTCACAAGATTCTTATGAGATTACCTGTCCTATATGTTATGCCTTTTCTGCTTTTTAAATTGATATTATCCTAGTATTGCATCTGACGAGAAAAATGATGAAAGGGATTGTCCACAACAGCTTCTCAGTTACAACAGATCTTCGTGTTTATTTTCCAAAGTTCACAGGTGTATCTTCTCAGTCAACAGCACAATTTTCTTCTCAGGTTGGAAATCACAGTAAGTCTCCCAATCGAGTGATTTCCTATTATTGGGCTCCCATCCTAGCAAGGCGGACGGAAGGGGTCTTCAGGAGTCGGTTAGCATAAGACCACCGTATTACCGGATCAGACCCTTTTTATACTGTAGGCCTACTCCTCGTAACTCCTACACTGCAAGCCCTTGCTGTAAATGTATAGCAAAATCCGAACAGTATTATACTGTATTAGTATCAGACAGTATTATACTGTAAACAGCAAAGCATTCTGGGCGAGAAAATTACTTTTTTACAGCAATTTAAGAGAATGTCATTATCATAGCAATTGCTGTAAATTTGCTGTTAACAGCAAAGCATTCTGGGATGAAAAAATACATTTTTACAGCAATCAAAGAGAATGTCATTATTGTCAGGAATTGCTGTAAATTTGATCTTAACAGCAAAGCATCCTGGGAAGAAGATAGCAAAGTATTCTGAGAAAAGCATTTGTCTAGTTATTTGGGGCATTTTCTAAGCTTTTGGGAGCTAAAAATGCTTAATGTGTCATGTCCATGTGTCTGCCTAGGCAAGCTGACTGACATTATGTCAGAATTTGAATTTGAGCCTCAACCCTAAACCTAAGTGCAATTGCTAGGTTAGGGTTCAGCTCCCTCACCCTGGTGGTTGGAAAAGGAAAACTTCTAAGAACTCTAACAGGAGTTGAGTTTTGGACCATGCTTATCTTGTATTAATTGTTCCAATTTTAAAAATGTCACAGACATTGTTAAAATTGGGACTATACAGAGATGATTAGCATTGGTCCAAGCTTCTTGGACCATGCTAATCTTCTCTGTGTTGTCCCAATTTTAGCAATGTCAACATTCTGCAGAATCTGCACATACTGTAGATTTAGTTTAAATACTATAATATATTATAATATACTAATAAACTTTGAGAAGGAATACAGTAAGTTAAAAAACAGGAATACTGTAAGTTACTGAAAAAAAAACTTTGAACAGGAATGCAGTATTTAACTGTACATCTATTTTCAGCAATATACTGTAATTCCAAATACAGGAAGAGACTGCCAAAAAGACAGCAATAGATAGAACACGTGCTGCCACCTACTTTACTGTAAATCTGCAGTGAAAAGGCTTACAGTGCACTGTTAGGAGGAGATTTCAGGACATGTATGACACTTCATGATGAATGAACCATGCATGCTAAAACCCAAACCATGACATATTCTTGATGCATTTACCATATTATTAAATGACGACATCCCCATTTAGTGCCATCCGCCTCAAACACATTGTAGTTTGTCAAAGTACATGTGACAGAAACCTGGTTAGGTAATATGGTTCAGTGGTAGGCCTACCAAATTTATGGTTGGACTCTCGGTCAGTGGCGTCAGTTCAGCAAAAGCTAGGGTATGGCAAAGATGGGAGTCCTCATGGAAAATAGGCATTACATTTTGGATAACACGGTTCTATTTTCACAATGTCTGAAAAAAAAAAAAAAAGGCATTTTTTCCTCCGCGGTGCTTTTAAACTACGTATTTTACCTTCTTAAACGCCCAAACTTATTTTTTTGTGAGGCGGAATTAACTTTTAAGACATTTTAGGATATTTTGCATTTTTTGGGGGGTCATAATTCACCTAATAACACTGGGTGAAAAGATAGATTATCGGACCGGTATACTACATTCTATGACAGGTATATTCAGTAAATAAACCGGCATAAACATGAGGTATTCAGCCAGATAATCAGGAATATTCAGTTCGGTATATAGCCGTTTTGTACCACTACTTAAGTATTCGTGAACCCCTGCTGTGAAATCACACCTCCGGAGGTCCCAGGATTTCTCACTGGTGGGAGGGATTTTTCCCCCCTCCCTGTACCTGCATTTTCACTGAGCATGTGCACTGAGCCAGCTGTGATTGGCTGTGATCTGTGACCTCTCCACACTGGGGGGGGGGGGGGTTATGGGGGGGAGGGGGGTTTATGGGGGGGGGGGGGGGGGGGTATTTGTGGACCCCCCTTCCACATTGGGGGGGGGGGGGGGGGGGGGGGGTATTCGACCCCCCTTCCACATTGGGTCCATTATATATTATTGTATATTTATATTCTAGTTAATCATTATTCAGTATTCCAATTTTTTTTAAATAGCAAAATAGCAGATCTACAAGCTCAAAGTGATATTCTAGTTAATCATTATTCAGTATTCCAATTAAAAATAAATAGCAAAATAGCAGATCTACAAGCTCAAAATGTGTCACATAGAATTAATTTATGAACGAATAGGCATCAGTCAGGTAAATTGTTTTTATTGAGAGAAACACAACAGAAAAGCATAACGTTACAAAATATTTAAATGGTGCATACATGGTGTCAGTTTTCAATTACAATTGTGGGGATCCTTGACATGAAAACGCATGTATATCAAAAAACAAAATAATAACAGCAAACCACATCTAAAAATAATAATAATCTAAAAAGGTGTAAATAGTAAATAGTAGTAAGACGTAAAACATAAAGTGGAGTGCAATAGAGTGCAAAAGGCAAAAGAGCAACAGGATGTGCAAACAGTTTGACATATTCTATACGCCAACAGCATATTTTTTCCAGTAGTTGCTACTGTACTGTAGGCTACTGTACTTAACTTTTGTAAACATCTTCACAGTGTGTTCTATGTGCAACAGATTAATATTCAACTTCACAGTATGCAGCATTCAGAAAACATTTGTAGAAGAAACAACAAATTGTAAAAAAAAGGGGAAAAAAATAAAAAATAAAATGGTGGCGTAAAAAATGTTCGAATGTTCGAAATGAAAATGTAACAGCGACTGTCAACAATTCTGCTCCCACAAAGGGGACAATAATTACAAAAATGAGCAGTTCTGTGCAGTGTATCGCTGGCTGAACAGTGTCCCCATTTCCTCTCTGTCCAAACTGGACAACATAGACATCCTTGTCCAGATGTGCACTCCTGGTGGTCAGCAACTGTAAAACATAGAATAGCAATTAATTGTATGTATTTAATTACCATTATTACATTGATACAACATGTAAAACATAATAACAACAGCAAAAAAAAACAGTTCCAAACTTACCCTGGTCTTTCTTGTCGGTGCTTCATTGACATAGTCAATTTCTTTTTGCGGAGAGCATTTTCTGGCTGGTCCAGTCGATGGCTCCTTTTCAAAGACTCAAAATGGGTCCTGCAGGCAGCTTAAAATACAAGGAAAATGCATTTAGGATTTATTTCGTTGTTTATGTACAAACACAATCTAATTAAAACAGTTCAAAGGTGTTATCACGAAAATGAGGAATAGAACACTGTAGTATCATGACTACTAAGATGTTTAGAATAACCAGTCTGATATTATGGGTCAGTAACAGGGTTTATTCCACGCAAGGTCGGCAGGGACAACTCACATGCACCCACAGAGGTTAAGGTTAGGGTGAGGGTTAGAGTCGGTGTCGAAAAGATGACATGCAGTAACAGTGACACGTTCCCATCACATCACAGGCTCAGTCAAAACAGGAACTGGTCCAGCATGCCATGCGTGACTACTTCAAAGCTAAATGAGTAAAAAACACAACAAACACACAGGACATTAGTGGGGAAATTATATATTTTTTACCTTTTATTAAGTCACCGTCTATGTCAGGAAAAGCAATGCTGACCTGCTCCAGCACGTGTGTCATGACACCAAGATTGTGTGGTGAGTTGATACTGTTGAGAGAAGCAACACATTAGTTTGTATTCCAGAAAAAGCATTTCCTGTGAAGAAATCACCCCCTAAAACAACTCACACCTCCCCCACAGTTGACCGTTTCTTCCCTTCCAGCCAATGCACTTTCCCTTCCCCCCCCCAATTCAAATAGCCAATGCACTTTAATAGCGTGTCTTTTTACTAGCCTACAATATGTGATATTATTTAATTGGTTTAATTACACAGTGATACAGCAAAGAACAACAAAGAACAAATAGTTACCTTTCTTGCGGGGATAGTTTGTGTTCGTTGTTTTCCGAGTTGTGAAAATGTCTTACAGCCTCCTATAAACAAAGAGAATGATTCACAAAGTTAGTTAAGCATAAATGCCTTCTTGCATTTGGTGGACACATACAGCCATATGCAGACATAATTATAATTTCACTTACTTTTCACCCAGTGTTTGTTGAAGAGATTTGGTGCAGAGGGACAATACAAAATGGATCCACAATGCATGCAATGCAATGTTTAAGTGGTTAAAACCCATAAAAGTGGTTATAAAGGCCTCCAGTCCACGGTTTGAAAGACATGGTCACTGATAAATACAGACAATATGATGTGAGAACAACAAGCAATACAACCTAATTTAATATAATCTAATCAACAATGTTTGTCCCCCTTAATTTGGCAGAAAACAAAACAAACACCTATTTTAGTTAGCTGATATGCTTTGAGAAATGGTTACATGTCTCTACTATTACCTGTCTCTAACATAGGCTACTTACATAGAATTATAGTAGTTGCAACTTACCGAAAAGTTTGAAAATGATCCATTCGTTTAAGTAACACTTCTCCTCTCTGTCTTCTTCAGCAAGCAGTTACTACTGTGCCAGAGAGCCAGACTGTGAGGCACTTAGAATTCAAAGGTGGTGGCAAGAAACCTGATTGGTCACATTTTCACACTGATAAGTCAAGTGATTGGTTAAGACAGAATAAAGGAAGCCTTGTGTGAGCTACTGTACTTGTCATGGTGTTAATAATTATAATAATAATAATACATTTTATTTGTAACATACTTTATATTTGAAACAAATCTCAAAGTGCTACATTAAAATGGCAAAACAAAGCCAGCAAAAGATTTATAAAAAAAAGAACTAACATGGTAAAAACTGTTAATTCCATGAATTAAGAACAGTGCACATATTAGACACATCTCAAGGAAGATTTAAAAGAACATTAAGTAATAAAAAAGAAGAATTAAAAGCACACAGGGCATCCAAAAGGACCATCTAGGCAAATGCCTTATTAAAAAGAAATGTCTTAAGTCCCCTTTTAAAAGCGTCAACTGTTGTCTGAACCCAGGTCAGAAACGGCGTCTGTTTTATGTACAGTAGACTTTGAAATAAATAGCCGATCTACAAGCTCACAATGCGTCATGATGCAACACATTGTGAGCTTGTAGATCGGCAATTTTCAGCAAAGAGGTTTGTTGTAGAGGGGGGAAAGAACGGACTAAGTACAGAGTATAAGGTCAAATGTATTTATACAACTGTTTCTAATTAGTCATCATTGAATGTCATTATAGTACATGAGATTGCAAGTTTCTACTTTTTACAACATTGTAATTACTTGAAAATGTGAGTTAAGGCAAATTAAGCCATTTATACTTGGGATATCCAAGGTAAACTAAAATGTGTCTTTTTGGGAGGAGGGCTGTTTGCCCTCCTCCCCTTTCTTTAGACAAATAGTAAATTTGTAGGTCAAAGGAATGAACCAGACCCCCTGGTGTGCCTTTGTCTAGCTGGGGGCAGTATATCACCTATTATCACTGAATACAGAGGAATATTCCAGAATAGCCCTCAAAAAGTATATACCCAATAATGTCGGTATATGCCCAGTATACCTGTAAATAAACTGTCATATACTCTACCAGTATATGTCAGATAATCTCTCTTTTCACCCAGTGTAATTCACATCTATTTTGACGTTCGAGGAGAATTGAGAACCAGCATGACTCGAACCGAGGCGGGCAGTGAGAGTCATGTCATCCGTCCAAGGCATTCGATGTTCGGCTTGGGATGAGCGTTGCATGTCCTGTTGCTTACCTGCTCTACAAGCTCACAACGCGGTGCAAAGCGATGCGTTGTGAGCTTGTAGATTTTTTGTTTTCACTAGTTTGGATCCAGGGCAAACTAATTTCTTTTTTGGGTCACGTACAGGCTAAAAAGTTTGGGAAACACTGGCTATAGACCTATACATGATTGTGATATGATTTCTTGTGGCTACAACTTTCAGACAACCTGTTTCAAATAGTTTTCTGTTGATTAGATATTAAAGAAACTTCTGTTTTTGGTTTTGTCATAATTAAAGGTCTGAGGTCTGACAGTCACATAACTGTATGATGACGAGATTGTTCTGAAGCACAAGATCATGAAATCAAATAACAGTTTATTAACACGCTCTATTACAATTCACACTGTAACTGTAACAACATGTATCATGATATTCATATTATGCATAATGTAAAAGCGGCTTCGGAATTAACATAATTTCAGGTCATTTATTGACAGAGAGAAATATGAAAAGCCCGACCTTCGTTTTAGACAAAATACAATTATTCGTATATTCTGTGATATGTTTGTGGTTGAAAATGTGTTTGCCCTGCCTTTCTGTGAACAGACTCTATAGGCCAGGGAATCACATCACCGTAATCTGATCATCATCATTAATAGCAGCAATTTTAAGCAATACAAGCCCCAAAATAAAAATGCAACATTTCATATCATGGTCAGGCATAATTCATAGTAAATCATAAAGCAAACATTCAAATGGCTTCAACGCATAATGTAATTCTTTTTACGGAAATATGACAAAGATCTGAAGCTTTATTTCGTTATTATAGTGAAGACTGAATGCCGAGTTCTAACCCACAGATATTACACTAGGATACTATAGGCCTATAATCAAATGGACCCTAATACAGTATTTTCTCATTCTGAAGTGTATAACCAAGCAGAAACTGCGTCTGTTCTGTTTCCCGACATGGAAGGTTTATAGATTCTATTGACATTCTAGCCAAGCCCTTTAGCAATATGCTGTTCTTTTATGTTTCATTGATTGATTGATTGATTGAAGAATTTATTAGAAGTTTGCAATAGGAAAAAGTACAGTTTCATGACAGTACAAATCCCTGGTACAAGGTCAACTAAAAGGAGATCCTAGAAAGCCGAGACTTATTTCCACAGGAACCACACTTTAAGTATCTCATATAACATTGAAAGACAGACGGATAGAACTTACTTTATCTAGGATAATATCAGTTTCAAAAGCATAACATCAAATACAAAGGCAGAAAAAAAAAGAAAAAAAGGGGGGGGGGGGGGCATGGGGGCTTAGTCTATTTACAAGTCACGGGTAGCAGCTGTCTGAAGGTGACTTTTCATACCAATTTTGAAGGAGGCTAGGGATTTGCTCTCCTTTAAGGCTTGTGGAAGGGCGTTCCACATGTTGATGGTATAGCAGGAGAACGAGTTAGCGCCTTGTTTAGTGTTAAATCTACGTTGATGATGATTAGTGGAGCTGCCTCTGGTGTTGTGATCGTGAACATCCTTGACCTAGAAGTAGTTTGCCAGGTACATGGGTATCTTGGAGGTGCAGTGAATCTTGTACACCAGGCCCATTGCAAGATGCTGTACTCTGTCAGCTACTTTGAGCCACACCACGCTTTCGTGATGATGATCGGTAAGGTGGGTCTGAGATGGAATACTGTTGCATTATAGCAGGTTGATCACCCGCAACATCGCGGATGACCAATCTAAATCCATTGCTTTCAGCTGCCACAGCATTTTACATGTAAACCTACGTTTGTGGTGCTTGGTGAGAGAATAAAACATTCCCACTAAATGTCATTTAGCAGCCCATTCTCACCCCCTCTGCTTCACCCGACCGACGCTTTCCCAACTCGCTTTCTGCTTCACCCGTGCGACGCTTTCGGAACACCTACTGCGTCTACAGTCGGACGCGAACGGAGAGTTTTAGGACGAGAACGTAGTCTTAGTACGCATGTGCCGACATGTGTTTATTGGAATATTTTACGATGACGGCCGTCACGGGGAATCGAACCCCGGTCTCTGGATTTGCGTCACCATGCTCTAGTCTACCGACTGAGCTAACCAGACGACTGGGAAATTCCCTTTTTTTTGTGCTTTTATCTTTGACAAAACGTGGATGATAACGTAGTCCCTTCTTTGAGCCGTATTCGGAGGCGGAAGCAGTCCCCTGGTCAAAATGTACTATTCTGTCCATAACGGCACATAATTCGGTAACGCGGCTGAGTGGGATTGGTCGCCGTTCCCACCGCTCGTCGCGGCAACTCGGCTCGCTAGCGCTCGCCTCGGTGGCGACTCACGGGGGTCATCGGCGCCCAATACCACATTGCTCCGTCGTTTATAGTGGCGTGAGCGGTAGCGACGGGTGGCTGGTAAACCAGTGAACCCTTCAAAGCGGTATCGAATCCCGCTTCGGGAACTGCTTTTTTTTTCTTTCTTCTTAGACCACCCAATGCGTCCAACCCGTGAAACATTCGGCAATCCCAAAGCGTCTATCGTCCGACGCATTACAGTACTTGACAAAGCGTCGGTTGTATGACGCATTAGGGGTGAGAACATGTTGCATTTAGCTAGAGTTCTGAGCCTCTGTTTTGTATATTACAGAGCAGTGGAGAATAAAGCAAAAATAATTGTTCCCCCATCGTTAACGTTTATTTATTTATAGCCTATGCGAATTTAGGACTAAATCACAAATTGTCAATAGGCTATTACTGTTTCACGTAGCCTATTCATGACATCTGTAATTAAGGGAAATACTCTATTCCCGATTTGATGTTGCCATAGCCTAGTAGGCCTACTCTCTATCCATTTCTATTTTCAGTTCATTCTGTTGTTTGATTATATTCTGAATTGGTTCCTCGTTTATTAGTGGACACGTTCACACGTTGTTATAATAGGCTATATATATTTTAAACAACACTCAAATACCAAACCTGATGCTCGAAGTTCTTTGCCACGGGAACTCAGTGGTAGTTAGATTGTTTATTTAATTGGAAATAACATAACGCACATATACAATACACTGGACAATCTGAATTAATAACGGTATGCTCAGTAGAATATGCAATGAATGGTATAAACTATATAACATGAGTTTGTCATGTTACTTGAAAACATTGAAAACAAAACATTCAACCAAGCATTATACAGAGGCAGTTTCTTTCATATCTAATCATATTAAGAAAACAATTTGATGGATTGCCTGTTAATTAAGCCACAACAACAAATCTGTCAGTCATGTTCCACCACCAATTCCAAGGGAGGGGAGCAGAGCCGTGGAGCCGAGAACAAGTTGCCTTTAGAGGGATTCGATGCGTAGAGCTGCCCGCCCCGAGACGAGACACTGCGGTTCTCAGAACCTTCCGACAACGCCGAGGCATATTTTTAAATAGGCTCTGTCATGATTAATTATGAAGTTTATACAACTAAATACTATACCTAAAACACCTTACAATTAAACTCCGTGGCACCAAACAAGAAGTTAGAGAGCTCTTTTGTGGATAAAAGTTTAATGCGATGGACAGCAGACACTGTTGTTTTTGTTTTGATCCGGGTTGAATCGTGGAGGCGCGTTGCATTGTACGCTTCAATACGAGGAGAAAGTAGTGCACATTCCAAGGGTAGGTTACCCTAGGTTAACGCGGTCTACTAAATGGGACAGCACTAGGCGCGGCACAGTGACGTCATAGCCCTTCAAATGAGCACTTCAAAGTGCGAACCCCTCGGATTGGAAAGCGGCTACTGTAGCTGAGCGAGGCTACTTCCTGAAGACCATGTTTTCACTAGTTTTGTGCGACAGTCATGTATGATGAAGCAGGGCTTTGCTTTACCAAAAGACGTACACATTTGAAACTTGGAGATACGAGGTTTCTGCCCGACAGTGTTGATATTTTAGTGATTATGTTGCGAGGAAAGCGTTGAGATAATAGCCATTAGCCATTGGTTAGAAGTGACTGAAAATAACTTTGTACTTCAAGTTTAAAATGATACTAAATATTTTTTCAAGTGTCCAAATAAATTCCAAATATTGCCAAATTGTCTCGCGGCACTCCTGGACTGCCGTCACGGCACCCCAGGGTGCCCCATCACCCACTTTGAAAACCCCTGATCTAAGGTGACACCAAGGTTTTGTGTGTGTGTGTGTGTGTGTGTGTGTGTGTGTGTGTGTGTGTGTGTGTGTGTGTGTGTGCGTGCGTGCGTGCGTGCGTGCGTGCGTGTGTGTGTGTGTTTACACTGATGTAAGAAGATCTGGGAGCAGTGGGAGGAGAATGAAAAGTTCTCTCCACCTCCCTCAACAACTGGTGTACAGTAGATGTGACCTTTGATCAAGACACTCCCTGTATTGGCTCATTGAACTGTCAAAGAGCCAGAGAGATTTTTAACCAAAAATGTATTTTAACAAACTATCATCAATCAATTTACAGATGATCAACATATTTTCTTTCTTTTTATTTTATTTTTTTAAATTGGAACTTTTTATTTATTTATTTGTGATTTTAAGGCGGTTTATCACCTATTGAAGAACCCAACACATCACCATAGTCCTATACCATACTGAATTGATCTATATCCTTCATTGCAGATTTAAATCAATCGTTGTTCTCGCTTTCACCATCCTATTAATTAAAGGATGAGAGAGAGAGAGAGAGAGAGAGAGAGAGAGAGTCAGAGCTCTGTTTTCCTCCTGGTCTTCTCTTTCTCCTTGTGGAAGACTGCTCCGTCTGGCTGCTTCTTCCATGTCAGCTTGATGTCTCCACTCACTCCTTTCTGCTCCAGCTCATCTTTCACCTGCATGGGAGACACACAACCAGTGGCGTCAGTTCAGCAAAAGCTAGGGTATGGCAAAGATGGGAGTCCTCATGGAAAAGAGGCATTACATTTTGTATAACACGGTTCTATTGTGAAAATAGCCGATCTACATGCTCACAACGCCTCGCGCTGCGAGGCGATGTGAGCATGTAGATCGGCTATTTTCACAATGTCTGAAAAAAAAAAGAGTTTTGACAGTTTTTTTACACAGGTTTCTACGGTTTTCTTGGGCTGGATATGGCAGCCTGGAACGGTTGTTCAAGTGCAGCTAAACTTGGCATGTTAGTAAACGTGCCACAATTAACAATAATGCATTGCACCTGTGCAGCTGACCTGCGGAACCTGGGAATATACCATTTTGTCAAGATAGGGAGAATAAAAGTGTGGAGAATATAATTATAATACCTTGTTGAAGTGAGCATTTCGTTAAATTTAGCATTTGTAGTTATTTTACTGTAATTTAACAACATAATAACCAGCACAGATAGACAAAGAGACATTCATGGATTGATATTTAAAAATAACTTTTATTTTCCCCCCTGTACCCAGGGTATGGCAGCTGCATACCCCTGCCATACCCAATTGACACCCCTGCACACAACCTCCTTATTGTCCTCCACACAACCTCCTTATTGTCCACAGTAAAATCGCGATATTTCTACATTTCATTAGTTCAACTAAGGCTAAGGGTTAGGGTTAGGGTTAGGTTTAGGCATAGTAGCATTCACCAGGTTAACATTCACCAGGTTAGCATTTCACAAGGTTAGCATTCACCAGCGTCAAAACTAATGCGACGTCGAACAAATGTTACGTTGCACTATCGACACGCTACCATTGTCCACCACACACAACCTCCTTATTCTCCACCACACACATTACCTCTCTGGTACCTTGCTATTGCCCTCAACACACCTGACATCTCCAGTCCAGCTGTGATGTCCTACTTGGAACATGAAGCTCCACAGTGAAGCTACTCTCACCTGCTTCCAGATGGCCTCCATCACAGCAGACTCGTCCAGATCGGCGGTGTCGTCCCGAGTCACCTTCAGTTTCACTCTCAACACCTGCTTCTCCTCTCTGGTCACGGAGGAGGACTCAGGGGACAATGTGGGGACAGAGGAGGACTCAGGGGATGATGTGGGGATGGATGGGGACTCAGGGGACAATGTTGGGATGGAGGGGGACCCAGGGGACGATGTGGGGACAGAGGGGGACTCAGGGGACGATGTGGGGACAGAGGAGGACTGAGGGGACAATGTGGGGACAGAGGAGGACTGAGGGGACAATGTGGGGACAGAGGAGGACTGAGGGGACAATGTGGAGACATTGGAGGACTGAGGGGACAATGTGGGGACATAGGAGGACTGAGGGGACAATGTGGGGACAGAGGAGGACTCAAGGGACGATGTGGGGACGGAGGAGGACTCAGAGGACAATGTGGGGACAGAGGGGGACTCAGGGGACAATGTGGGGACAGAGGAAGACTCAGGGGACAATGTGGGGATGGAGGAGGACTCAGGGGACGATGTGGGGACAGTTGAATTGGAATCTGTGGACAAGGGACTTTACATCAGCAAAATAGAATGTTTGTGTATGAAATACATTTCATTTTATTTCATTTCATCTTTATTTATTTCACATAATTATGTTTTTTTACATGATTACATTAATTATACTTTTTTTTTCTTTTTCTGTTCACGTATTCCATAGATGAATAGGCCTAAGAAGATAAATCTTATGTATTCCTGTCCCTATCTACAAATAAAAAATCTTCAATAAATAGATGCTCTGTCCAATGTCTAACAGTACATCACCATGATACATCAAATAAAAAGAACAAAAATGAGATCAAAGGTTGTCAAGCCTATTATTATTTTATTACAGGGACCTCCTGGGTGCGAGAGACCGCAGTCTATGGTAAACGACTTAAAAGACCAACTGACATGTTTTGGCTTCAGTGGCAGCCAAGCAACGGATAGCCTGCCCTAACACAAGCTGATTTTGTTCTAGAGGGGCGGATACAATTCCCTGCTGAAAACAGCTGGTGGATCTTATTGGTTCACCGATCTGTGTACCCGCGCCATGGCCCTAGCCATAGCACAACTGACAGCTTCAAGTTCAAGTTCAAGTCAGTTTATTGTCTGTTTACACAGAAATGTGTTGTAATGTGCATACAGTGCCTACTAAAAAGCTTAAAGCACTGATGTCACACACTGATGTCACAGCATTTGGAGCGATATGATACGATTTGATTCAATGATTTAAAATCGATATAGTAACTATTTAGCAAACAAATTAAATCTCTGTGAAAGGTGTGGATAGTGCAGGTTTTTAAGGTAAACATGTATTATTATGGATATAAATAAGTAAACACAGTGATTATCTGGAAAATACATGGGCATTGTATATTGACAAACTCGCACCTTGACATAAACCCAGAGATTACACACATTTATCGATAGACCAGTGTATGGAAAGGAAAAGTAATTAAACCCCTCCTTTTAATTTTTTCTTCTTAAAAATGCTAAATACGATGGACAAGTAGGTAGTATCGATACAATCGATTCTTTGCACTGCCGATTCGATACGATACAAATTAAACGATATGATTCTATTTTAGCTGTTTCCATACTTTTTTTTAGGTTAAAAACGATATTTCGATACAGTTACTATATCGTTACATCCCTAGTACCAAGGCTAAGCGTTGGATATCAATTGACGCATTTTGGCGTCAATGGCGGCCAAGCGGTGGCTATCAATTGACAAGTTTTTCAGCAATGGCAGCAATGGCGGCCAATGTGTTGAGTAAACAAAGTTGCACTTTTCCCACGGCTGACTGTGAAGGGAAACTCACCTCTGTAGCAGATGAAGTAATGGCTGCCTTCGCGAGCGTTAGACATCCCTCCGCTTGAGAGCAGCACTCGGTTGGAGCTCTTGTCTGACGTAGGCTGCCCCGCCCCCCAGAGTCTGAAGGAGGAGCGGCTTCCGTCAGACCACCTCCAGTCGTCTCTGAACAGGCCGATCCACACAGCCGCTCCCTGGCTGATGTTGTGGAGGTGCTGGTTCTCTGCAGGGTTCCTCACACTGGCCAGGTCTGTGTGGTTCCTCCTACAGTAGAGCTGAGCGTCCCTCCACGTCACGGGCTCACTGACCAGGGAGTAGCCACCTTTGCCCTCTAGCATTTCTGTCAAATACAAATGTGTGTGTGTGTGTGTGTGTGTGTGTGTGTGTGTGTGTGTGTGTGTGTGAGAGAGAGAGAGAGAGAGAGAGAGAGAGAGAGAGAGAGATATGTGGAGAGAGAAAAAAAAACATGTGAACTTCAATTCCCATCAGGTATTTGAGTTGATCTATCTTGACCCATTAAGGCGCGAGGCAGATTCTACAAATGTCTTCTAAATCAGTGGTTCTCAAGAGAGAGAGAGAGAGAGAGAGAGAGAGAGACAGAGAGACAGAGAGAGAGAGAGAGAGAGAGAGAGAGAGAGAGAGACATTTACACAGAGTAAAATACAGTTTGGGTTTATGAAAAATACATTACTTTACCGTATATGGGTAAATTTTGACCCGCAACACCACAGGCGTCAGTGTGTTCTATAGTATTAGTCTATTATAGCCAGATAACATCATTATCATTATCATTGTCTTTATAGGAAATGCAAATTTTACATTGTATTAACTGAAATCAAGCTATTGAAAGATGAAACCCTAACCCTAACCCCAAATAATATTTTAAATAGTGTTTACTTGGATATGAATACATAATAGTCGGGGGATATTAATAAAACCTGGGAATAAATTCCGTACCAAACCATTTCTTCACCAATATCTAACAAAGTTTGAAATTCAAAATCCCTAGGAGAATGTTTGACAGCTAGGGTAACTTTGGGTCTCATTCGCTAACACCAAAAGTGTCAGCCAGTTTCTAACACAATGCAAGGCTTAAGCCAATGTCAGTCACTCGCCATAGCAGACGAAGGCCCTTGTATCAGCGCATGTGGTGGAGGACCAGTGACCTGCAGTGACCTGGACGCAGTCCTTCCCATCATCATCCGTGCCGGGTTCTCCTGCAGACCAGTTCCTGTAAGCAGACTGAGCAGATCCTGCTCCATAGAAACCAGGATCTGCCAGAGACCAGTGCCACTCCATGGTGTCGCCCCTCATCAGTCCAGTCCAGTACTCCTCTCCGCTCCTTGTTTGGGTGAGTATTTCCCCGTATTCCTCCATGCTGCCGATGGTGAGCAGGTCGGTGTGGTGTCTTCTGCAGTAGTGCTGTGCTTCATACGAGAACTTCTTCTGGTCAGAGGCATGGTAGTCACGCACAGCACTCCAGAGGTCTGGAATTAACCCATTTAGGCCTAGAATTATTGAATGCTTTAACCAGAAAAAATAGCGGATATACAAGCTCGCAGCGCGGCACTC
This sequence comes from Nannobrachium achirus, assembly GCF_963921795.1. Taxonomy (NCBI): domain Eukaryota; kingdom Metazoa; phylum Chordata; class Actinopteri; order Myctophiformes; family Myctophidae; genus Nannobrachium; species Nannobrachium achirus. The sequence continues at coordinate 60,160,825 of NC_137825.1, forward strand.
GTGTAGATCTGCTATTTTTTTGTTTGTTGTAAAAATGTGTGCAAATCTTTGAATATATGTATTTTCAAAGCGAACGTTTGTAACTCAAATTTTGCTTCTGGGTGGTCCCTGGAACTAAATATTTTGAGATGGGGGTCCGTGGCCAAATACATATCATTTTGGGGAGCCTTCACAGGTTTGAGAACCACTGACATAGTAGTCTCTCAAGAACAGACTAACTGAGCTAAAGTGAAAAGGATATTTTCTTTGACGATGGCTGGCCAGATTGCTGACATAGAAACATGTTTTTTTCAAAAAATCTTAGAAGGATTCAAAAGACACTTATAGAATCAGGTAAAAATTCTAATTTTCACGATTTTTCAAAAATAGCAGATCTACAAGCTCACTGTGAGCTTGTATATCTGCTATTTTTCAATAGTTAAAGCAGTCAATAATCCTAGGCCTAAGAGCTAGTCGACTTTTTCTTCAAAAACGGACGCTAAAATAAAAACAATGTTTCGAAAATATTTTATAAAAGATTAAGCATGTGTTTCTGTTAAAAATGACCACAAAAATCATAAAATAATGATAAAATAATAATTTTGGCCATTGTCAGGCTGACTTAAGTCAGATATATGAAGCTTAATCTTTTATAAAATATTTTCGAAACATTATTTGTATTTCAGCGTCCGTTTTTCAAGAAAAAGTTGACTATAGCCCCTTTAAGAACGGCTGTTATGTTGAAATATGAAATGCCACAATGTGCCGGGGCAGTTACAGGTTAAAAGTATATTTACACTCTTAATGTACTACTTATAAACATTGTGTCTGTAACTCTGTGTATATGATTTTGTTTGTGGGCGGATGCAGTCATCACGATCATTTCATTTTTTCGTCCATGCCTTAACCCTTATCCATAAACTTCTTTGCCGTTTTTACAATTTTTTTTAATAGTTTAACTAGCCGATCTACATCAACACGTTGTGAGCTCGTAGATCAACTATGAAATATTTTTAAATGATTTTCAAAATAGTAAAAAAAAAGGCAAATAAGTTTAGGAATAAGGGGTAAGGAGGCATGGATGAAAATAGGGCCCATAGACTCTGAATTCTTTTTAAATACATAATCATATATATTTATTCATTTATGAGTGTTTTACTGTCTTAGAAATACAGCAGAAGAATTAAGAAATAAAAGAGAGAGAGAGTATGTTTATCGCTCGACGCTGCACTTACCTGGAAAAAACAAGCAAGTCAACGTGATCTGCAACAGTTTCCCCATCATCCTTGAAACCTTAAACCTGAAAAGAATTGTATGTTGTTTGTTTTCGTAAAGTAAAGCCCTGCTTCGATGTCTTAAGTACACTTTCTATCTCTGTCTCTTTACCTCCTCCTTTCATGTCTCTCCTGTTGATCTGACTTTCTCATACCCTCCCTCACTCCCCCACATCATTAAGTTCTGTGTACATTAGGTCATTTCCATGAGGTAAATCATTTGACTATGAACATAATACTGTACCAGTGGGAACATAAACATGATCATGAACAGTGGCATTCAGTAAAAGATGACATTGCATGATTTACATTCACATGACGTCAGGAACATAAAATTAGGAAACCAACAGTGACCATCATCATCATCATCATCATCATCATCATCATTTTGGATTTATAGCAAAAAGTGTGGCTTCAGACAACGTCCTCCTCACTTACAATTCACACAATTGAAAACGTGTGTGTGTGTGTGTGTGTGTGTGTGTGTGTGTGTGTGTGTGTGTGTGTGTGTGCGTGCGTGCGTGCGTGCGTGCGTGTGCACGTGTGCACGTGTGTACGTGCACTATGGCAGAAGCACAGGTCATTTAATCCAATTAAAAGCCACCATGGAGGTGGCGTAGTGTAGCCTGGGATCCAGACTTCTTGCAACATGGGCGTTAAGTTTAAAGAGATAAAACTTTTGATTCTGTAAACTAAACGCTAAACAAAGGGCATTTACTCATTAACTGCCACCATTAAAATCAGGCTTCACTACCACGATATTTTATGATTTCTTACCTTTTTAAAAGTGGTCGTAGCGTGTCCATAGTGCACGATCACATGATTGGCGTGCACGTTGCGGTACATGGCCGTACAGAAAAGACTGTGTGTTTGTGTGATGAAGCATCACAAAGCTACTATCGAACTAGCTATCATTGTTTTCAATGGGGAGAGGGGCAGGAGGAAGGAGAGTATTTTTTGCAGGTCGTTCAGTCCGAGTGTATCAAAAAAGCACCTCGGTTAAGCACCGTTGGTCCGACCAGTTTATCATTCACCAGGTTAACATTCACCAGCGTCGGCAGGTTAGATAATCACCCGCATCACAATTACTGAGGTTAGGGTTAGGGTTAGGGTTAGGTTTAGGCATAATTCTACTGAGGTTAGCGTTAGGGTTAGGTTTAGGCATAGTTTTACTGAGGTTAGGATTAGGGTTAAGGTTAGGTTTAGGTGTATCTCCTTCCCCCCGACCTTCGACACCTCTGCGCAGCCAATCACAAGCTTATGCTGCCTTAACCGAGGTGCCTTTTTGATACACTCGGGCTGAACGACCTGCAAAAAAACACTCTCCCAAGAGGAAACAGAGAGATGAGCGTTTTCCTACAAAATGTAACATGGTAGTCTATGGAGAATCAGTTTCCGTTTCCTGTCCAGAACGGATGCACGTTGTCCCGGGCACTTTGGCACCTCGTCGCGGTTAATAGTTTTACTTTTTAAATGTTAAATAAAAGAGATATCTCGCCAATCTCGCCAGTGGCAGCGAGGACCGACCTCTATGTCAATGAGTTATGTAGTATATCATTTCATGTTTTTTTTTTATATATCTTTTCAAAGAATCAAAGGTTTTGTGGTCAAGATGCACAAGGATCCTGGATGGCTTTATTATAGGCTTAAAATAACAGATATACAAATATTTACTATTCTCTTGTATCTATCCTGTGTCTCATGCCTGTAGTGTTGCTATACTAGGGATCAATAAAGGTTTATCAGTCTTCCATCATTTGAATGCCTACATGAACAGCAGACAACTAGTAACTTATTATGATCATAAACATCGCTTTATGACATGTTTAAGGGCTGTAGAGAGCAAACACCATGACATCATCATCATGGTCAAAACAGTTGGAATACCCAGTACAGGGGCTAAACACTCAGACTGGCAGGGACAGGGCAGGGAAGTAGAGTGGCGAAACAAGGGCAGGACAGAACAGGACTGGGATGGAAACAAAAAGCTGGGCTAGAAGGGACCAGGCAGGGCGGAACAAGTCAGGAATGACACAGAAAGTCAAGTGGGCAGGCAGCAGACAGGCAGAAGGTGAGACAGACCAAGAGACAGAAAGATCAACTCAACTGAGAGACAGGCATACAGGCAGATAGACATGCGGTTTGACACTAGTGTTGAATTTGTCCCAAAATATGACGAAATTTCTTCATCGACTACCTTTTTTCACTGACCAAAAAGGAGGACTAATAAAAACGACTAAAACTAAGACTAAATATTATTGATAATTACGTAAAAAAAAAAAAAAAAAAAAAAAAAGAATTATTAGGGATTAGTGGAGAAGAGATCCAGTAGAACTAAAAGACAAGTAAATGTATTGGTTGCTTGGGAGAACTATTACTACGCCATCACAGCACCACTGTAGATTTAGTCGACTAAAATCGTACAATGTTTAGTTGACTAAAACTAGACTTGAGGCAGATTCTCCTCAAACGTTTTTGTGTCAAGGAGGACCCCCAAATTGATATACAATATATTTGGCCACGGACATCCCATCTGAAAGGGTTTTGATTTGTGTAAAAAAAAATTATATATGAAACACTCAAAAATAGCAGATGTTCTCTCCTCTGCATCATCAGCGAACATACCCAAGGTGGGTTGGCGAAAGGGCCACAGGCAGCATGTTCTCTCACAAAAAACATAGTAATCCAGGACTCTATACTGCCTGCCCCTGGCCAGCCGGGGCACCTGATGGAGAGGAATGGAACTGGTTGGAATAACGTGTCTCGACAAGACCTGCGCTGTGTGTTGTTTCGAAAATTGTGGCGGAATTGCTGCGTTATGGGAAGTTGCGGGTATGTTTACATTCCCCATGCGAGTACAAGCAACGGAGCGGGAGACGTAGAACAGATTCTTTTTTTTTTTCAGCTGGGAATACGTTTGCAGGAACTCTGCACTGTGAAAAAAAAGACAACTTCCGGGAAAATTCCGGGGGGAGAAAAATAGTACAAATGGGTTCGTTTAACATAAATGTTCTTATATTTGATATTCTCTGAATAGATGATGCACAGCATACACAGCCTATGTGGTCATCTATTGTGCTATAGTATAGTATTTGCAGCCATGTTGGGGTCTGGTCAGAATGTTTTATGTGCTCATCCAACATCCCGTTTTTTGCAGTGCTCAGAACATGAAGGCACAATGTTATTTTTTTTGCAGTGTAGCCTACTCAATAACGTTGACTGCTTGAGCTTCCTTGTGGAGCTGCTGCTGTACAGCTAAAGCAGAAACACTGTCTGCTATTGTTTGGAACAACAGATTTACACACTTTTTTTGATTTATAGGGGAGCATATAGCAACACAGAGCACAACTGAACTAGGAAAGCTGACGCCTCATTATCAAAACTAGCTCAGCACACAGGTGCAGCCAATGACAGTGGGAGATTAAAGTTTCTACACCATGCATTTAAAAATAATTAATATCATATTGTTTATGTCCCAAACACGTTTTTCAGAAGATTTGGGCAGCTGGACAAGGAAGAGGAGCCCAGCAGCGAATATGGGAGATTCGTTGCTGCGAATGAGGAGGCAACCAGATTGTGCGTGCCCGTGCTGAACAGAGCAAGAAACTCACTTCGGTCTAGACATCCGGAGGTTGTAGCAGCACGGGGGAGGGTGGAGGAAGCGCGACTCAACTTTGAGCGTGAACCAAACGTGGAGAGACGTAGGTCACTGAATGAAGCCAAACAGCTTCTGTTCAGCACCTATGACACCATCAAAGGGGAGGAACTGATGGAGAGTGTGCGGAGAGTGCAGGCAGCGCAGGGTGAAAAACAGTATGGGGAGGCATGGAGGGTAATCAATGAGATGACTGGACGGAAGAGGGCTAAGGAGGGCCAGGTTGAGGGACACAGCCCTGAGGAGAGGGTGGCGACCTGGTTCAGTCACTTCCAGAGCCTGTTGGGCACATCAGCAGAAGATGAAGAGGAGGAAAATATACCAGCATTCCTCCAGGGCCTGAATATCGATGATGGTCCCTTCACAGCCAGTGAGCTCGCCAGGGCAAAATCCACAGTGAGAGAGGGAAAAAGTGCTGGGCCGGATGGCATACCCCCAGAGGTCTTGAAGAACTGCGATCTCGATGACCTCATCCTAGAGTTTTGCAACCTTGCTCTACTGCACAACAAGCAGCCTGAAAAATGGTCTCTATCGAACATCATCCCGGTGCCAAAATCTGGAGACCTCTCAATGCCAGACAACTACCGAGGCATCAGCCTAACATGTATCACTGCCAAGGTCTTGCCAAGGTCTTCAACCGAATCGACCCTCACCTGAGGGAGAACCAAAATGGTTTTCGAGAGGAGAGAACTACCGTAGCCCAGCTCTTGGCATTAAGGAGATTGATAGAGGAGGTGAAAAAGGATAACCTGACAGCTGTTCTGTGCTTTATCGACTTCAAAAAGGCATTTGATTCGATCCACAGAGGCAAGATGGTGAAGATCCTTGAGGCCTACGATGTCCCTCCTAACATACTCCGGGCTATTGAGACCATGTATGCAGGAACAAGGGCCAAGGTGGTGACTCCAGACGGCAACAGTGAGGAGTTTGACATCCGTGCTGGTGTAATGCAGGGAGACACCCTAGCCCCCTTCCTCTTCATCATTGTCCTAGATTACGCGCTCAGGAAAGCCATCGGTGGACGGGAGCAGGATCTTGGCTTCACATTAACACCAAGGAGGTCGAGACGACATCCCAAAGTAGTCCTGACGGACCTGGACTATGCGGACGACATCAGCCTGCTCTCCGACAACATGACACAAGCACAGGAACTCCTGAACAGAGTGGAGTTAGAGTGTACCAAGGTTGGCCTTAGGCTAAATGCCAAGAAAACTGAGGTTATCACCTATAACTTACCGGAACACCCACCTCTGACAACAACAGGAGGCGCTGTGTTGAAGGAAGTCAAGGACTTCAAGTACCTGGGCGCATGGGTCAACTCAACAGAGAAAGATCTTCAAGTGAGGAAGGCACTTGCATGGAGGGCCTTGAACGGCATGAACAGTGTATGGAACTCCAACCTCCCCCGACAAATCAAACTCAGCTTCTTCTTTGCAACGGTAGAGTCTGTTCTCCTCTATGGCAGTGAATGCTGGACCCTGAAGTCAACCCTGCAGAAGTCTCTAGATAGGTGCTACACCAGAATGTTGCGTGCAGTACTTAACATCAGCAAGAGTGCACATGTTACCAACAAGAGCCTGTATGAGGGAATACCAAGGGTTAGCGAGAAAATTGCTGCCAGAAGAATGAGACTAGCAGGACACTGCCAAAGACATCAGGAGCTTCCTGCCAGCAAACTGGTGCTGTGGGAACCAACACATGGGCACCGGTCACGAGGACGTCCCACAATAACATACGTGGATGTACTCAAGAAAGACGTAGGAGCACAAAGCACCAACGAGCTGGCCAGATGTATGGAGAACCGGGATGACTGGAAGCGACGATGGAAGGCTCGTCTGAGGACGACCTAGAGAGAGAGAGACCACTCCTGAATACAGAGCCCCTGTCATTTCTGCCTGGCTTTCACAGACATCCCAACTTGGAGATCATCATTTCTGGTGAGGTCTCCTGTACACGTGCACGCAGCGCGCGGGCACCCGTACTGTGTGCGCGCGAAAAAATATAATTTTTTTCTCTGATTTTACTAATTTTTCTACGGTTAAAAATGGTGGCGGAACCATTTTAGGCTTAATATAATCGGGTTAATTTATAGCATGATGTCTTTCTTAGCTATTTGGGAGAAAGTTCTGTCACTCTCACAGTGAGACACACACAACAGCCTGCCTGCAGGCTGCCGTGGGTCGCACAGACTGACTCACTGCAATGTCCAGTTGTATGTCCGGCGAAAAAGAACCGACAGTTGTAAAGTACTGTTATTTTATTCATATTGTCCAGCGAAAAAGAACCGACAGTTGTAAAGTATTGTTATTTTATTCATATTAAGCAGCTGTCAAAACCTGTCTGTTTATTGTTATGAGCTGATATCCTTTGCGCTTAAAGAACGAGTTCACCCCTAAGACAACAAAATCTTTTTTTAATGTTGTTTGTGAGACAATAAACACACTCCTGGGGTTCTTATGTGTTCAAAATGTGTCTTTAGAAATCTTAGTATTTCATGACATTCTATGTTTGACTGCATTACTCCAACTCCCAGATTGCTTTGCATATCACCATTCTTCGACTCCTCCTAAAATTCCCTCCCATAGGAAGTCCTTCCCTCTAGACTCTGCCCACACACAAAAAATAAACAAACACACATGTAGTAGTCACATGGTGTCGAAGTGTGTTGTTATGGATTGGATAGCAACGTATTCACGTCAAACCTTAGTTTTACAACTGAGATATGCCTTCTTGCTCTGATGTAAATTAATTTCACTGACGACTGAAGATAAAACATGAGGATGCTCCAGTCCATTGAAGCCTTCCTCTGTTGCGAGATGGCCGGCCTGGGTCCTGCATCGGAATTCCATCATGCACCGCCCAGCACACCAAAATGTATATCTCATATATTTATATATTTCAGCTACAACCAAAATATGCTTTACTATGTACAGTATAGACATACTATGCATTTATACATGTTCTAAACATAATCAACTATTCAGCTAAATGATTACCAGTTGAATACACAGGGAATATGAAAAACAAACAGACATGGAATTATAGGTGGAAAAAGTACTAACATGTCATACTTGAGTGGAAGTATCAATACTGCAATATAGAAATACTCTGTTACAAGTAACTCGGAAATAAAATGTACTTGAATAAAAGTACAAAGGTATTTTGGCATCAAAATATACTCAAAGTACCAAAAGTAAAGTACAAAATGTTGAAAATAGCAGATCTACAAGCTCACAATGCGTTGCGATGCAACACATAGTAGTATTGGGTGTGCTAAATAACATACTCAAAATCTACCAAAATCTACCTCCCCAAAAGCAGCCATTTTCAAGATGGCGTCCGAGTTGACTGCGGGGAGCTTAAAATGGCTATATCTCGAATGGAAAAGATTTTGCGAATATTTTGTCAACTGATTCTGGTGACAATATTCCTTTCAGAAAGGCTTCATTTTCAAGATGGCGCATGACTGGCGTCCACGATGGCTGCAGGAGCTTTAAATGCCTATAAACTGGGATTTAAATCATAACAATTATGCACTTGGTGACACGTTTTTGACTTTTGGCATGGTGTTGGGTATGGACATAAGGTTTTCAAAAACCATCGGCAACAAGTTGGGATAGCCCTCTAGTGGTCTGTTTGAAATTAATATATTATTAAATAGGTCTATACATGGTTGATTTTTCAATTGATTCTGTTACTATTAGGTATGCTAAATAAAATCTTAAAAGCTTAGGAGAAACAAACCACTGAAAAGGCATAATCTTCACGATGGCGTCCATGGGAGCTTAAAATGCATATAAATTGGGAGGGAATATCTGCCATCTTGAAAAGTATGCATTTCCAGTAGTTTCTTTTCCTAAGCTTTTAGTATGTTATTTAGCATACCCACTAGTAAGAGAATCCATTGAAAATTCTCTTCCATCAATTATTTGGGGTTTCAACCATACTGACCTATTTAATATTGGATTCATTGCAAAGAGACCACTAGGGGGTGAACCCAACTTGTTTGCTATGTTTTTGAAGACCTTATTCCCATACCTAACACCATGCCAAACATCTAAAACTAGTCACCAAGTGGACAATTTTTATGATTTTCTACATATAAATCCCAGGTTATAAGCATTATAAGCTACCAGCGGCCATCATGGATGTGCAATCTTGAAAATGAAGCCTTTCTGGAAAGTGTATTTTCCTAAATCTTTAGTATGTTCTCAAGCATGTCCAGAGGTACCAGAACCAGTTGAAAAAGCATTTGAAACATTTTTTCCATTCGAGATATAGCCATCTTAAGCTCAACGCAACCATCTGGGACGCCATCTTGAAAATGGCGGCTTTCTGGGAGGTAGATTTGGGTAGATTTTTACTATGTTATTTAGCATGCCCAATGCTACCAGAATCCATTGAAAAAACGTTTGTATACATTTTTTGGGGGTTAGGCCATATTTTCTCTTAGATTGACTCACCTAAAGTAAAGTACTGCCGAGCTGAGTCCAAAAGGCATAGTGAATCGAAATACTCCCATGTGCGTGACGAAAGCAGTGAGGTTCCGGCTGTCAGGGTGTAGCGGAACCTGCAGATAGCCCTGCCGAAGCTCCAGTTTCGTGAACATGGTGTAGGCAGCGGGTACTTGTCAGGGATAACTGCCTTGTTAACTGCCTTGAGGTCAATGCACAGGCGCAGTTTCCCCGTCTTCTTCCGTACAGCCACCAGATTCGAAATCCATGGAGCCGCGTTGACTGGCTAGATTATGCCTGCCTCCAAGAGGTTGTTGAGCTCTCCAGCTACCTCGTCGCGCAGGGCAAGAGGAACGCGACGCAGGGGCTGAATGACAGGGTGTATGTCCGGGTTGAGGAGGGGCTGGTGGTTAAAAGCAGTGAGACAGCCCGGTTACACCCCGTTACTCCGAAAGACCGTTTTTCCGAACGTTGACTTGCATTATTCGGAGTAACGGTGGTTCCAATTTTTATATAAGACCCCGCTATTCCGAAAAGCCTATTATTTAGGCTATTATTTAATATTTAGTCCATGAGTAGACTACCTATAGTCCGTTCACACCGTTCGCACAGTGTTTAGGCGCAGTCCGTTCTCTCTCTCTCTCTCTCTCTCTCTCTCTCTCTCTCTTTAACTTCTGTATCAATCTTGTGATTACAATGTAATAAATATAGTTGAAATGTAACTATCGGATGCCCGCATCAAAGATGCAGCCCTCCAATAAGCCACTCACACATTCAGAAGAAGACCTTTCTCTCCTAATGATTCTAATTTCACTGTCATGTCAGCAGCAGAAGTAGGCTATAATATGATCATGAATTCCTTGTATAGGCCTATAGACCTATAGGATTTAAAACTGCCGGTCACCGTGACCGGCATGATTAAAATTTACCGGACAACTGAAAAAAATACCGGACTTAATAATTGTAATGCATAAATTACAAGCAGGTGCACAAACAGCCAATAGCAACAGTTAAAGTAGCCTATTAGGCCTACTGCATGGGACTGAAAACGAATTGAATGAAAAGTATAGGCTAAACAAAAAAAAAACAGATTCAATCTTGCATAAGGGAATTAATTGGACTACAATCGCGCAGGCTGTGTCTGTATATGTGGCACACTTCTTTCACAACAAGGTGTTTCTGTAGGCTAAGTATTGCATCATGTTTCATGGCAACAAATTGTCTTGACAATTGCGCGGGTCTGCGCAATTGTTTCATAAGGTTGATAGATTCATCTGGCCAGCAATTCATTAAAAAGGCTACTGAGTACTCACTGTCGAGTGGTGACACAGTGCATGAATCCATGCGCACGTTGTGCAACTTTGGGAGAGTTTAAAAGACTTTGGTGGTGTTCTTCCTACTGTCTCCACTCCATGGCATCTCCTCATAAAGAACTTAAATCAATTGTATCATCATGTCTGTTTATGGGTTGATTGTTGACCGTGCGTGCATTTCTTAATTCCCATGGCTTTACATGCATTGCGTGCATCGCAAACTGAGACTGAAATCATGAGAGAGAGACAGAGAGAGAGAGCGGGGGAGCGGGCGAGCAAGTGAGAGAGAGAGGGGGGGGGGGGGGTGAGCGCAAGGGGAGAGAGTCCTATACAAATCATTGAGAGAGGGAATGGGTGATGGCTGTTTTAAGTAATGAGCGCGAGGGGTGAGGGGGGGTTGAGAGAGGGGGGGGATGAGCGAAGGGGAGAGAATCCTATATTCGTAATAGAGGTGTCTCTATTTTTATTTTCGTAATAGGGGACCGTCGGAATAGCGGTGTTTCGGAAAAGGGGACCGTCCCCAGACAGCCCAGGCCAGTGAACAGTCCAGGCCATTCTTGGGGCCACAGAGAATCAACTTGGTGGATAGTGAGCCCACTGTAATCCATGAGCACAAATCCTAGGTCAGTGAACAAGTCCAGGCCCATAAGGTTAGCACCGTGGCTCGCTACTTGGAAAGTGAATGAGGGGACAGTCTTAGAGCCATAGCGCACCATGGAGCTGAAGGTGCCACACAATATCAATCCTCGAATTACCATAGCCTTTGAGGGGCACTTTGGATGGCGAGGAGAGCGTGTGGTGTGGGGAAAAATGGGCTACTGTAGCTGCATTTAAGAGGGATGCGTTGGCTCCAGTATCTAGCAGTAACGGCAGGCACACACCATCAAGTTCCACAGTACATACTTTGAACGGGCGCCGGGCGGCGAGCAACACTTACTGAGTGTATAGTAGTTGTAGGTGCAGTGTCCGCAGCTGAGAAGGGCCGCCGTGGGGTGGCTGGGGCCGAAGGCAAACTTTAGCAAAGTGGTTTTGTTGACATTGCTGCCCCCTAGCGGGATAGTTCTGGGCTCTGGAGGGATGTGAAGACGAGCCGCAGTTACCACAGCGCTGTCCTGAGGGGCGTTGACGTCCAGCGTAGTTTATGTGGGAGTCATCCTGGAGAGGGTCAGGGCTAGATGAACGTGATGAGGACTCGATCTGTTGGGCTGTGAGTGCAGGCCGTGTAGATGAGGCACCAGCCAGTTGCATGGCAAAACCCTCTGTAGCCTCGATTTGAAAAGCTTTTTCCACAGCCTTACTGAGAGTCAGGTCATCTGGGGACATTATCAGTCTCTCACGGACCTTTGGGTTGTTTGTGTGTGTCACAATGGACAATTCATATGCATATTGCATCCATTCCTACATTAATCGCATTGTTAACATAGGTGTTACCGCTTTTGTTAAAGGGGTGGTGACATCCAAAAATAAATTTTGAGTTTTTTTTGCTTTTTTTAATGTTCCCTGACCTCAATTACACCAAAAAAAACGCAACTTTTGACATGCAGTGGTTTTCCTGCTATCTGTGTGTTTGTGCCGGTTTCTGCATAATGAGTCTCAAACGCGCAGTTCATTGGCTACTGGACTCATACGTCGTCAGTCGATTCACCCCCCCTCCTCCTCTCTCCCAGTCTCCCTGTCTGTATTTCTCCCATAGAGTTATTTCTCCACAGCCCAAGTTTTGAGGAAGTGACCTCTTACATTATATTGTCCTTTAATTGTAAATATGGGCATATAAAATACATGTATCCATTCAAATATCTTATTTACATCAATATCCTTCATTCATATCAAGTAGTCCGTTTATGCTTTAGTGAAATAATTAAAATCGCTATGTATTTGCGCACAGCGGAACCTCTCTCCTTCTTACCGACACTCTGTGTCGGCTGTGTCCGACTAACAGTGCACTGCTCCCCGGGGTAGAGCTAAGTGGAACCTCCCTCCTTTTACCGACACTCTGTCGTTGTAAAAAACGCTATAACACAAGCAATAGGTGTTTCTCTAAACTGAGGCATTTAGCCAAAATATGTTGTTTTTCTGCATTGCGGAGCGGAGCTGAACGTTACCGCGGCGCCGACGGTCTAAATTGAACTCCGCGAAGGTACATATGTAACCGCAGGGCTCCGGTAATGTATCGTTCCCGGGGTAAGAAAAAACACCCGCGCCTCGGCTCGTATTGACACAATTACCCGCTGATCATGCAGACGCGTATGCCTCAGGCCAGGGCTTAGCTCAGCCTCTTTAGCTGCCATGGTTGTGTGTGTGTCTGTGTCACAGCCACTGTCTTGTGCGAAAGCAACAAAAAATGCAAGCACGCATCTCTGTGTGTTTGAGGGGCGGCCGCAGATCTGTATGTGCGTGCGTGTGTGCGTGCGTGTGTGTGGAAATACTCAAGTAAAGTACAAATACTCAAAATTGTACTCAAGTACATGTACTTAATGCACTATAGGCCTACTAATATTTATTTTGTTAGAATGAGTGGGAGAGAGAGGCTCCCCTGGTGGTGAGTTTAGAGTATTTCAGGTGACAGACCGTTTTTCATGACACCTAAACAGAGAGAGACACCATGGCTCCATGGAGTGGATTTTCAAGTTTAAACATTTTATAACATGTTTTTAGGACCAGGGCAAAGACTTTTATGATTGGTAAAAACAAAATGTCATTTAACCTTTAAGAGGTGTGAAAACTATTAATGCAACTTCAGTCCTATAAACATCACAAATCCCTGTTAACACTTTGACCGCCACGGAGGTCATATGACGTCACGCTTTTACACCCCCCGCGCTGCCACCGGCGTCATATGACGCCGGAATGTCTTTTTTTTAATTAACACAAGATTAGGAGCATATGTATCACTGACGCTTGGATTCAGCCGTCCTGGGCCCTGGAATGACTAAAATCACCATGGTTACCATTGTGTGGCCAATCAGCTTGTGTTACCTTGTGTTACCATGGTGATTTGGTACATGACCGTCCTCCCCAGGCCTGGGATTGCTGGATGGACGGCAACTTTGGCAAGAAGCAGCAGCCATGTGTTTGGGGGGGGGTTTAGTTTAGTGCTTTACTATACTACTGAGGACTACTTCTACAGCCGTTACATGTGATCTGAAAAGTTTTACTGGATCGTCATGGTTCATCGACCAGGCCACCAGGGACCACCGAGCCGCGGCGTCGCAGCGAAAAGAAGCAGCAGCCATGTGTTTGGGGGGGGGGGGGTTTAGTTTAGTGCTTTACTATACTACTGAGGACTACTTCTACAGCCGTTACATGTGATCTGAAAAGTTTTACTGGATCGTCATGGTTCATCGACCAGGCCACCAGGGACCACCGAGCCGCGGCGTCGCAGCGAAAAGAACTGCTATATAAAGTAAGTGGTTGTTGCTAGATTGATTGATTGATACATACAGTGGTGTATTGGCGTGTTTGGGGGGTCGCGACGTCGCTCCGAGAGCAAGCATGAGATGAGAGATGATTATGCTCATCTCGGATCACAACAGGTGGTCCGCGCGCGGACCACCGATCGAGCAGGGCGTTTAGCTCAGCGGCGTCAGTTCAGAAAAAGCTAAGTTATGGCAACTTGACTGGTGTCTTTCACGCGCGCGAGGCTCGCGTGCAAGACACCAGTCATGTTACATACCTTTACAACAGGCACGATTACAGTACATTTTATTATATTCCCCCTGTAGCCAAGGTATGGCAGCTGCCATAGCTTGCCATACCCAATTGACGCCTCTTTAGCTTAGCTTGGTGAGAAAGGAGGACAGATGCTCCATTTAGTGCAAAACAAACACATCCCAGCAAAACAACCACTATAAGTCACTCGCAAACGTCGCAGTCTGACCAATCCAGCGAGATGGATTGGTCAGACCTTGTACCAGTTCACTGGTACAAGGTCTACTAAAAGGAGATCATGAGATCCATGAAAAGACTAGGCTTATTTCCATAGTAAACCATTGCAGTATCTCATATAACATTGAATGACAGACGGATAGAACACAGTACTATGCAGTAGATATAGTCAGGAAAAAAGGGGGAAATAAAAAACAGTATAAAAACATACAGTAGGTAAATACAAAGAAGGGATTGATTGATTGATTGATTGATTGAAGACTTTATTAGAAGTTTGCATAGGAAAAGGTACAGTTTCATGACGGTACAGTTCACTGGTACAAGGTCTACTAAAAGGAGAGCCATGAAAATACTAAGCTCATAGTGCCTTGCTGGGCTATGAGCTTGTAGATCGGCTATTAGGCATCATATGTAAATGGCAGATCTACAAGCTCATAGCGCGGTGCCGGGCTATGAGCTTGTAGATCTGCTATTTTGGAAATATATGTACCTGTGTATATAAAATGTATAGCAAATAATTATATATACCTTATGGTAATTATGTTTTTTTTTTTCATAATTACTCTTACTTGCAGTTGCCTGGTCTGGATTCTAACATGGTGAAGTTTGTCGCAGTTGGCTTGACTTTGTCAATACAAACATTTCCATATGAATGTACATCAATTTTTATTTAATTTTATGTATTATGACTTTGAATTGCTCAGGGTAGTTTGACCGTTTTAGTTTGAAGTGACTAAAATGATGATTGCAATGGAACACATCTACAACTATACTGAAGTGAAACAGCAATGTAAAGTTTTTTTTTGTTATCTTTATCAGAGTTTTTATCTTTATTTTTGAGATGTCTGATGTCTAACTGAAGGCTTGAATAAAAAATCCCAGGTCAAAACACAGTGGATTCTACTCTGTCTCTCCTTCATCCTGGGAAGATGAAAAAAGAGCCTCTGTCAGTCTCCTGGCTTCTTCCACTTTCCTGCCTTATAACTAGACCACGGTACAACTTTTTTTAACTTTTTTTTTACAGCATTATGGCCTGCACCCTGTTCTTCATTTAGAGGTACTGTGTGTTCTTGTACCATTTACCAATTTGTTTCTAGGGCTTCTGAAAGTTTTTTTCCTTTGACCTCAATTATCTCAGAAAGTAAATTTCTGATGCTCCTTTTTCATCTGTACAGCTTTCGCTCTCCCTCAGGTTTCTCCACAGCAGAACACCACAGCAGGACGAAATTTTTATGGTGAAAGCTAAGGTTCCGACTCTATATTCTCTGAAATCTTTGTCAATTTTCGTACATCCTACCATTTTCAATTTATTCCGTCAAAAATGAATGGCCGTCTATGGTGGCAAGGGTTTTACCCTTAAAACCCTTAACATTGTGGCAGTCAAAGTGTTAATAAATATGAATAAAAACAAGCATATTTCTCTGGACGAATGCCTCTTTGCTTGGTGAAAAGTCTTTTGGACAACTCAGTCTGGATTATTAAAAGACCCTGCGGAACTGCATGGGCACTTTCAAAAGGAGAGTCCTCAATAAGGCTTCCAATGCAGGGTCCAGTAGTCCTAGGCTGCCCGGTCAGGTTAGCAGCAGCTGCAGCGGCTACTCCAGACAGAGTCCAAACGTTCGGTGCACAAATCTCCGTGGCAAAACGAAAAAGTTATTCAGACATTTACTGGCACTGCGGTCCGTCTGTGTCAGCCATACTGGATTTGTTTTTCGCTGGCTGTCTTGAGGGAGGTTCACGTTTTCTTCTTTGCTGCTTTATTTTCGGCAAGCTCAACACATTCTCCAAAGTATCCTTGCGTTTGCACATGACCGTTGGCAGCCAATAGCCTTCTCTGGTAGCATTTCAATCTATGATGGCGACACCCATGCCAAGGACCCAAAATGCTTCATTTGCGCTGCATAGAAACCAATGGCTTTGCACTGTCCATATATTTTTGGAGCTGTGTGGAACACAAGCTCCCTATACGTGGCCGTGTGTGTGGCCGTGTCTGTGTGTCTGTCTGTCTGTCTGTCTGTCTGTAGCCTACAGGACCTTTTGTGACCACACGAGGGTGCTGTTGTTCAGGCCAGGCCAGACACCCACACACACACACACACACACACACACACACACACACACACACACACACACACACACACACACACACACAGCTCCACTTCGAACAGAGGTTCGATTTTTTACAGTCTATGGACCTATAGGCCTACTCATGGTGTCCTGATCTGAAGAGGGCACTGTGGGTCCAGGATGTCTGTTCAGCCAATTAGAGACCACTGCAACAGAAGACAAGCAAGAAGTTTACATTGAGAATGAAAACGCACATGGATGTGAAAACCCTGCAGCCCAGCACAACATCTCTACATCTCTCTCTGTTCCTCACATACAGTATGAACCATGATGTTGTGTGTTTGACCTTTGAGCTTTTACACCCAACGGTTCCGCATCTCTTCAGTAAGACTACTGATCATTCCCTCCCAGTTTTATCAAAATACACCCATCTACCCACATAGCAGAGGGGTCTGGCCCAAACGTGGCTGCAATCCGGCATGTCTGGCCTACCTCTGGCTTCGGCAAGAGGTATGATCTTGTTTTACACACGCATACTGCCATGCACACACATTTTAATAATTTGTTTATGTCGACATAAGAGGATAAAATTAAGACTTACTGTGTTCTTGTGGCTCCATCATCACACATTTCAACATCCTCTCTATCACCTCCTCCTCTCACTTCTTCCATTCTTCTGGTGTTAGAGTCTTCTTTCCTGTCAGTCTTTCAAACAGGGTCTTATGTCGTGTCTCATGTGATGAAGACGGAGGTCCAACGTGTCCTCTGTGAGAAGTCTGAAACACATCAGTGTTCATTAATACAGGATCCATCAAACGGCATAAAACAATACATTTGAGCTTGGACAAATATTGCAATAACATATTAAATACACATGTTCACTTCAATGAAAGCTCATAGTTGTAAATGTATAAAATGTGTCCCAGCACCCCCAGCAGCTAGTCATCTCGGGGACTGTCATTATTCCCTGTAGCCAAAATGTTTTTTTTTTTTAATGCCACAACAGCATCTCATAATATCTAGGCTACATTTCACTTAAACGCCAGAGCTTAACTCTGCATGTAAATAAGACTTTTTTTAATTAATGTGAGAGATCGGTACATAATTCTGTTAGTCCTCCCAGTTTATATTAGCTAAAATGCTAACTAGCCAGCCTTTGTTAGCCGTTTGTAGCCAAATGCGGTAATATCGGGACTCCATTACTTAGCGAAGCAACCCACAGTATTTATCCCATTAATTTAATGCCACGTGTGTTCCAAATGAACAATTATTAACCACGTAATGTATGATTTTGTGTATTATTATTTATTATTCTTCCGCCGTTCTTCCGCTGTTTCTTCTTCTACGCTGGTGAAATGATCCGTTCCTGCCTGGAGGCGTCTGTGACGTATGCGTTTGTCTTCTGTGAAGCTCCGGTGCGGAAGCTTCCTTTGTCACTGAGTTAGCTTAGCATTGAATAGATCAGTGTCGTCCTAAACTATCTAATTCTAACGTTCAGGGTGTTTGTTTTTTTGGACAATAAATTGACAGCCAAGAAAACATGGATGGAATGCAATCGTTCACTCGCCGTCGGAAAGTTGACTTTAGAGTAGACTATTCTGGTTGACTGGCTATGAGTGGCTAACGGCTAACGCTAGCTAGCGTTAGCTACAGCGCTAGCTGCAGGCTATAAACAAATAAAACGTGACCCAACTCTATTGTTGCTCTCTTCTACAAGCTCACAACGCGAGGCGGTTAAGCCTGTAGATTGTGTTTTATTATCAGGTCAAATAATCCTTCTGACTGAAGTTACACAAACACTGATTATGCTACATTTAGCACAGTTAGCCCTGTTGCACACGTAATAAGTTCACTTCAACCTCGTGTTGAGCAGTTAATCCTATTTGCTACGTACGTCTACAAAAACCTTCATATTTCAAAGATAACGTGCTTACTGAAGTCTCACAGATGTCACAGTATGGTACGCTCAAGCAGAATTACCCGTATCTTTCGTATTGTTTAATAAACTGCATTTTAATCCGATCAGATGCCATTTTCTGTTGTTTTTCAGCCATGCGACCCCATCGGTTGCGAGGTGTACTGCACTTAGATACATTAATACCTTTTTAAGGAAACGACGACCGATCGGATTATAATGCTCCTCATTAAATAATACGATCATTACGGGACATTCTGCTGGAGCGTACCCTATGGTGACATCTGTGAGCCTTCACTAAGCAATTTATCTTTGTAATCTGACCGTTTGTGTAGACGTATGTAGCAAATTGGTTAAACTGCTTCACGGTTGGCGCACTGTAGCGTCTTTACATTTAGCCCAATAATGCTTGAGATGCTGTTGTGGCATTATCTTTTTAGAGAGCAATAACTAAAGTTTAAAACATACATAAACCACTTTAGCCCTATGTTATACCAAGGCTATTTGAAAATAGATGATCTACAAGCTCACAACGCATTGCGGTGCGACGCGTTGTGAGCTTGTAGATCTGCTATTTTCAAACATTTTGTACTTTTACTTTTGGTACTTTAAGTACATTTGGATACCAATACTTTTGTACTTTTACTCAAGTACATTTTTTATTCTGGACTTTTACTTGTAACAGAGTGATTCTACATTGCAGAATTGATACTTTACTTTATTATAAAATGTTGGTACTTTTTCCACCACTGTGTAAACGTTTGTGTTCTCATGCCAATAAAGCTTCTTTGAATTGAAGATTGAATTGAAGATTGCTCCCCATGTGGCGGAGTCAGGTCATTGCAGGTTAGACATTTATTTAAAACTTGAATATCTCAAAAGTACTATTTCAGCATGGCATCATTCTATAAGCCATATCTTCAAAACTGTTGGGTCAATCTCCACAACCAATATATCATTTTGTAAAAATTGCAATGACTGGCTCCTGGGGAGATTGGGACACAAATGTGGATATGTATGTAGATCTATATATATACTGTATGTATGCATGCATTATTGTTTTCATGTCCTTGTTGTCCCTATATGGCCACTTAGGTGCTTTTGGTACTCTGATGTATTGTTGTTTTCCTAAAAAAATAATAATAATAATAATACATTTAATTTAAAAATGGGCATTTTGTCAGTGAAGGGAAAATGCACTGACAAAATGTTATTCTTGAAAAACCCAAATATCAGCCCGATCAATCATCTGTACTTAAAGGGGAAGACCACCCATTTTCAATATTGAACTATGTCATTAATATACCGCTTAGAGGAGATGTGTGGAAATAAAATAAAAAAGTTCCCCCTCTTCTGTGTTGCCTAGAACTGGAGGATTGATTTTGGGGTTTGTATTGCAAATTACAACTTGATGACATCACACATTGTACTTTACAATACAAACCCCAAAATCAATCCTCCAGTTCTAGGCAACACATAAGAGGGGGAACTTTTTGTTTTATTTCCACACAACTCCTCTAAGGTATATTAATGACATGACAAAAATATCATGAATAAAAATATACAATAACTAATCGTTCTTACAGTCATCATCTGTATGATGTCGAATTTACATCAATTATGATACACAGTAAATCCATTACAAGGATCATGTATGATGCATGCGTGTGATTGATGTCAAATTAAGTTTCATCTATGAACAATCTTCATCTCTCACACTTACATCAGTTTCTGCTGGGCTGGAAACTTCCCTCATGTTGTGTGTTTCACCACTCACTGGAATAGAAAACAACAGACACCAAGACTTTTACAATGATAATATGGTCATTTTGACCTTGACTTCTTCCACCTAAATGTTTATCTTTTCATGGCAGCCTACTGATCGTTCTCTACATGTTTCATGAAAATACAATCATCCATTCTATGTAATATTTGTATCTATACAGTATACACACGCGCATTTGCGCAAGCACGCAATCACACACACACACACACACACACACACACACACACACACACACACACACACACACACACACACACACAATTACACAATTATCCCTGTCGGCAGAAGTCATATCTACTTTTTCATAAATTAATACGTAGTAAAAATAGTCTCCAATTGATCCAATGAAAAATATGAACAAGATTGTGAGTAAATAATAACTACAATGGATCCATTGAAACACAGGTCCTTTTTTTATTATTTCCTAAAAACAGTATTGGATACAAGGTTTCGAGGTGACAGTGATGCTGTAAACAGGACATTGATACTCACTGCTTGGAGTAAACAACTGCATGCTGTTCCTTCTCCTGACAGCTGGCAGGGTCGATTCTTCTGGCTCCTTCACAACAGAATACAATTAAACATAAAGATAAATTAAAATGTGTTTTATTGAAATTGAATTCATCCAGACATCTGTCATATCAAAACTTGACTATCGTAACTCTCTCCTCACTGGTCTCCCGGCATGTGCACAGAAACCTCTCCAACTGATCCAAAATGCCGCAGCACGACTGGTCTTCAACCAGCCTAAGTTCTCACGTCTCCCCCCTTCTCCGCTCCCTCCACTGGCTCCCGGTTGCGGCCCGCACTGAATACAAAACACTGATGCTGACCTTCAAAGCAGCCAAGGTTTGGCTCCTCCATACCTCCAAAACCTGATCAACCCCTACACCCCCACCCGTTCACTTAGATCAGCCAACACAGGGATGCTGACAGAACCCTCGTTAAAAGCCCCAGGACAAAAATCCACTCGTCAGTTTTCCCTCCTGGCCCCCAAGCTGTGGAATAAACTCCCTGTCGCACTTAGAACAACGGACACACTCGCTAGCTTTCGCCGTGGACTGGAGACTCACCTTTTCAGACTCCACCTAAACCCATAGCACTACTGAAACACTCAATGACCATACATGAAGCTAGTTAGCATTTGTTTTTAGGTTTTTTAGAATCATTTTATTATTATTGATATTCACAGCCACACAGAGCAATAACGTTAAAAAAAAAATATATATACATAAAGTGTCGAGACAGAACACAACAACAAAAAAGTAGTACTAACGTTTCATGTAAAGGATTGCAATTTTAAGGGACTTTTCTAAGCATATTGCAAACTCAAAGAACTTACAATGGTCCAGTCATTCAAACATTAGGAACTACCTCTCAACGTAGTGTCAAAAAATATATACACATATATACAGTATGCAAAAGTGTTTGCACCAAGACAATAATAATAATGCTTAGCCTAAATAAAAGAAAAAGTGCAGAGCCAAAAAAGTTTCCAAAAGTCTGTGCAAAAAAGAAGTGACCGATGTCGAGTCACAACAAAGAAAAAGAAAAAAACGCAGATAGATGCTCCTCTCCGCAATACAGGAGGGAGGGCGGGGGGGGGGGGGGGGGTAATTTGGATGGCCCAGGATGGAAGATTGGAACAATATCGTGGAGTTGTGTGCGCGTTGCAATCGTCGCTCCGAGCCTCGGTAGTACAGCGTCTCCTCCGCCGTCTTGGCCCACGTGCGTTACGGACCTCCACAGCGTCACATCCTCCGGTCCACGCCACAAGCCTCCACGGCGAGGGATCCGCTCCTCCGGTGCGCAGCAGCGTGCGCCTCTGGCCCGAGTTACGAGTTACGGGCTTTCACAACGACAGCGTGTAGGCCTCCTCTTCTGCGCGAACATCGCGCGTATGCAGTTTACTCCGGATCTGAGTCCCGCCGCCATGCTCGCCTGCATCCAGAACAAGGTCCACGTACATCTCCATGCCAACGGCACCAACAGACTGGTGTATCCATAAAAACACCAAAGCAACGAGCCAGTCCCGTTGCCCCAGGGCCACACGCTTAAGACAGGCTAAACAGGATAGAGGTAGGCCACTGTTTCCTCTGCTTTGTTCCTCGCAAGGCACAGAAGGCCCTTCCCCCACTTTTTCTGCCAGCCGATCAGAAAAAACACGAAAAAAATACTAAACTACTATATACACGAATAAAACAAAGTTCCTCAGAACATGCCCAACTTGGCCAATGTAATGAGTCGCCACAAGAAAAAAAAAAGAAGACAGGAAAAAGCAAGAAAAAGAGAAAGTAGTACATACTTTGAACGGGCGCCGGGCGGCGAGCAACACTTACTGAGTGTATAGTAGTTGTAGGTGCAGTGTCCGCAGCTGAGAAGGGCCGCCGTGGGGTGGCTGGGGCCGAAGGCAAACTTTAGCAAAGTGGTTTTGTTGACATTGCTGCCCCCTAGCGGGATAGTTCTGGGCTCTGGAGGGATGTGAAGACGAGCCGCAGTTACCACAGCGCTGTCCTGAGGGGCGTTGACGTCCAGCGTAGTGTATGTGGGAGTCATCCTGGAGAGGGTCAGGGCTAGATGAACGTGATGAGGACTCGATCTGTTGGGCTGTGAGTGCAGGCCGTGTAGATGAGGCACCAGCCAGTTGCAAGGCAAAACCCTCTGTAGCCTCGATTTGAAAAGCTTTTTCCACAGCCTTACTGAGAGTCAGGTCATCTGGGGACATTATCAGTCTCTCACGGACCTTTGGGTTGTTTGTGTGCTCGGCCAGCTGGTCCCTAATCATTTCATCTTGTAATCCCCCAAACTTGCACAGGCTGGCCAAACCCCTCAGATCGGCCACATACTGGTGAACTGACTCACCCGCACGTTGTTTGCGCTGGCGAAACAGAATCCGACGGCGGATAACACTTTGTGGGCGGTGAAATGAGCGGCCAGTAATATGACAGTCTGCATATTTTGCGGCGGTTCCGAGAGTGGAGAATATCCACTGTCCCTCGGTGCCCAGGCAGTGGATTAAGATGGCTTGTTTCCGTGCGTCGCTAACGTCCTCCAGTCCCAGAGCCGTGAAGTAGGTTTTCGAACGACTCATGCCAGCGAGTCCATGGTACCGGAGGCTCGCCCAGGAACGGTAGGAAGGCAGGAGGCGGTGAGAACGTCATCTCCATCTTCGTCGCCAATGTTGTATTCTAGAAACACACACGACTAGTTAGGTGAGCTGAACATGGTCATGTTTACTGTAGCAAAGGAGTGCGCCGGCAACGCACAGTACAAACCGGTAGCAGCAGTGAACACATGAGCCAACAATAACAACAGACTGACATACGGCAGCATTCATTTACGTGCTCAATGTCGCAACTCACTAGTGACGTAAAACCCCAGGTGCGCTCATACATAACAATAGGCATATCATCCACAAATACACAACTTGGTATTTATCTATTATGAAGGCTACCTACTGCCCGATTGTGTAACACCTTATACTTATGAGAGCCTATAATGCCACCAAAACAATGTGTCGTTATTTTATTTTTTCGTCATGATTTGTGCAAGTATGGCATGCCATTAAGCTAGGCCTACATAAACACATCGACACCAGCATACAGATTATCACTAGCCACTCACTCACAGCCAAAATAGCCTATGTTCTAAGCCAAGGGAAGCCTATATTATTTCATGAACTCGTCTTTAACATTGGATAGACTTTCATATGGCATTCTTGATACTTACTTTACATTACGTCAGACCATTTATCAAATATTTCATTTAACATTTTGGAAACTGAAAACAGCACTTTTTACATGGAGTTGCATGTCCTGCTATCCTGTATCCCTTGGCATAACTCATACCTGTAGTTGGAGCCAGGAGTATGGGAGACCTGGGTCGGGAGCTCTTTTGGAATTTGAAGTTGGTCATAGCGGGCTTCGGCGATGTGATGTTATGCAATTATCTGGCTTTTTGTAGGTTTAGAACGGCTATTAAGTAATAATGTATTTCCCCCAAGTAACCACTCGTATATAAAGTAGTATGTAATAGAATATAAAACTAAACAAAAGAAACACTCAACATTTAGCCTCGCCAAATGGTATTAATTAACACATATGAAAATAACACTGAGGCTACAGTATAATTGTCAATAGAATAGTATGCACATCAAACTAAGTTAGCACTTACATTCACACATACAAATGTCACACAAATAGGCATAGGAGGAGTTGACATTTTATTTCCAAAATATAAACCAGAATGAAATTGACTGAATCAAAGAAAGAGGAGGAATAGGCTACATGAATGATGTACTACTGTAAATACCTCAATCAAACAAAAATGACATGAATGAAGCGCATTTACGTTAACGATCGCTGATTGAAATAACTTCTTTAATATGTAGGAATAATTAATCAATGATACTGCATATGTCAGTTCCAGCTTCACGTTTACTGTACTTAGCATGTCACAATGGACAATTCATATGCATATTGCATCCATTCCTACATTAATCGCATTGTTAACATAGGTGTTACCGCTTTTGTTAAGAGGTGTGAAAACTATTAATGCAACTTCAGTCCTATAAACATCACAAATCCCTGTTAATAAATATGAATAAAAACAAGCATATTTCTCTGGACGAATGCCTCTTTGCTTGGTGAAAAGTCTTTTGGACAACTCAGTCTGGATTATTAAAAGACCCTGCGGAACTGCATGGGCACTTTCAAAAGGAGAGTCCTCAATAAGGCTTCCAATGCAGGGTCCAGTAGTCCTAGGCTGCCCGGTCAGGTTAGCAGCAGCTGCAGCGGCTACTCCAGACAGAGTCCAAACGTTCGGTGCACAAATCTCCGTGGCAAAACGAAAAAGTTATTCAGACATTTACTGGCACTGCGGTCCGTCTGTGTCAGCCATACTGGATTTGTTTTTCGCTGGCTGTCTTGAGGGAGGTTCACGTTTTCTTCTTCGTCTGCTTTATTTTCGGCAAGCTCAACACATTCTCTAGCCCTGAATACATGACTCTCATATACATGAGAGTCATGCTCGAACTTTAACATGAGGACCAGTGGGTAATCGAGCCCTCAACGGTTTGCGCTAGGAACGTCAGATTTCAAAAATAAAGTGCTTACCCAAGCCAACTCTGCTAACGATTTGACGCCGCACAACGTTCATTACACGCCGCTGCCGGATTGTTGAATAAAAAGCATTTTTGTCCGAAATTATTTTGCTTAACATAGGACTTCCGCCTCTAGTGGACAGTCGCGTCATCGCATCATCTCCGTTCACTACAATGATCAGCCGGAGATGACGCGACTGTCCACTAGAGGCGGAAGTCCTATGTTAAGCAAAATAATTTCGGACAAAAATGCTTTTTATTCAACAATCCGGCCGCGGCGTGTAATGAACGTTGTGCGGCGTCAAATCGTTAGCAGAGTTGGCTTGGGTAAGCACTTTATTTTTGAAATCTGACGTTCCTAGCTCAAACCGTTGAGGGCTCGATTACCCACTGGTCCTCATGTTAAAGTTCGAGCATGACTCTCATGTATATGAGAGTCATGTATTCAGGGCTACACATTCTCCAAAGTATCCTTGCGTTTGCACATGACCGTTGGCAGCCAATAGCCTTCTCTGGTAGCATTTCAATCTATGATGGCGACACCCATGCCAAGGACCCAAAATGCTTCATTTGCGCTGCATAGAAACCAATGGCTTTGCACTGTCCATATATTTTTACAGTCTATGGACCTATAGGCCTACTCATGGTGTCCTGATCTGAAGAGGGCACTGTGGGTCCAGGATGTCTGTTCAGCCAATTAGAGACCACTGCAACAGAAGACAAGCAAGAAGTTTACATTGAGAATGAAAACGCACATGGATGTGAAAACCCTGTAGCCCAGCACAACATCTCTACATCTCTCTCTGTTCCTCACATACAGTATGAACCATGATGTTGTGTGTTTGACCTTTGAGCTTTTACACCCAACGGTTCCGCATCTCTTCAGTAAGACTACTGATCATTCCCTCCCAGTTTTATCAAAATACACCCATCTACCCACATAGCAGAGGGGTCTGGCCCAAACGTGGCTGCAATCCGGCATGTCTGGCCTACCTCTGGCTTCGGCAAGAGGTATGATCTTGTTTTACACACGCATACTGCCATGCACACACATTTTAATAATTTGTTTATGTCGACATAAGAGGATAAAATTAAGACTTACTGTGTTCTTGTGGCTCCATCATCACACATTTCAACATCCTCTCTATCACCTCCTCCTCTCTCTTCTTCCATTCTTCTGGTGTTAGAGTCTTCTTTCCTGTCAGTCTTTCAAACAGGGTCTTATGTCGTGTCTCATGTGATGAAGACGGAGGTCCAACGTGTCCTCTGTGAGAAGTCTGAAACACATCAGTGTTCATTAATACAGGATCCATCAAACGGCATAAAACAATACATTTGAGCTTGGACAAATATTGCAATAACATATTAAATACACATGTTCACTTCAATGAAAGCTCATAGTTGTAAATGTATAAAATGTGTCCCAGCACCCCCAGCAGCTAGTCATCTCGGGGACTGTCATTATTCCCTGTAGCCAAAATGTTTTTTTTTTTTTTTTTGCTCTTTTTTTTTTAATGCCACAACAGCATCTCATAATATCTAGGCTACATTTCACTTAAACGCCAGAGCTTAACTCTGCATGTAAATAAGACTTTTTTTAATTAATGTGAGAGATCGGTACATAATTCTGTTAGTCCTCCCAGTTTATATTAGCTAAAATGCTAACTAGCCAGCCTTTGTTAGCCGTTTGTAGCCAAATGCGGTAATATCGGGACTCCATTACTTAGCGAAGCAACCCACAGTATTTATCCCATTAATTTAATGCCACGTGTGTTCCAAATGAACAATTATTAACCACGTAATGTATGATTTTGTGTATTATTATTTATTATTCTTCCGCCGTTCTTCCGCTGTTTCTTCTTCTACGCTGGTGAAATGATCCGTTCCTGCCTGGAGGCGTCTGTGACGTATGCGTTTGTCTTCTGTGAAGCTCCGGTGCGGAAGCTTCCTTTGTCACTGAGTTAGCTTAGCATTGAATAGATCAGTGTCGTCCTAAACTATCTAATTCTAACGTTCAGGGTGTTTGTTTTTTTGGACAATAAATTGACAGCCAAGAAAACATGGATGGAATGCAATCGTTCACTCGCCGTCGGAAAGTTGACTTTAGAGTAGACTATTCTGGTTGACTGGCTATGAGTGGCTAACGGCTAACGCTAGCTAGCGTTAGCTACAGCGCTAGCTGCAGGCTATAAACAAATAAAACGTGACCCAACTCTATTGTTGCTCTCTTCTACAAGCTCACAACGCGAGGCGGTTAAGCCTGTAGATTGTGTTTTATTATCAGGTCAAATAATCCTTCTGACTGAAGTTACACAAACACTGATTATGCTACATTTAGCACAGTTAGCCCTGTTGCACACGTAATAAGTTCACTTCAACCTCGTGTTGAGCAGTTAATCCTATTTGCTACGTACGTCTACAAAAACCTTCATATTTCAAAGATAACGTGCTTACTGAAGTCTCACAGATGTCACAGTATGGTACGCTCAAGCAGAATTACCCGTATCTTTCGTATTGTATAATAAACTGCATTTTAATCCGATCAGATGCCATTTTCTGTTGTTTTTCAGCCATGCGACCCCATCGGTTGCGAGGTGTACTGCACTTAGATACATTAATACCTTTTTAAGGAAACGACGACCGATCGGATTATAATGCTCCTCATTAAATAATACGATCATTACGGGACATTCTGCTGGAGCGTACCCTATGGTGACATCTGTGAGCCTTCACTAAGCAATTTATCTTTGTAATCTGACCGTTTGTGTAGACGTATGTAGCAAATTGGTTAAACTGCTTCACGGTTGGCGCACTGTAGCGTCTTTACATTTAGCCCAATAATGCTTGAGATGCTGTTGTGGCATTATCTTTTTAGAGAGCAATAACTAAAGTTTAAAACATACATAAACCACTTTAGCCCTATGTTATACCAAGGCTATTTGAAAATAGACGATCTACAAGCTCACAACGCATTGCGGTGCGACGCGTTGTGAGCTTGTAGATCTGCTATTTTCAAACATTTTGTACTTTTACTTTTGGTACTTTAAGTACATTTGGATACCAATACTTTTGTACTTTTACTCAAGTACATTTTTTATTCTGGACTTTTACTTGTAACAGAGTGATTCTACATTGCAGAATTGATACTTTACTTTATTATAAAATGTTGGTACTTTTTCCACCACTGTGTAAACGTTTGTGTTCTCATGCCAATAAAGCTTCTTTGAATTGAAGATTGAATTGAAGATTGCTCCCCATGTGGCGGAGTCAGGTCATTGCAGGTTAGACATTTATTTAAAACTTGAATATCTCAAAAGTACTATTTCAGCATGGCATCATTCTATAAGCCATATCTTCAAAACTGTTGGGTCAATCTCCACAACCAATATATCATTTTGTAAAAATTGCAATGACTGGCTCCTGGGGAGATTGGGACACAAATGTGGATATGTATGTAGATCTATATATATACTGTATGTATGCATGCATTATTGTTTTCATGTCCTTGTTGTCCCTATATGGCCACTTAGGTGCTTTTGGTACTCTGATGTATTGTTGTTTTCCTAAAAAAATAATAATAATAATAATACATTTAATTTAAAAATGGGCATTTTGTCAGTGAAGGGAAAATGCA
Organism: Nannobrachium achirus; assembly: GCF_963921795.1. Lineage (NCBI taxonomy): Eukaryota > Metazoa > Chordata > Actinopteri > Myctophiformes > Myctophidae > Nannobrachium > Nannobrachium achirus. The sequence goes on from NC_137825.1 coordinate 60,189,888, forward strand.
CTGACAAAATGTTATTCTTGAAAAACCCAAATATCAGCCCGATCAATCATCTGTACTTAAAGGGGAAGACCACCCATTTTCAATATTGAACTATGTCATTAATATACCGCTTAGAGGAGATGTGTGGAAATAAAATAAAAAAGTTCCCCCTCTTCTGTGTTGCCTAGAACTGGAGGATTGATTTTGGGGTTTGTATTGCAAATTACAACTTGATGACATCACACATTGTACTTTACAATACAAACCCCAAAATCAATCCTCCAGTTCTAGGCAACACATAAGAGGGGGAACTTTTTGTTTTATTTCCACACAACTCCTCTAAGGTATATTAATGACATGACAAAAATATCATGAATAAAAATATACAATAACTAATCGTTCTTACAGTCATCATCTGTATGATGTCGAATTTACATCAATTATGATACACAGTAAATCCATTACAAGGATCATGTATGATGCATGCGTGTGATTGATGTCAAATTAAGTTTCATCTATGAACAATCTTCATCTCTCACACTTACATCAGTTTCTGCTGGGCTGGAAACTTCCCTCATGTTGTGTGTTTCACCACTCACTGGAATAGAAAACAACAGACACCAAGACTTTTACAATGATAATATGGTCATTTTGACCTTGACTTCTTCCACCTAAATGTTTATCTTTTCATGGCAGCCTACTGATCGTTCTCTACATGTTTCATGAAAATACAATCATCCATTCTATGTAATATTTGTATCTATACAGTATACACACGCGCATTTGCGCAAGCACGCAATCACACACACACACACACACACACACACACACACACACACACACACACAATTACACAATTATCCCTGTCGGCAGAAGTCATATCTACTTTTTCATAAATTAATACGTAGTAAAAATAGTCTCCAATTGATCCAATGAAAAATATGAACAAGATTGTGAGTAAATAATAACTACAATGGATCCATTGAAACACAGGTCCTTTTTTTATTATTTCCTAAAAACAGTATTGGATACAAGGTTTCGAGGTGACAGTGATGCTGTAAACAGGACATTGATACTCACTGCTTGGAGTAAACAACTGCATGCTGTTCCTTCTCCTGACAGCTGGCAGGGTCGATTCTTCTGGCTCCTTCACAACAGAATACAATTAAACATAAAGATAAATTAAAATGTGTTTTATTGAAATTGAATTCATCCAGACATCTGTCATATCAAAACTTGACTATCGTAACTCTCTCCTCACTGGTCTCCCGGCATGTGCACAGAAACCTCTCCAACTGATCCAAAATGCCGCAGCACGACTGGTCTTCAACCAGCCTAAGTTCTCACGTCTCCCCCCTTCTCCGCTCCCTCCACTGGCTCCCGGTTGCGGCCCGCACTGAATACAAAACACTGATGCTGACCTTCAAAGCAGCCAAGGTTTGGCTCCTCCATACCTCCAAAACCTGATCAACCCCTACACCCCCACCCGTTCACTTAGATCAGCCAACACAGGGATGCTGACAGAACCCTCGTTAAAAGCCCCAGGACAAAAATCCACTCGTCAGTTTTCCCTCCTGGCCCCCAAGCTGTGGAATAAACTCCCTGTCGCACTTAGAACAACGGACACACTCGCTAGCTTTCGCCGTGGACTGGAGACTCACCTTTTCAGACTCCACCTAAACCCATAGCACTACTGAAACACTCAATGACCATACATGAAGCTAGTTAGCATTTGTTTTTAGGTTTTTTAGAATCATTTTATTATTATTGATATTCACAGCCACACAGAGCAATAACGTTAAAAAAAAAATATATATACATAAAGTGTCGAGACAGAACACAACAACAAAAAAGTAGTACTAACGTTTCATGTAAAGGATTGCAATTTTAAGGGACTTTTCTAAGCATATTGCAAACTCAAAGAACTTACAATGGTCCAGTCATTCAAACATTAGGAACTACCTCTCAACGTAGTGTCAAAAAATATATACACATATATACAGTATGCAAAAGTGTTTGCACCAAGACAATAATAATAATGCTTAGCCTAAATAAAAGAAAAAGTGCAGAGCCAAAAAAGTTTCCAAAAGTCTGTGCAAAAAAGAAGTGACCGATGTCGAGTCACAACAAAGAAAAAGAAAAAAACGCAGATAGATGCTCCTCTCCGCAATACAGGAGGGAGGGCGGGGGGGGGGGGGGGGGGGGGGGGGTAATTTGGATGGCCCAGGATGGAAGATTGGAACAATATCGTGGAGTTGTGTGCGCGTTGCAATCGTCGCTCCGAGCCTCGGTAGTACAGCGTCTCCTCCGCCGTCTTGGCCCACGTGCGTTACGGACCTCCACAGCGTCACATCCTCCGGTCCACGCCACAAGCCTCCACGGCGAGGGATCCGCTCCTCCGGTGCGCAGCAGCGTGCGCCTCTGGCCCGAGTTACGAGTTACGGGCTTTCACAACGACAGCGTGTAGGCCTCCTCTTCTGCGCGAACATCGCGCGTATGCAGTTTACTCCGGATCTGAGTCCCGCCGCCATGCTCGCCTGCATCCAGAACAAGGTCCACGTACATCTCCATGCCAACGGCACCAACAGACTGGTGTATCCATAAAAACACCAAAGCAACGAGCCAGTCCCGTTGCCCCAGGGCCACACGCTTAAGACAGGCTAAACAGGATAGAGGTAGGCCACTGTTTCCTCTGCTTTGTTCCTCGCAAGGCACAGAAGGCCCTTCCCCCACTTTTTCTGCCAGCCGATCAGAAAAAACACGAAAAAAATACTAAACTACTATATACACGAATAAAACAAAGTTCCTCAGAACATGCCCAACTTGGCCAATGTAATGAGTCGCCACAAGAAAAAAAAAAGAAGACAGGAAAAAGCAAGAAAAAGAGAAAGTAGTACATACTTTGAACGGGCGCCGGGCGGCGAGCAACACTTACTGAGTGTATAGTAGTTGTAGGTGCAGTGTCCGCAGCTGAGAAGGGCCGCCGTGGGGTGGCTGGGGCCGAAGGCAAACTTTAGCAAAGTGGTTTTGTTGACATTGCTGCCCCCTAGCGGGATAGTTCTGGGCTCTGGAGGGATGTGAAGACGAGCCGCAGTTACCACAGCGCTGTCCTGAGGGGCGTTGACGTCCAGCGTAGTGTATGTGGGAGTCATCCTGGAGAGGGTCAGGGCTAGATGAACGTGATGAGGACTCGATCTGTTGGGCTGTGAGTGCAGGCCGTGTAGATGAGGCACCAGCCAGTTGCAAGGCAAAACCCTCTGTAGCCTCGATTTGAAAAGCTTTTTCCACAGCCTTACTGAGAGTCAGGTCATCTGGGGACATTATCAGTCTCTCACGGACCTTTGGGTTGTTTGTGTGCTCGGCCAGCTGGTCCCTAATCATTTCATCTTGTAATCCCCCAAACTTGCACAGGCTGGCCAAACCCCTCAGATCGGCCACATACTGGTGAACTGACTCACCCGCACGTTGTTTGCGCTGGCGAAACAGAATCCGACGGCGGATAACACTTTGTGGGCGGTGAAATGAGCGGCCAGTAATATGACAGTCTGCATATTTTGCGGCGGTTCCGAGAGTGGAGAATATCCACTGTCCCTCGGTGCCCAGGCAGTGGATTAAGATGGCTTGTTTCCGTGCGTCGCTAACGTCCTCCAGTCCCAGAGCCGTGAAGTAGGTTTTCGAACGACTCATGCCAGCGAGTCCATGGTACCGGAGGCTCGCCCAGGAACGGTAGGAAGGCAGGAGGCGGTGAGAACGTCATCTCCATCTTCGTCGCCAATGTTGTATTCTAGAAACACACACGACTAGTTAGGTGAGCTGAACATGGTCATGTTTACTGTAGCAAAGGAGTGCGCCGGCAACGCACAGTACAAACCGGTAGCAGCAGTGAACACATGAGCCAACAATAACAACAGACTGACATACGGCAGCATTCATTTACGTGCTCAATGTCGCAACTCACTAGTGACGTAAAACCCCAGGTGCGCTCATACATAACAATAGGCATATCATCCACAAATACACAACTTGGTATTTATCTATTATGAAGGCTACCTACTGCCCGATTGTGTAACACCTTATACTTATGAGAGCCTATAATGCCACCAAAACAATGTGTCGTTATTTTATTTTTTCGTCATGATTTGTGCAAGTATGGCATGCCATTAAGCTAGGCCTACATAAACACATCGACACCAGCATACAGATTATCACTAGCCACTCACTCACAGCCAAAATAGCCTATGTTCTAAGCCAAGGGAAGCCTATATTATTTCATGAACTCGTCTTTAACATTGGATAGACTTTCATATGGCATTCTTGATACTTACTTTACATTACGTCAGACCATTTATCAAATATTTCATTTAACATTTTGGAAACTGAAAACAGCACTTTTTACATGGAGTTGCATGTCCTGCTATCCTGTATCCCTTGGCATAACTCATACCTGTAGTTGGAGCCAGGAGTATGGGAGACCTGGGTCGGGAGCTCTTTTGGAATTTGAAGTTGGTCATAGCGGGCTTCGGCGATGTGATGTTATGCAATTATCTGGCTTTTTGTAGGTTTAGAACGGCTATTAAGTAATAATGTATTTCCCCCAAGTAACCACTCGTATATAAAGTAGTATGTAATAGAATATAAAACTAAACAAAAGAAACACTCAACATTTAGCCTCGCCAAATGGTATTAATTAACACATATGAAAATAACACTGAGGCTACAGTATAATTGTCAATAGAATAGTATGCACATCAAACTAAGTTAGCACTTACATTCACACATACAAATGTCACACAAATAGGCATAGGAGGAGTTGACATTTTATTTCCAAAATATAAACCAGAATGAAATTGACTGAATCAAAGAAAGAGGAGGAATAGGCTACATGAATGATGTACTACTGTAAATACCTCAATCAAACAAAAATGACATGAATGAAGCGCATTTACGTTAACGATCGCTGATTGAAATAACTTCTTTAATATGTAGGAATAATTAATCAATGATACTGCATATGTCAGTTCCAGCTTCACGTTTACTGTACTTAGCATGTCACAATGGACAATTCATATGCATATTGCATCCATTCCTACATTAATCGCATTGTTAACATAGGTGTTACCGCTTTTGTTAAGAGGTGTGAAAACTATTAATGCAACTTCAGTCCTATAAACATCACAAATCCCTGTTAATAAATATGAATAAAAACAAGCATATTTCTCTGGACGAATGCCTCTTTGCTTGGTGAAAAGTCTTTTGGACAACTCAGTCTGGATTATTAAAAGACCCTGCGGAACTGCATGGGCACTTTCAAAAGGAGAGTCCTCAATAAGGCTTCCAATGCAGGGTCCAGTAGTCCTAGGCTGCCCGGTCAGGTTAGCAGCAGCTGCAGCGGCTACTCCAGACAGAGTCCAAACGTTCGGTGCACAAATCTCCGTGGCAAAACGAAAAAGTTATTCAGACATTTACTGGCACTGCGGTCCGTCTGTGTCAGCCATACTGGATTTGTTTTTCGCTGGCTGTCTTGAGGGAGGTTCACGTTTTCTTCTTCGTCTGCTTTATTTTCGGCAAGCTCAACACATTCTCCAAAGTATCCTTGCGTTTGCACATGACCGTTGGCAGCCAATAGCCTTCTCTGGTAGCATTTCAATCTATGATGGCGACACCCATGCCAAGGACCCAAAATGCTTCATTTGCGCTGCATAGAAACCAATGGCTTTGCACTGTCCATATATTTTTACAGTCTATGGACCTATAGGCCTACTCATGGTGTCCTGATCTGAAGAGGGCACTGTGGGTCCAGGATGTCTGTTCAGCCAATTAGAGACCACTGCAACAGAAGACAAGCAAGAAGTTTACATTGAGAATGAAAACGCACATGGATGTGAAAACCCTGCAGCCCAGCACAACATCTCTACATCTCTCTCTGTTCCTCACATACAGTATGAACCATGATGTTGTGTGTTTGACCTTTGAGCTTTTACACCCAACGGTTCCGCATCTCTTCAGTAAGACTACTGATCATTCCCTCCCAGTTTTATCAAAATACACCCATCTACCCACATAGCAGAGGGGTCTGGCCCAAACGTGGCTGCAATCCGGCATGTCTGGCCTACCTCTGGCTTCGGCAAGAGGTATGATCTTGTTTTACACACGCATACTGCCATGCACACACATTTTAATAATTTGTTTATGTCGACATAAGAGGATAAAATTAAGACTTACTGTGTTCTTGTGGCTCCATCATCACACATTTCAACATCCTCTCTATCACCTCCTCCTCTCTCTTCTTCCATTCTTCTGGTGTTAGAGTCTTCTTTCCTGTCAGTCTTTCAAACAGGGTCTTATGTCGTGTCTCATGTGATGAAGACGGAGGTCCAACGTGTCCTCTGTGAGAAGTCTGAAACACATCAGTGTTCATTAATACAGGATCCATCAAACGGCATAAAACAATACATTTGAGCTTGGACAAATATTGCAATAACATATTAAATACACATGTTCACTTCAATGAAAGCTCATAGTTGTAAATGTATAAAATGTGGATATGTATGTAGATCTATATATATACTGTATGTATGCATGCATTATTGTTTTCATGTCCTTGTTGTCCCTATATGACCACTTAGGTGCTTTTGGTACTCTGATGTATTGTTGTTTTCCTAAAAAAAAAAATAATAATAATAATACATTTAATTTCAAAATGGGCATTTTGTCAGTGAAGGGAAAATGCACTGACAAAATGTTATTCTTGAAAAACCCAAATATCAGCCCGATCAATCATCTGTACTTAAAGGGGAAGACCACCCATTTTCAATATTGAACTATGTCATTAATATACCGCTTAGAGGAGATGTGTGGAAATAAAATAAAAAAGTTCCCCCTCTTCTGTGTTGCCTAGAACTGGAGGATTGATTTTGGGGTTTGTATTGCAAATTACAACTTGATGACATCACACGTTGTACTTTACAATACAAACCCCAAAATCAATCCTCCAGTTCTAGGCAACACATAAGAGGGGGAACTTTTTGTTTTATTTCCACACAACTCCTCTAAGGTATATTAATGACATGACAAAAATATCATGAATAAAAATATACAATAACTAATCGTTCTTACAGTCATCATCTGTATGATGTCGAATTTACATCAATTATGATACACAGTAAATCCATTACAAGGATCATGTATGATGCATGCGTGTGATTGATGTCAAATTAAGTTTCATCTATGAACAATCTTCATCTCTCACACTTACATCAGTTTCTGCTGGGCTGGAAACTTCCCTCATGTTGTGTGTTTCACCACTCACTGGAATAGAAAACAACAGACACCAAGACTTTTACAATGATAATATGGTCATTTTGACCTTGACTTCTTCCACCTAAATGTTTATCTTTTCATGGCAGCCTACTGATCGTTCTCTACATGTTTCATGAAAATACAATCATCCATTCTATGTAATATTTGTATCTATACAGTATACACACGCGCATTTGCGCAAGCACGCAATCACACACACACACACACACACACACACACACACACACACACACACACACACACACACACAATTACACAATTATCCCTGTCGGCAGAAGTCATATCTACTTTTTCATAAATGAATACGTAGTAAAAATAGTCTCCAATTGATCCAATGAAAAATATGAACAAGATTGTGAGTAAATAATAACTACAATGGATCCATTGAAACACAGGTCCTTTTTTTATTATTTCCTAAAAACAGTATTGGATACAAGGTTTCGAGGTGACAGTGATGCTGTAAACAGGACATTGATACTCACTGCTTGGAGTAAACAACTGCATGCTGTTCCTTCTCCTGACAGCTGGCAGGGTCGATTCTTCTGGCTCCTTCACAACAGAATACAATTAAACATAAAGATAAATTAAAATGTGTTTTATTGAAATTGAATTCATCCAGACATCTGTCATATCAAAACTTGACTATCGTAACTCTCTCCTCACTGGTCTCCCGGCATGTGCACAGAAACCTCTCCAACTGATCCAAAATGCCGCAGCACGACTGGTCTTCAACCAGCCCAAGTTCTCACGTCTCCCCCCTTCTCCGCTCCCTCCACTGGCTCCCGGTTGCGGCCCGCACTGAATACAAAACACTGATGCTGACCTTCAAAGCAGCCAAGGTTTGGCTCCTCCATACCTCCAAAACCTGATCAACCCCTACACCCCCACCCGTTCACTTAGATCAGCCAACACAGGGATGCTGACAGAACCCTCGTTAAAAGCCCCAGGACAAAAATCCACTCTTCAGTTTTCCCTCCTGGCCCCCAAGCTGTGGAATAAACTCCCTGTCGCACTTAGAACAACGGACACACTCGCTAGCTTTCGCCGTGGACTGGAGACTCACCTTTTCAGACTCCACCTAAACCCATAGCACTACTGAAACACTCAATGACCATACATGAAGCTAGTTAGCATTTGTTTTTAGGTTTTTTAGAATCATTTTATTATTATTGATATTCATATGCATTTGTTATATTGTTGTTGATGTTCTGACATGTTATCTTGATTATTATAGTGATGTATTATCTGCTTATTGTAAGTCGCTTTGGATTAAAAGCATCTGCTAAATGCCTAAACTGTAACTAAACTGAAACATCTATGAAGATGCAATAAAACATCTTCCTCTCTTACACTTACATCAGCATCAGCCTGGCTGGAAACTTCACTCATGGTTCCAACTCCTATAGAGCGTGTTCCACCACTCACTGGAACAGAAGACAGACAGATCATTCCCTCCAATGGATCCACAGGTTTTACATTTTTTTGTACATTATTGAACATAATGGTTTACACCTAGTCTCGTGTGGCCAGACTGTTGACTCCCACGATTTGCAAATGCTCCCGTCATACAGACTGGGGTAACGTAAGACGGAAGCGGAAGTGAAGCCTCCTCCCCACTTCCGTTTCGTCCCCACATTGTGCTCATTTATCCTAATATAAATACAAATCATCTGCATATTTAGCTTGCTGCTTAGCAGAAATGACATTTAATAATATATTTTCATGAACGGAAATGCCAGCTTCCATTACTCGCCGTTCAGGAGCTGTAGTTCCAAGACTCTATATAGTATTCCGATATGAATAGTTGTCTGCTACACGAGACTAGTTTCCACCTGACACTGATATAAACAGGATATTGATACTCACAGCTTGGAGGAAGCCACTTCACGCTGTTCTTTTTCCTGACAGCTGGCAGAGTTGATTCTACATCTACTGGCTCCTTCACCATAGACTTAAAATAATATAAAAATATAAGAATTGAGAATTAATTAGACTTGACTAAAGTTTCATTAATGAAACATCTTCCTCTATCACAATTCATGACTACCGGGAGCTCCGCCCCCACCTTTCCCTCCATTTTACTGTCGCTATGTCCGTCAAGCTTTGAAGTCCGACAGCCCCCACTCAGTCATTAACACTGTCAGCATAATGGAGGAGAATGTCACACACAGACACACTGCATGTCGCGTTTTGGACCCAAAGCCGGCCTCGAAATCTCTTCCAAATTCGTCAACAAGACCTGGCATGAAATTAGAAAAATATGTAGGCCTATTAAAACAAACGAGCAGAGAATACAGAAGGAAATCTCTCTGCTGGATTCAGAGCCGTTTTACACTGACTCGGAAAAATTTAAATATGAATACACTGTATTGTCTAAATGGCTCATGATTATAACACCAACACCTTATTTGTTATGTTAAATAGCTACTGATTATCCCCCTTGGGATAATAAAGATATCTATCTATCTATATATCTATTAAGTGGCCTGCCTAACATCAGCCATAAGCATACTACCAACATCATCATCATCATCAGCACAGACTTTATTTGTTTAGATCGATTCATGCCATTATAATGGCATTAGTGTTAGTGTTATTGACCTGGGCAGAATGAGTAACTTTCATCAAGTCATATGAACTGAGAAAATATGTGTAGGCTGACTCATTTATACCAACACAAACATTGTATGTGTTTATATCAAGAAGCACCAAGGAATAGGCTACTTCATCTGATATAAAGCAACTTATCACTGGACTGGACAGTTGTGTACATAAGGTAAGAAAGACAACAACCTAATAAATATACCTATAAGTGAATTTGACGCCTAAGCGGCGTGTTAATGTATTTGATCTGTGATGATTCAATAGCTAAAGTATAAAATAATTAAGGCCCTTCCACCTTGGGCCTTAGTAACTCAGTCCCTCTCCCCCTCTTGTGACACACCTGCACAAATCCTGCTGCATGTCAGAAATACACTTTGCGTTGTTCATTATCATTCATCATTAGGCTACTTTATCAGTAGCTATTTTACATAACAAATAAGGTGTTGTAGTCATGGGTCAATGGCCTTTTAGCCAACACAGTGTATTCATATTTAAATCGTCTTTTTTATATAAAAAACGGCGATCTGTGGTCCAACAGACAGGGGCTTCCTCATTCCTTTTTTTCCCCAAATATTCCTCTGCGGTTTTGTTCCATAGTTTTGTTCCATTAGCTGTGTAGGCTACTACACCTTCCTCCAACGCATGCCTTGCCCTGCCGACGGACCAGGAAGAGATTTCGAAGCTCTGGGTCCAACACTGAATTAGTATTTAATGTGTAAAATGTGTGTACAATCCGCCGTATTTCCCATTGAAGTGAATGAAGCCAATAGCGGCGCGCTGTGATTGTGGTCGGAGGCAGCTTTTGGAGGGGGCGGAGCCGGTACTCGTCAATTACCTCAGCAGCAGCAGAGGCTTCAGCCGCTTCACTCGTGGTGTCATATCCTGAAGGGCGTGTTCCACCACTCACTGGAACAGAAGACAACAGACAGCAACACATTTCAATGACAATAAAAACACACCTGGATGTGAAAACCCTGCAGCCCAGCACGACATCTCTACATGTCTCTGTTCCTCACATATGAACCATGATGTCATTTGGATCTTGACCTCTTCCACCCAAAAGTTTATCATTACCAGTGTTGGGCAAATTACTTTTAAAAAGTAATTAGTTATAGTTACTAGTTACTTCTCCAAAAAAGTAACTGAGTTAGTAACTGAATTACTATTGTAAAAGTAACTAGTTACTAGGAAAAGTAACTATTTGCGTAAAAAAGTTGTAATATGTCAAAGAATTTGGATTGTTTTTTTTGGAGCAGGTTTCACAAGCCGGTTGCGGTACAGTAAAAAAAATAAAAATCCAAAGATTTCAGTTTATTTAACTTAAAATATTTGTATTATATAAATAAGTAAATATAAGTATTTTTTAAAGTAAATTAGAGTAAAAAAATCGATTCAGACACATTACAGTATTTTCTGCCTTTCATTCTCTTCAAGGGAAAAAAATACCTTATATCGCTTTTTTTGATGCCTTCCATTATTATTTTCAAGGGGGAAAAAACACCTCATGTCATTTTGTTTCACGTGTGGACACAGAGAGGAGGGGAGATCTGTTGCAAAGAAAACTAAACTAAACAAAGGTTTAGGCAATAATTATACATCAACATGTAATCTCTGCATAAGGATTTAAGGATGCTATGCTTATAGTGATTGCAAGAAGAGTTGTTATCAACAACACTCACAGAGTACTGACATAACTTAATGAGCTCCTAGTGACTGGACTGGAGACAGCAGCTGCTGCACATCAACGTTAGAGCCAAATCAATCAGGGAAATCTGCTAATTTATTAATGAAATGGTGTCGTCTGCCGAATATAGACAATCTACAGGCTCCCTATGTGTCACCAATCACCATGCTTGTGGATCTATTGTTTTTGGCGAGTAACATCAGGTGGATTCACTCACGGATCACGGGCAACTCTGAGTCATTTTTTTTTTTTTTTTGCAAGACACACAGGGTATCTCTCTGTCTCTCTCTCTCTCTCTCTCTCTCTCTCTCTCTCTCTCTCTCTCTCTCTCTCTCTCTCTCTCTCTCTCTCTCTCTTACACAGCCATCGTGACAGCTTGGGGACGCTTGACATAGGCTAGTAACGGAGCACATTTCATTGTCAGTAACGGTAACGGCGCTGTAACGATGGAAATTGTAATTAATTAGATTACCCGTTACTGAAAGAAATAGCGGCGTTACGTAACGCTGTTTATTTAAATTCCGTTATACCCAACACTGATCATTACACACACACACGCACGCACAAACAAGCGCACGCAAAGGAACAATGACAATATGTTACAGAGAGGATATTGATACTCACTACTTGGAGGAAGTATGTTAATGCTGTTCCTTTTCCTGGCAGCTGGCAGGGTTGGTTCTTCTGGCTCCGTCACCACAGACTTCAACATCCTCTCTATCATCTCCTGCTCTCTGTTCTTCCATTGTTCTTCTGTTCTTCCTTTCGGTCTTTTGAGCAGGGTCAAAATACTTGATGGTCCAAAGTGTCCTCTGTCCCTCATCACCATGTCTTCTATTTTCTCTATCAGCTCTTCTATCTCTGAAATGTCCCAGTAGAAGAACTGGAGAACATGGTACCTGGAGCCACATTTCTCCAGGATCCACCTCAGAGGTTCTCCTTCAGACTCGACATACTCCTCAACGCATTTCTCTCCCAGCCAAAATCCCCATGTGAACAGAACCATAGTGTGTCTCCAGACTCTGTCCCCAAACAGCTCCATGTGTTCCTCCACTGATCTCCTGTCAGCTTCAGAGAAACTGGACCTGACATCAACAGTCAACAGCACAGCAGTCACACCGTGCAGGAGGACCTCTTTGATCTTTTGTGATGCAGATGTAGTCGACCAGTCTGGACAGTTCACCACACTCACTTTTCTTACAGCGACTCGTCTCTGATGTCTGACACATTCTGTCAGTTTATTTTGGGTTTTAAACTCCTGGAACACAAAGATCACTGTATGTTAGTCATAATAAAATAAAAGAATATTAAGTATTAAGTAAGTATATAAGTAAACAACAACATTAGATAACTGTTATGTTATCTACCCCGATTAATCTAAATGGGCCCCCTCATTCATACCATAGCATCATATAACACTTGACTGTATGGTCCTTTAAGTATAATGAATAGTTTATTATTAAAATATAGATAATAATATATTTAAAATAAATAAGTCAGCACCCAATTTTATATATGTATATATATATATATATATGTATTGTTAGATTTTATTTTTTTAATGTTCAAGAAATATGTATGTCATTGTGGCTTTAACAATAAGTTGATGTAGCAGGTTCAAATCATGCATACTTAACATTATTTCATAATGACTTTTTCTTATTTTGGAAACAATTAAATTGACAATTTCAAACGGCAAAGCAATAAGCTACACAATATGGTGTACAACTATTCTATATATTTTAGGGGCTCTTTTTAGGGACTTTAAAAACTAAAATTTTAATCTTGGCGCGGCTGCGCCGTGCACACGGAACACACACCGTCGCTGCGTCACCGTGCGGTCGTAAGAAGGGGGGCCCTTATCATTTTAGTGCCCAGGGGCCCATTTTTTCATAGTCCGTCTATGGGTGGAGAGAGAGATAAGAGAGAGCGACGTTCTCCTCTGCACAAATATAGCCTATAAGCTCTATATGGTTTATTGGATTTTGCAGTCCCGCCGTTGTTTAAATAGTTTTGGCCGCCATGCCTAACTGCATGTATTTAAATAGCCTACCACTCGCACCACACGTTTTGCGTTGGGTCCTGGTGGTACCACGGGGTCGTACCCGATAGAGAGTTGTGGGTTGAAGAATTTGTAAACACAGATGGCAGATGGCATTATTACGCAGCAGATACCGGTAGATGTCCCGTGGACAGACATGGTCTAGAATGCGGTTCCTTGCTGCAAGCGGTTAACAGTGTGAGTGCAAACGTATCGATTAAATATGCAAGAATGTGGCAACTTCACCCATCCAATTTGCACGACTAAACCGAATTATATTATGAGAATGTGGCCTGAGTGAAGTTATTCATTATAACATCACATTCATATAATATTGCTCACCTTGAATGGAATTTGTTTAAACACTTTCTCCTGCAGTATGTGATTTCCAGCAATGCTTCTCTGATCCTGTTCTCCACCAACCAACATTGCCTTCACCTCTGGTAGACTCTGATGTTCTCCTGACACACACACACACGCACGCACGCACGCACGCACACACGCACACACACACACACACACACACACACACACACACACACATACATGATACACATGATATTCATAAATCACCAATGAGACAATCTGTTGGTCATTAGATCAGTTCAATGGAGGAAGAAGACAGTACTCAGATATTTTACTTGAGTAAAAGTAGACATATTTGGTTGAAAGTATAAAAGTCCTAGAAACATTTGCTTAAGCAAAAGTAAAAAGGTAATAGGATCAAAATACCAAAAGTAAAAGTTCATTCACGTTTATTCTGAGTGTCACATTGTCTGTGTCGTTTCTCGTTTCACATTGTCGTATTGTATTCACCTCTGTGTAAAACTGAAACATGATATTTTCCCAGAACTGAAAAATGATATTTTCCCATGGGCTCGCTGTGTTTCGCAAATCGTTGTTTTGGTGGGCGTGCCATTAAACTTCATTGACATCCCCGCACGTGCCTGTTTGATTGACAACAGCGGCCAGGCTGTTGCAAACACACACACACACACACACACACACACACACACACACACACACACACACACACACACACACACACACACACACACAGCAGCCCGTCCTCTAATTAAGGCCCTTCCACCTTGGGCCCTAGTAACTCAGTCCCACTTTTCCCCCTCTTGTGACGCCCCTGCCTATAGCCTGCAGTCGAAAGCAGAGCTGAAATACAACACTTCGCGTCGCTACCACTGTTCATTCGGACATTCACAGACTTACATTACTTAATCAGTTGCTGTTTAACATAACAAATAAGGTGTTTGTAGTCATGGGTCATTGTCGTTTATGCCAATACAGTCCATTCATATTTAAATCGGTTTGAAACGGCTTTCTGTGGTCCAGCAGGCATGGACATGTTCCTTATTCCTCTGCTGCGACCTTATATATTCCTATGTCGTATTGTTTTAAAAGTTTAAAGGTCTACATATTTTTCCAATGCAGATCCAGGCCTTGCTGATGGATTGGAAGAGATTTCGAAGCTCTAGGTCCAAAACGGAATTCATATTTAATGTGTAAATATCCGCGGTATGTCCATTCAGTCGGAGGTCTAGGCGGAGACAGCGTTTGGAGGGGCGGAGTTGTGATTTGTCCATTGGACTGCATCCAGTGGTCGGTCGTCCCTTACAGTTTTTGTTTGTTTTAGTTAGGATGTGTCTGGTAACGGAGGAGTTTATTTTAACTATGCTTTAATACTTCTGCCCCTCATCATTATACAAATCCTAATTCATTCATTGCTTTTAATTCATATTATTTATCTCAATTTGCAGTACTTGAGTAAATGTAATTGGTTACTTTTGACCTCTGTATCAGTTATAATGTTAAGCTTTTATTGAGAATAATATACATTATTAATCAAAATGAAGATTGTCAAGGACAGAGAAACGGACTGACACGCAGGCACACACGCACACAGGCACGCACTCTCACACATTTGAACCTCTCACCTTCAAACAGAGCTTTCAGAGCAGTTCTTTGTCTGTATGTCTTGATCATGAATGTGTGGACATGTTCCTCTATGAGCTTCTTCCTCTCTGACAACCTCTCCAAAACATCTCCATCATCTTCATAGTGTCCACCTCTGTTTCCTGTCACCATCTCTTCTATCTTCTGCAGAAGCTCTGTGACCTGAGGGCCATCTGTCTTCTGATTGTTGAAGACAAGGTACCGGTTCCCACATTTGTCAACAAGCCAGCGGAGGTCTTCTCCTTCAGCTTCAATGTGCTGCTCAATGCTTATGTCTCCCAGACAGTCTCCATAGTTGAACAGTACTATGGCATGACTCCACACGCTCGGTGACAGAAGTGACATGTGTTCCTCTAATGCTACTCTCTGTGCTTTGGTGAATGCTCTATCAAGAGGAACGATCACAAGAACAGCATGTGGTCCAGGAGGACAGAGAGACACACTGTTCTGGATCTCCAGTTTGTCCATCTCTGAGGTCTTCTGTAGTGGATTGTTGTAGAACCAGCCTGGTGAGTCCACCACTGTCACATGTCTCCCTGCTACATCACCCTGTCTCACCTCACACTGCCCTGACCTCTGCGCTGACAACCGACCTGCGCAAACTTTAAAAACTCTTCTTCCCAGAATGGTGTTGCCTGCTGAGCTCTTCCCGGACAAACGCGTTCCCAACAACACAATCCTGAGGTCAGTAACTCCTGTCAGAGAAAACATTGTTTACTTTCATAATTCATCACATGACAGTATGTAGTATTAAAGAAGTGGTGCCATAGTTTTGTACGTTTTCTGTTTTGTGTGTCTGTGGAGTTGACATTACTCTAATAGACTGCCAGGTGTGGTTATAATGTGCCTTCCCTGTGTATTTTTGGTTTCTTCCTGAAAGCTGAAAGTCCCTGAGATAAAAGGCCCAATCGAAAAACACAAATTTAATGACATCATACAATCATCCCCTCCCATTTTACCATACACCCAGCACTGTGAATGTGGCTAACTTCAGCTGGGTCACCACCCACCTGACAACCAGGCATACCTAATCAATTGGTGGGTGTTGTGTGGCCACATAAAACTATAATTTTAACGCTTTCTGTACACTTTTTTGGATATAATCATAATACTTGGGCTGGCCCACGTAGTGCTCCAACCAAAGCCTAACATGCGATCTCTCAAAGGCCTTCTAAAAATACCCATGACCAATCTCGCCACCAAGGGTGACTGGGCCTTTGTCGCCCCTACTCTTTGAGTCAGTTGATGGTTTTAAGAACTTAGTTAAAAACACACTTGTTTCGTCAGCATTTTGTTTCATTAAGTTTTTATTTTTACCTGACCCACTTGTGCAGGTCATTGATTGTTTTATTCTTGTTGTGTTATTGCTGCTATGTGAGTTGTTTTTTAACTTGATTGTGTCCATTGTACAGGACTTTGTTTCGAAAGGTGTTCTATAAATAAAATGTACTTACTTACTTACTTACTATGAAAAAAGAACACTAAATTGCTATATGTTGTCATTCACATTTCTCTGACTTACAGACAGACAGACAGACAGACAGACAGACAGACAGACAGACAGACAGACAGACATGAATTCATGAACCTCCTGTTGGAAATAAATGAAATATTAAGTAAGTATTAAGTAAATTATTAAGTAAAACAAAACATACCAGTAAGATTTGGAAGTCCAGTTGTTTGCTCCTGAGAGTCTGCCCTCCTTTGTTCTGCTCTTCTGCTGATAGATCTCTCCATCTCCTTCAGTTCCTCTGAGACATGTTTTTCTGTCTCATAGTGACAACCATTACGAGTCACCATCTGATCTATCTTCTCCATGAGATCTGTGACCTGACTTCCATCTCCTCTATCACTAATGTTAAGAACATGGAAGCGGCCTTCACATTTCTCAGTAAGATATCTTAAGTCAGGGTCAGATCTAATGAGATCAGGTCTCATTTTGCTTTTATCAGCTACAGTGAACACCACAATAGTGTGTCTCCACACTCGGTCACTGAGGAGAAAACTGAAATGCTCCTCTACTGACATCCCTGTTCCTACATATGTGTCGTCCAATGGCACCACTAGGACAAAGGCATGGGTTCCTGGAGGACACAGATACACACTCTGTTGGATTTCTAACCGAGTCAGTTTTGGGGTCAGATCTAGAGGCAAAGAAGACACCCATCCTGGAGTGTCGACCACAGTGATCTGTCTACCACACACTTGCTCTTGTCTCATGACACTTTTGACTGTTCTTCTGTTTGCTTCAAAAACATCTCTGCCCAGGATTAGGTTTCCTACTGAACTCTTTCCACTGGGTTTACCCCCATGTCTTCCCCCGATCATAACAATTCTCAGTTCTGAGGGGTCGCCGTTCTTCCCTGGTTGGAGAAAATAAATATAATATTATATAAGATAACAGATATGACAAAACCAGTGTCAGTTTGTTGGTTTCATGTGTTCTAATATAACTCACCTCTGATGGAAGCTGATGTTCCACTGCCCATCCTGTCTACAGCTGTGGTTTGAACTGTAAAACAGTAACATACAGTAAGTCACATTGATCTGCTATTATTATTGTCATTACTGTTGTATCACACATTTGACAATATATTGAATATTATAAACCAGCAGTTCTGTCATGGCAGTTTGACTGTCTGTCTGTTCTGACTGTTCTGTTTCTTTGTCTATTAGGTTGGAGCTGCATTCCACTTGTGGGGAGGTGTGTCCTGGTAATTACCTGGCTAGTTTCAATCCGGCAATCACCTGGCTGGATACAAATAACTGGCAGAAGCGGCACGCCAGTGCTCTTTGATAGACATGTTTCTCACCAGTGCACGCTTTGTGCTTTAAGTACTAGGTCAGATATATCCTCCTATATTAGCCTGTTGCTTGTTTGGGATCCTTGTCTTTTCTGTACGCTAATTTTTGGTCTCTTCCTCCAGCCAGCCAGACTGCCTCCGGAGGCAGCTCCAACCTTTGTTTGAGGACCAGGCCTGAGGACTTATTCTGTGTCTCAGAGGAGGGCCGTGGACACTTCAGGAACCTGCCTACCAGTGACATCATTGACAAGGACTCCAAGCTAATAGAAACTGTAGGTTCTATTTCATTCTTCCTGAATGCCAGAGGCAGTGCTTAACACAGAATGATATCCATCTCACGCATGTGCAGGTCGAGTAATTAATATCAACAAAGTTACAGCTGTGACATGATGACGGGAGAAGCAGCCGCTCTTTCACCTCGTCCTCGTCCGGACGGCTTTATAGACGACGGACGCGTGTTATGCGCCAACACATGCTGAATCGAATATTCAGTTCCTTGGATGGGAAGCGAACCCCGGCCGTAGTGATCTATAGCCATGCTGCCCTACGGACTGAGCTAGCGCAACCTGGCTAACAAAGTCTACTTTCTTTTGTGCTTTTATCTTTCACAACGTGGAAGCCCACTTTTTTTGTGCTTTTTTCTTTGACAACGTGGATTCTAACGACCACCTACCCCTACCCCTAACCTTAACCTCAGTAAAACTATGCCTAACCCTAACCCAAATCCTAACCTCAGTAACTGCATGAGACGCAGTGGGGGTGAGAAGGTCTTCACGTCCGTCTTCCCGTCCGCTCGTCTTCCTCACAGCCAGTCCTCAATCGCTAGCTCCCCGTCCTCACTCGCCAGCTCCCGCTCACTCGCCAGCTCCCGCTCACTCAGCAGCTCCTGCTCACACATCAGCTCCCGCCGCTCACACATCAGCTCCGTCCTTGTCTGTTTTGTCATCCGAGACAAGGACGACAAAACAGACTGCGGCTATTACTGGATGACGGTGGGCGTGTTCCCCAGTAGCGTGTATGCTTAGTGGGTGATTTTGCTTTAGCCTTATTGTTGTTTCTGCTTAATTATGGCACATGCTTGTCGCACCTGTACGGTGTCACTGCTGGCCGAAGACGGCCATGATGAATGCCCCCGATTCCTGGGTGTTGCAGACACTGAGGAGCAATGTATGAATTGCAGTTATATGTCAAGGGACCTGAAGCTGGCCAGACTGGTGGAAGAGCAGCCAGAAAGCCAGATACCCCCATCTGGGGTCCTTCCACAGAAGAGTAGGAGGCGGAAAGGTTCTCCACCTCAAAATGTCCCGAAGGGCAAGAAGCCAAAGAAAACTAACCGTTTGGCTGCTAAGGTTGATCCCTTGGCAGGCCAATTTGCTGAGATGAAGGAGTTGCTCCTTAACCTCCAACCGCAGAGGCCTGTTCCCCAGGCCGACGGTTCACAGGCTGCCGCTCCAGCCCAACCTGTATGGGATGAGGATGCACTATCAACGAGGGCTTCATGCACTGACTTCGGTGATGAGCCCGGGGAGGAGGAGGCAGAAGAGCCCACCAATGACTCATATAGCTGCTCTGAGCGCTCGGGGAGTGAATCCAGAGCGATCTCGGGGCTCTCTGCAACTTCAATTAAGCCGGTGATTCGGATGGCGCTGGCACGCTTGGGCCTGGATCAGGCTCCAGAGGCAGTACCTGAAACCCCTATTTTAGACGTGCACCACCTCAGCCTGCCTTTACTGTCCCCCCCTCAGAACAATATATCAAGGAGCTCCATAGATGCTGGGGGGACCCCAAGTCCCACACACACAGAGTTTCGGATGCCAGCTATGGGCTGAGCAGCATGCCATCCATGGAGCCCACCGTTGCCTCTCTCATCTGTAGACCTGATGAAATCCTCCGGCCAGTTTCACGTTGCCCCAGGCCAATCAGTGTCAAAAAACGGATGACTTTCTGGTCATGAGCTACGATATAGTATCACGGGTATGCCTCATACTGTAGGTAACTCACTATCTCACATCTTATTGGACTTGTCTCAGTCCCTTCAGACATCGGCTGCGGCAAGCGCAGACACCTCAACAGGCGCAGACGTTGAATCAGGCGTGGGTGCTTCCGTCCAAAGCCTGAGTGATGCTTCTCTGGAGGCGTTGGCTTATATGACAACAGAGGTTGCCAGACTACTGTCAACATTGACCCTTACTCGCCTCACTTCAGTCCCAGGACAGCTGTTTACCTCTGCAGCACCAGAGGCCTTGGAGCGTAGTCTCCAGGCTTGTGAGTCACGGCGGCATTATGCCAGCCTTCTGGGGCACCACCCGGTAGGGAGGTAACTCCATCAAAGTCGAGAAGAATGCCATCAAAGTCGAGTCGGCTGTCTACCACATAAACCGTCAGGGGGGCACCAGATCGACTCTGTCATTACAGGTGGCACGGCGACTCCTCACGTGGGCTTACCCCCACTTTCCCAGCCTGAGGGCTATGTATCTGCCGGGGCCACAGAATGTTGTGGCAGACTCTCTCTCTCATCTGAAGCCTCCCCCAGAGGTAGTAGAGGAGTTTTGGAACAGATACGGCACAGCAGAGGTGGACCTGTTTGCCTCGGAGTCCACAACACAACACACTGCCCTCTTTGGTTCTCCCTGATGGAGACATCAAGTCCGTTGGGACAGGATGCTCTGGCACACCCATGGCCGGATCGCCTCCTCTATGCGTTCCCACCGTAACTCTGCACAGTTCAACAGGGAAACCACAGACTCCTGCTGGTTGCTCCGAAATGGCCAGGGAGGACATGGTTCTCGATGCTGCACAGTCTCTGCTACAGCTCTCCATGGCACCTCCCCAACAGGAAGGATCTCCTGTCTCAGTTAGACGGCCGCATTTGGCACCCGTGCCCGGAACGCCTGCGGCTGTGTGTATGGCCCCTGAGGGGCTGGACACGCTCCTGAGTCTATGCGACCAGGAGGTGGTCCAAACTATTTTGGATGCTAGAGCTCCTTCCACCAGGAAATGGTGTGAGGTTAACAGAGTGGTCCCTGAGAGCTGCTCTGTGCCAGTAATACTGAGCTTCTTGCAATCGCTGCGAAAAGTTATCGTCTTCAACAATCAAGGTCTATGTGGCTGCAATTTTGGCCAGGCATAGCAGGGTAGATAACCAGACTGTGGGGTCTCATGATCTGGTGACCCGGTTTCTTCAGGGAGCCAAGCGGCACGACTCTCCGTGGGCTGTAACACATCCTTCATGGGACTTAACTCTGGTCCTGGATGCCCTCCGTCTCACACCTTTATGAGCCTCTAGGGCAATCAGAGCTGAAGTGGGCTTCAGTTAAATTGGCTTTTCTTCTGGCGATGGTATCAGCTAAGCGTGTGAGTGAGCTGCATGCTTTATCGGTGAGTACTGCGTGTATGCGCTGGAACTCTGATGGCACAGGGGTGGCACTCCTGCCTGACCCCTGGCTTCAGGCCACACTAAACAGGTCATTCAATTGGCAGCTTATGACCCTTCATGTACGCAGGGTGACACTGCATCAGCAGAGCTGCTTTGCCCAGTAAGGGTCTTGAGGCACTATATGCAGGCGACTGAGGGATTCCATCGCTCTGATAGCCTGTTCGTATGCTATGGTGGGCATAGGAAGGGGCATGCCTTGTCTAAGCAGATGCTTTCTAAGTGGGTTGTCATGGCTATTGAGGAGGCATACAGGTCAAAAGGCCTGCCACTGCCTCATAACATAAAATGGCATCAAACCAGGAGCACTTCCACTTCCTGGGCAGGGCTACGAGGGGTCCCTTTGAGCGAGATATGTGCTACAGCCACATGGGCTGCACCAAGTACTTTTGCCCGGTTCTACAGAGTTAATGTAGCTGCAACCAATGCAGTTGCGACTGCTGTTCTGGGGGTTCCTTAGGTCGTTCCCGACAAGGTAGGATTCCTCATGACTTTGTTGATACTAGTCATACAGTGTCTGCCTGCCTCTGACAGTCACTCGGCTGTCTGGCTGTCACTCGGAATCTCGCAAGAAGATTCCGCAGGGAAGTCATTAATGATGGCGTGGGCTTATGTATGCTGGCTACTGCGTCCCACGGCCACCGTCATCATGTCACAGCTGTGACTTTGTTGATATTAATTACTCGACCTGCACATGCGTGAGACGGATATCATTCAGTGTTAAGCACTGCCTCTGACAGTCATCCAGTATTCATGGAACCATAGTTACATACGTAACTTAAATTTTTTATTAAAGTTAGCAACCGATAATGGAAAGAGAGGGAGAGGGAGCAAGCAGCTGGGTGTGTCTGGGTGTGGGGTTGTATTAGGGCCAAAATGATTATCACAATATTATTTTGACCAATATTGAGATCACGATTATTCATCACGATTATGCACTTTATGAGTTTAGTGACAACATTATTGTGATTTCTTTGACACAAGCATATCAATGCTTTCACATTCATGATACATTCATTCTAATATAGATTTGAATCAAAATAAAACGGATCCTCCATAATAAATAGCAAAACATAACACTAAATGAAATCAACAGAGCAATGCTTTCACTTTTACATATTCCTGCTAATAAATACATCTTTGCAGACTTAAACACTGTTTAAACTCACTCCAGTGCTTCTCCTTCTCCTATATGAGCAAATATCAAGTGTTTCACTCCATTGATTGTAGCTGCATTGATACATGTGAATAAAATGGAGTGAATACACAGTGAATATTTGTTGAAATGATAAAAAAATCACACTTGTGTGAACTGAGCGGTGGTGTGTGTGTGTGTGTGTGTGTGTGTGTGTGTGTGTGTGTGTGTGTGTGTGTGTGTGTGTGTGTGTGTGTGTGTGTGTGTGTGTGTGTGTGTGTGTGTGTGCCCCCTGTGTGTGTGTGTGTGTGTGTGTGTGTGTGTGTGTGCCCCCTGTGTGTGTTTGTGTGTGAGTGTGCCTGGCCTATGCCTGGCCTATCCTGAACAACAGCGCCCCTCCCTTAACATGTGTGGTCAGAAAAGGTTACTGCAGGCTAGTGAGGCTACATACCCGGAGACAGACAGACAGACAGACAGACAAACAGACAAACAGACAGACAGACAGACCCACACACACGGCCACGTATAGGAGCGTTGTGACCACCGCTCAAAAATCGCTATATGCATTACTAGTCTTGCATAGACGTCTCCTGCTAGACACTGCATTGTGCGGTGATGCACGGTACGGCCACGATGCGGTACGGCGTGGCGCGGTCATATCGATTTCGATGAGTATAATGAATAAGCTTCAACACACTAGTTCACATGAACGATATCAATGTAACTAATATATCCGATTGGTACATATATTTTAAATGGCCAGAATTACAATTAAAATTCATTTTATGTTGAGGTCGAGCCTATAATTCCACAACTTCCTGGTCAGTGCGAGTAACCCAAGATGCACTGCGCTCTCTCTTTCTCTCTGTCCTCTGCCTGTTTCAGAGGATTAAACTAATTAAAACATGTATTTTCAGGGGAAAACCCCTGTTTTGCAATGTAACTACTGTACTTTTTTGTTCCTTTTTTATTAATATCACATAGATGTTTTACTTTTGGTACTTTAAATAGCAATAATGAGGCTATGATTTCTTTTCTTTTTTTTTTTTTTTTTTCATTCACTTCCCCATTATAAAAATATTCTTCCCTGGCTTTGTTGTCCCACCTAGTAATAGAGCGACATGGGGTGAGAATTGACAAAGAGTGAATTGGCTTCCCATTGTAAATCTCTCTCATTGTCTCTTTCCCTGAAAGATGTTTTTAAGCCTGTGAGAATTTGAGAAATCCCCTAGGCTACAGCAGGTTACTAACCAAACGATAGGCAGTATCAAATGACCTCAAAGCATTTAATAACTTGAGTAGCCTAAGTTGCTATTAACCACCCCGCCTGCCCGTCCCACATTGTCCCACACAAACAATACTTCTGTCCCTCGAATAACCAGTTTGGATCTGGTTACCCTAGTGTGTGTGTGTGTGTGTGTGTGTGTGTGTGTGTGTGTGTGTGTGTGTGTGTGACTGTGTGTGTGTGTGTGTGTGTGTGTGTGTGTGTGTGTGCGTGCGTCCGTGCGTGTGTGTGTGTGTGCGCCGTGCATTTCCCACTTTTATGACAGGGTTTTTTCACATTCAAACTATAGATACTCCTTGTCAAATATTACTCAAAAGTGGAAGTCGATTGACACCTCCACCAGCTGTCAGTCCGTCCGTCCGTCCGTCCGTCCGTCCGTCTGTCTGTCACACGTCACACTTTTGCCCTGCTCATATCTCCGCAACCGTTGCCCCGATCCATGCCAAATTTTGCACACATACTCCTTGCCTGCCAAATCACAACCTCCACCCATCAATTCACACATGACCCTCTTCTAGCGCCACCCTGAGGCCGATTCTTGCAAAACACATTTTTGGACACTGCTCCTACATATTTTGCCCTAAAATCACGCAAATCTGTACACAGTATGTCTACACTCATGTCATCAACATGGATCTGTCTCATATAGCGCCACCATCAGGCCGATTTATTCAAACACATTTTTGGACACTGCTCCTACACATTTTGCCCTGAAATCACGCAAATCGGTACACAGTATGTCTACACTCATGTCATCAACATGGATCTGTCCCATATAGCGCCACCTTCAGGCCGATTTTTTCAAACACATTTTTGGACACTGTTCCTACAGATTTTGCCCTAAAATCACGCAAATCGGTACACAGTATGTCTACACTCATCTCATCAATATGGATCTGTCCCATATAGCGCCACCAACAGGCCAATTTCTTCCAATTTCTTCTTTCTTTTTTGGACACTACTCCTACACATTTTGCCCTAAAATCACGCTGCGACCTGACGGTCGCTTATCTCCCTATTAGGGAATCTTACTGGTAGTAGTAGGCCTACTTCCTAAAAAAAATACAAAAATAGCAAATCTACAAGCTCATAACCTATAGTCCTAATGAGATATAAATCTGACATTTAAGCTAATTGACCCAAACAAAGTGGATAGGTAACAGGTAACATTATGAGAAACTTTCTCAAAAAACATATAAATATTTTTTTTGTATCTCTAAAATAATGACTCAGTAATGTTCGTATTTACCTTGGTTCTGTGACAGACGATGCTGACTGGACCTGATTACAGCTGCATGAGGTGGTCCTTCTGGAATGTCTTGTATTCTAAGAGCCTGAAAAGAATGATACCGGTCAACAAGGGAAACACAAAAATACAAAATAAATACAAAATCTAGTATAATAATCTGTTATTATTACCTAGCCGTTCTCTCCCTCTCCTCTCTTGAATGGCTACGGTATGCTGACTGTGTTGTTTCTGTGCTGTCTTACTTTTCCAATGGAAGAAAATAATGATACAGCTCAGCAATATAAACACCAGAAACCTTCAAACACTCTATCTGTTGCTCTAGACTTCTGCTAAGAAGACTCACGTCTTGGACTGCTCAGAGGAGGTAAAAAAAAAACCTGTGTAATCACGCACACCACAGCCTTATACTGTTCCTGTGCGCAGTGGCGTCAGTTCAGCAAAAGCTAAGGTATGGCAACATGACTGGTGTCTTGCACGCACGCCTTCGCGCGCATGCTGCGGAAACCTGAGAATATACCATACTGTTCCTGTGCGCAGTGGCGTCAGTTCAGCAAAAGCTAAGGTATGGCAACATGACTGGTGTCTTGCACACACGCCTTCGTGGGCATGCTGCGGAACCTGAGAATATACCATTCTGTCAAGATGGGGAGAATACAAGTGTGGAGAAATTAGGAGAATATAATTATAATACCTTGTTAAAGTGACCATTTTGTAAAACTTTGCATTTGTAGTTATTTTACTGTAATTTAACAACATAATAACCAGAACAGATAGACAAAGAGACATTTGTGGATTTATATTTAAAAGTCACTTTCATTTTCCCCCCTGGACCCAGGGTATGGCAGCTGCATACCCCTGCCATACCCCTGTTATACTGTCCCTGTGCGTGCCAGTACGACTGGTGTGTCTTGAAGAAATGTACACGTCACAAGCGAAGTGGGGTTTTTCCACACATGAAATACGTTGGTGGAGAGATGGTCTCGATAAGAGAACTCTCTGTATCTCTCTCTCTCTCTGTCTGCTGCCTACATCTCGTCAAACTAGTTACACTGCATTCCCATGCCCATCATTAACAAATGACTCATCATGTATGTATCTGTTTGGACTCAACTTTTATTTGTTGTACTTTTCCGGAACTTCATCAACATGTTAAGTTCACTGTCAAGTAGAATTCATCAACCATTAGTTAATAATAAATTGCTCCCGATGTGCAGGTTGGTGCCTTGCATGGTTTACTCCGCCATCGGTGTATGAATGTGTGTGAGTGTGTGAATGGATGAATGTAATGCACAATCTCTGTAAAGCACTCTGGACAAGATAACATAAACAAACAAATGCATACATATAAACGCTATATAAATGTACCATTTACCATTTATAAACATAACCAATGACAAAACTTTAACAGTGATAGTCTGTACACATTCCTCACTGTCTGTCACATAGCTACTGGTACTTCACATACAAACATGAACTCGCTGCAATGTAAGCACTGTACAGAGATCACACTGAAACTAAATTAGTTGCCACATCTGATCTAGCAGCAGGTATAACTTCCCTAACAACCAGTAGTTTCACCCACTGTCAACAGGCCTGTCTCATTGTACTAACCTCTTTATTTATTTCACAAATTCCGCCACCAAAATATGTATTATTTGGATATCAAGCGGATATCATGCCTATTCGTTTTTATTGAGTGGTGCTTTAATCAAATAAAGTTAAAAAGTTTAAAGAGACTTTGAGTAGGTTACAGAGAAAAGCTCCTATACATTGGATTTGTTTTGATTGATTGATCTGTCAATAGTTTGCAAACTTTATTTATACAAAAGGATAACCCAAAAAAGCCAAGAGCTTATTTCCATTGCAGTTGTGTGTTTACTTATTATTTATCTCACTACCTAATCAGAATGCGTACCACAGCAAGTGTGTGTCTGTGTCCATCTGTAACTCCACGTTCCGCAGTTGTTCAATTGTCTAAAAACCATAATAAAAAAATCAATAACGCATCTGGTCTTGCTGACCATCTACTTTTCCACCTTCAGATGTGTCTCTACTTCCCATAATCACAAAATGTTTAAAAAGAATTTCTCAAATATTGGCCTGTAGGAGTGTAGGTGGTGCAGGGCCGGACTGGAGCACCACGCAGTAGGCGGTGAAGGGCCGGACTGGGGCACCACACAGTAGGCGTTGCAGGGCCGGACGGTGGCACCACACAGTAGGCGTTGTAGGGCAGGACTGGGCCACCACACAGTAGGCGGTGCATGGCCGATCTGGGGCCCCACACAGTAGGCGGTGCATGGCTGGGCCTAGGTGCCTGCCTGGGGCCCCACAGTCAGGGCCTTTTTGACCTGTGCGTGGTGCCACTAGGGACATGTGGGCACTTGGAGAGGTGACCACCTGGACAACACAGCACTAGGCACATGTGGGCACTTGGAGAGGTGGGCACCTGGTCAACTGGCCACCAAAACCAAATAGGCATTAGGGACATGTGGCCACTTGGAGAGGTGGCCACCTGGACAACTGGCCACCAAAACCAAATAGGCATTAGGGACATGTGGGCACTTGGAGAGGTGGGCACCTGGACAACTGGGCACTAGGGACATGAGGGAACCTAGACAACTGGGCAATAGGGACATGTGTGCACTTGGATAGGTGTGCACCTGGACAACTGGGCACTAGGGACATGTGGACACTTGGAGATGTGGGCACCTGGACAACTGGGCATTTTGGACATGTGGGCACTTGGAGAGGTGGGCACCTGGAATACTGGGCACTAGGGACAAGTGGGCACTTGGAGAGGTGGGCACCTGGAATACTGGGCACTAGGGACAAGTGTGCACTTGGAGAGGTGGGCACCTGGACAACTGGGTACTAGAGACATGTGGGCAAGTGTGCAAGGACTGACAGATACAGATCTCTCCATATATGGCCATATCAGTTGGATCACTGCTGCAACGTAGCTGTGAGCACCTGCAAAGTGGCCGCATTCTCTAGATGTGAGCTGCCTCTCAAAACATCAGAGCCCTTCAAACGGAACGCGGTCGCCACCTCCTAGTAATTCATTTTCGATGAGACGGGCGGCTATTTTAGCTGCGTGGAGAATTTTATGGGCGGCGAGGCGAGCAGACGTGTTCCTGTGAAATGTTCGCGCGCATTCTCGTTCGTGCATGCGCACGCGGGCAGCCAGAGCTGGATCGTGGTCATCTTTTTTTCCACGCTTGGCAGCTGGCGTGCTGGAGAACAACAACAACAGAACAACAATGGCTGCGACTCCTGCGAGTTCTACTACTGGTAAAAAACCCTCCAAGAAAACAGTAGATGAGAGATTCATTCTCCAAGTGTGCGAGGTCCCCGAACTTTATACAAAAAAATGCCCAGCAACAGTGAAATGAATAAAAAGGCTTTCGCCTGGCAGACCATCGCTACAAGGGTGGGAATTGAGGTCTTGTATCTTGTTGACATCAAATATTAGGATTGCTACCAAATTGCAGGGGTGGGAAAAGTACTTAACTTAAGTAAAAATTACAATGCAATGTAGAAATAAAAATTACTAAAATATTGCTATCAAAATCTACTTCAAGTACCGAAAGTAAAAGTACAAAATG
Source organism: Nannobrachium achirus (assembly GCF_963921795.1). NCBI lineage: Eukaryota > Metazoa > Chordata > Actinopteri > Myctophiformes > Myctophidae > Nannobrachium > Nannobrachium achirus. The sequence continues at coordinate 60,218,995 of NC_137825.1, forward strand.
TTTGAAAATAGCAGATCTAGAAGCTCAGCATCGCTTGTAGATGGTTTCAAACAATTGTAATGGAGTGAAAGTACAATATTTGGATCCCAGATGTAGTGGAGTTATAGAGGAGTAGAAGTAAAAGTATTGGAAATACTCAAGTGAAGTACAAATACCTCAATTGCACTGAAGTACAGTACTTAAAGAGGTGGTGCCATGATCCCCCCCCCCCCCCCCCTATAAAACATGATTATCAGGTATTATGATTATACTAGGAGGAAGATTTTATCCAAAAAAAGTATACAGAAAGAGTTAAAATTGGGTTTTTATGTGGCCACACTCCCAGTTCATTAAGTATGCATGGATGGCATGGTGGGTGGTGACCCAGCTGATATAGCCACACCCCACAGTGTTGGGTGAATGGTAAATAGGGGAGGAGTTGATAGTGTGACATACTTAGTATCTGTGTTTTTTAACTGACACTTTTCACCACAAGGTGGCAGCCTCCAAGAGAAAACAAACACATACTAAGAGAATACATCATTTCTCAAAAAAGAAAAAACACACCAGGGGGTCTAATGAAGTACTTTCAACCACCTAGACACATGAAAAACAGAAAAAGTACAAAACTATGGCACCACCTCTTTAAGTAAATGTAATTAGTTACTTTACACCTCCCAGTGGTTTAAAGTAACTAAGTACATTTACTTAAAGGGGTACTGTCACCTAAAGGGGTACTGTCATCTCAAAATATGAGTTAATATTTTTATAAGGTCATTGTGGGAATGCGCAATTATAAGCCAATCAAATTAATTGACTGTACTTAGACTACATACTGTAGGCCTACTGGTCAGCTGTTGTTGGGGACACTGACATGAGTTTCAGACTATTTCAGACCGTTTTCAGAGAGACCACGTGACCTACTGTATCATGCTTTTATAATTTTGGGGCGTGTCAGCGGGCCTTTAAGTAAAGTTTTAAGGTATTTGTACTTTACTTTAGTATAGAGGGTATGCGCGTATCATCATACCCGGAAGTTATGCAAAAAAAAAAAAAAAAGAAAACTACTGAGTGGCAAAAAACTACTTTCTGGCCTTGACAGCCCGTACATCCAAACAGAAAAGTCCTATTTGATTGCGTTAAACGACGTTCAACGTTAAACTCACTTTGCAACTTACTTTGCCACTTGATCTTCCATTCACTTTATGCATGCGCATATACCCTCTTTTTCCAATTTCCAATACTTTTACTTCCACTCCACTACATCTCGGATCCAAATATTATACTTTTACTCCACTAGATATTTGAAAACTTTAGCTACTAGTTAATTTGTAGATTGATTATTATTACAAAACATACACTAACCACTTCAACCTTTTTTTCTACCCCACTTTAGCCATTTGAAAATAGCAGATCTACAAACTCAAAATGCTTCACAAAGCTACACATTGTGAGCTTGTAGATCAGCTATTTTCAAATGTGTGTCCTGTGTCAAAGGGCATGCCAAGGGAAAGTCTTATGTATTTTTTTATTGCCTCATGTTTGTATTGCTTGACTGTAAATGTATATAGATCTAACAATACTGTGTGTGTGTGTGTGTGTGTGTGTGTGTGTGTGTGTGTGTGTGTGTGTGTGTGTGTGTGTGTGTGTGTGTGTGTGTGTGCGCGCGCGTGTGCGCCTTGAATAAAGCAAAACAAACAATGCAATGTGATAGTGTGAATAAGATGATCCCCTTTTCAAAGAAAATATTTTATCAGTGTTTCAAAACTTAAAGAAATACAATTATTTTCCAAGAAAATCCTTCAAATTAAACAGCATAAATACGATATGTACATATTAATCAATATATGAAGTCCTCTCTCTCTCTCTCTGTCATTGTGTCAGGCAAGATAATGGCAAATTATTGCAGTGACCAGATGGACAGTTAGTGGGTGCCACTGAACCTATTTCCAACCACTATGCTGCAGTCGATGTGAACATGTATGTCTTTAATTTCCAAACTGAACGACAGTATTTGTCCAGCTGTAGAGGAGAAGTACTCGCAGAAATGGTCTCTGATGAGTAGGGATGGGTATCGTTAAGATTTTAGCGATTCCGATTCCGGTTCTGCTTATCGATCCGGTTCCTTATCAATTCTCTTATCGATTCTCAGCCCCCTCCCCAATGCAGGGGGCTGGTCAGAAATAGTGGCCAATGGTCTTTTCTACCTCCTCCACTCCTTATTCTCCTCCTGTAATTTTCTTTCTTTTATTTATATTTTTCACCCAAAAAAGTATATTTTTTACAGTGTGCTCAATCCAACGTCCCGTTTTTGCAGTGCTCAGAACATGAAGGCACAACATCATTTTTTACAGTGTAGCCCTAATATGGATATAATATTGATGCCAGCTGATCATTCACTGAAAGGCCTAAAGTTAAAAATACATACTACTGTATATATTTTTAATTGCTGTGCCATTGCTGCTATGTCTGTGTCACTGTTAGAGCTGCATGATTATGGCAAAAACTTTATTTTAAAATTATGGCTACATATTGAGATCGTTTATTTCAAATATTATTAAAAATATTATTATTGAATAAATATTTTTTTAACAAGCAAAACGATTGTCTTAAAAGCTAAAATAAATAAGGTTGCATTCGTTGTTTTCAAGGTGAGAAATTTACCTTGTCACAGTAGTCTGACTCTAGTCTATTCTTCTCAAATATTTAAGGGCAAAATATTACCTCATGACACTGTTCCTGTTGTTTGGGTTGTAAAACCTCTGTAGGGGACTTAAAATGTTAAATAATTCATTTCTGTTCCTTAATGTACTTTGTGAAACTATCGGAGGATACTATAACGACTTTTGACAGGCTTCACCTGGACATGCATTGATTAATCCAGCGTGCGGACAGACACACAACGACACCACGCAAAGTGAACCAACAACAGAGAAACGGGAGGTGGTTTTCCTTTGAAACTGGCTAAAATAAAGGGACATTTATAGGATGGCTTTTTCTGTAGCTTGCAACAGCTTTCTCAATGCTGTTGCTTTCTGTTAAATGAAAGTGAAAGTAAACTCCTTCTGCATGGACCGCCTGGAGGCAGGAAGGGAAAATCCCAGTTGTCCGGTGTCCCAGTTGTCCGGTGTCCCAGTTGGGCGAACAGACTGTAATTATTGTCCACGCCATTGCAAGCGCCGCGAAGGCCAGCGGACCTTGGTCCTGCTCTTCGCGCCCGAGCGCCGCAGGCGCGAGTGCCCACGAAGAGCGGGCCAACTGGGACTAGCCCGGCAGGAAAGCCTGGTGACACGATGCATTTTTTTTCTCTTCTTCTTTTTTGAGACGACATTGACAAAGGATTATGGAATATATCCTTACATTGCAAAGGTAACCAGCACCATCTGTATTATGTAGTCTGCCACTATAAAGTAGACTGGCTGCTACTTGTTATGTTTGCTTTAGTCACAGGATCAGAGCATCATGCTGTGCAGTGCCATAGACACAATCAGAATTTATGTCAGTGACAGTGACCGGCCGGTCACCGAAAGCCGATTTTCAAAACATGAACATTCTTGTGAAATATACAGCCAGACTTTAGAACACCTCTGCTTAGACAACATGTTGGCTGCGTCTAAACAAGGCAGCGCGTCGCGTGTGTGACGTCATCGCGCATATGCAGGAACCGATAGCAGAATCGTTAAGGACGTTGGCTAACGATTCCATGGAACCGAACCACGGGCAACCGGTTCTCAACAAGAACCGGTTCTCGATACCCATCCCTACTGATGACCATGGCCTCTTCAATGGCATTGTTGCCACCGAACCAGCCAATACGCTGTATGCCAGCTATTGCACCTGGTGTTCCCACTGTGATGTCCTCTGGGCCCTCCATTTCCCCATGCCTCCCCATGTAGTTCTGCAGTATACAGGTGGCTTTAACAACTTTCTCAGCCTTTTCAGAGGGAATGTCTAGCACCCTGTAGTACAGGTGCCATCGCGAGACCAGGTGGCCAAATGCATCTTCAACACAATTACGAGTACGAGAGAGCCTGTAATGGTAGATGTGCTCCTCTCTCTGTAGGTTCCGGCCAGGGTATGGACGCATCACATTGCGTTTGAGTGGGAATGTCTCATCTCCCACGATCACGAAAGGCATTGGTCCCAATAGGTCAGCTCTTTGCAGTGGGATTCGCAGTGGGATTCTGGAATCCTAAGGGTTTCCTCCCTCAGACCTCTTCCAAGAGGAGAGTTGGATAGGACACCACCATCACTATTCCGACTGTAGGCCCCTACAGCAATGACATGTAGTTGGCATCCACCAGAGCCATCAACACAATCGAGTGGGTACCTTTATAATTATAATGGGCAGAACCCGAGTTTGCTGGTGCCTGCAGAACCACATGTTTGCCATCCAGTGCCCCCCATACAATTGGGGAAATTCCATCTCATCTTGAATTCCTCAGCAATTGAGAGCCAGTCCTCTGTTGTGGGCACAGGCATGAATTCAAGTTGGAGAGCTTCCCCAATTGCCTCGGTCACCTCTTCAACAATTACAGAGACGGTAGAGATTCCAACCCTTATGCTGTAGCCTATATACAAAATCCCCTCCCTCCTGCTCCTGCTCAGTTCCAGGTGGGAGCTCCCTATATACTTGAGTTCACTTACAATCGCACGCATTGTAAGTGCGCACACACACACACACACACACACACACACACACACACACACACACACACACACACACACACACGATAGTGATGACAATTAACACCACCTGGACCCAATTGCAGTGTGCCCTTTAAAAGGAAGCCATTTCACCGCAGTTAGCCAGAGGCATGTTGTCATTTTGTTTTGTTTGATATCTAGTTTCCTGAGTTTGGTTCCCTATTAGTTTAGTTTTCCTGAGTTTGTTTCCCTCTGTTTCTTATTGTTGGCATCATTTGAGTGAATATTCCTTTACAGTTTGTTTTCCTGATTTAGTTTGTTTTCCCTTTGTTATTTCTACTTATTGATCGTTTGATTCCTTTATATTTTTCCATAGCTTAAAATCATCATCACTGCCATTTCCACCTGTCATCATCATCACCATGTAGATAACTTGTATGCCATTGCCGTAGTTAATAAATAAGAACTGTTAACAGTCTAACCGGTATTCTAGTGTCAAGTGCTATCCACTTAATAGTATTTTTAGCAAAATTCTTTTACAGTATATCGGTCTATTTTCTGTCTTTTATATTAGTGCCTGAGGCCAAAATGAAATGGAAGAATCTTCGTGACTCCTACCGGTACGTAAAGGCAAGGAAGGCACTAAGGGAGAAGAAGAGTGGGACAGCTGCTGGGGGAAAGAAGTTGTGGCCGTACTATCACATCATGACGTGGCTCGAGCCATATCTGAACAAGAGACCAACAAGTGGCAACTTGCCACAGATCCCGACAGTGACCCAGGTAAGTAGATAAATTGTTGTTTTTCTTTATTGACTGCAGAGGTACGTTAGCCCGGTTAAAGGTATATTCAGTGATTGTATTTCATTCAAATAAAAATATAATTGGTACATTTTCCATTCATTCTCCTCACTAGAATGTGTGCTGACCATATAAGGACTTCCACCATGGCCCGTGTTATGAGCATAGCAAGATTTGGTTTACAGAGGTGGCCAGCCAGTCCTCGACCAATCATAAAATGCCACAGTCTGGTAATAAATCAGTATCATACATATCCTGAAGCTGGAGACGTAGGTCTACCGATATTCAGTGATTGGGTCTAATGATCAAAACGAGAACATTATAATGGTGTAGAAAATCTATAAAAACTAAACATTTCCACGCTGTAAGGTCAGTAAGGGACAAGATGACCCCCGGCCACTTTCAGTATCACTGAATACACCTTTAAGTATTAGGTATTAGGCTTTATTATCATCTTCCGCAAATTAATTAGAATTAATTACAATATTTTACAGACAATTCAAGGGTATGCAGGAATATGCATACAAAATATGGTCGCCAGCAGATGAACTCTTTTGGTGTGCGGCTGACGTCCGACGATGCCAGGCAACCACAGACGCACCGCACCTCGGCATCTGTCACTCGCTTTCAAGTCCATCCCTCCCTGTAGCCTGTAGACTAATGTAACGATCCTTTGTCTGCAGACGTGCGTTAGCCTGGTTACGTTGTGACGTTATCAATGTATTATTTATTAGGCTTTATTATAATTATTTTGGGTCAACTCTATAATGAACAGGCAAAGGGTACTCGCCCTTGCTTTATTGGAAGGGGAGATGCAACTACAACAGCAAGCTAAAAAGAGAAGAGTTTGGGTGCATGAGACTCTTCAAAACAGAAAGGAACAGGGAGATTACTGGGATCTGGTTCAAGAGCTTCACTTGGGTGATCAACGCTTCAGATTATATTTTAGAGTGACGCCCGACCAGTTTGACGAGTGCCTGTCAATTGTTGGACCCACAATCCAAAAAAACTACAGAGAACCGATTGGTCCCACTGAGAGGCTAAGCATTTGTTTGCGGAAAGTCAAAACCTGTTGAAATTAGCTGTTCTACAAGCTCACGACCCCATGATGCAATGTCTTGTGAGCTATTTCAGAATAATAGAAATAGCAATAGGCATTGGTTATGTAGGTTTTGTAACATCTGCAAAGCCCTATTGTTATCCCTTGATGTCTGATGGTCTTTATTAGGAATAACCCCTTGAGACGAACCATCTCGTTTTCAAGGGGGTCCGCAAATTAATCTGAATTAATAACAATAGTTTACAGACAATTCAATGGTATGGTGATGCAGGTACGGTTCAGTTATTTTATTGTTGCGTGTTAGGACTATTAATCATCATATTTAGATAATAACATATAGGTAACATATAACATGTGAAATAAAGGGCAGCTAGTAGCCCTATAGGCCTATCCATTCTATTCTAACTAGTGGTGTAACGATACATTTGAACAACGATACGATACACATCACAATACCTGGTTGACAATACGATATTGGTTCATTCATGGCGATACAATACGATTCGATTCAATGATTTAAAATCGATATAGTAAAGTTACTATATAGATTGCTGGGATCTGGTTCAAGAGCTTCACTTGGGTGATCAACGCTTCAGATTATATTTTAGAGTGACGCCCGACCAGTTTGACGAGTGCCTGTCAATTGTTGGACCCACAATCCAAAAAAACTACAGAGAACCGATTGGTCCCACTGAGAGGCTAAGCATTTGTTTGCAGAAAGTCAAAACCTGTTGAAATTAGCTGTTCTACAAGCTCACGACCCCATGATGCAATGTCTTGTGAGCTATTTCAGAATAATAGAAATAGCAATAGGCATTGGTTATGTAGGTTTTGTAACATCTGCAAAGCCCTATTGTGAATGGCAGAACTGGTTACTGTTTTATAGTATATTTGTGCTAAAAGGAATTCTGCCACAGGTATTTTACCAGCACTGGTTAGTCCTCGTCACATTTATGTTCTTACTTTGCAAGGACATTATAACAACAGAGGATGTAAATAAATGTGAAAAACTTGTTGTAGATTTTGTCAAACAATTTGAAACACTGTATGGAAAGACCCATGTGTCATTTAATGTACATTTATGTCTTCATTTGCCAGAATCTGTCAGGAATTGGGGACCTTTGTGGGCTCATTCTGGGTATATTTTTGAATCATATAATGGTGAAATACTGAAAATGTTTCATGGCACTCAGTGTGTTCCTTTACAGATAATGAAACAGTTCACATATAGACAAGTATTGCCTCTTTTGAGGAACGATGCACTAATAAATGCTGTTCCTGAATGCATCCGGCTATTTAGTAATTTAACTGGCCGAAAAAGACTGAAGCAGTTTGAAAGAGTAGGAGATCAACTTGTTACCCTTGGTTTGCATTATTCCAGAAGACTTTCTGGTGAAGAGACACTGGTGATGAGAGAGCAACTTTCAGTGACCACGGATACAATTGTGAAAATATTCAGCCGACTTCTAGTCAACGGAGAGCTGTATTACTCACAGGAGTTCACAAGGGTAGTGAAAAGGAACAGCTTCACTGTGCTGTTGCAGAATGGACACATAATCACTGTATACTATTACATTGTAGTAGGGCAACATGGTGACAGAAAATGTTTTGCTTTTGGAATAAAGTATGACAGGTCACATAGTACACTGATTAATGTTGAAAATGTAGTTGGTTTGAAAAGGGAATTCCGGGGCAGAAAACAGATATTTGATGTGACACTGTTCAAAAGAAAATGTATGCTAATTGATCTGCCTCAATATGCAAGCCTCTATGCATGTATACCTCCCAGATCCAGTGTGGAGGATTGAACATTTAAGCGCAAAGAGGGGGGGGGGGGGGGGGGGGGGGGGTTCTGTATATACAGTAAAATGGTGAATGTGGTCTCTGCAACTGTTTAAATAAAATGTTATTTGTGTAACAGATTATGTTGTCGTCGATGTATTTTCTTTAGGCTATGTACTGCAGCTATGTGTGCATGGTCCATGTACGGTATATGCTATCGTTGTTTTTTGGAAAGTAAAAAAGGTAAAAATAAATAACATTTTTCTTATATATGATAAAATATATCTATCCATATATGGTACAATATATATTCATATATTGCACAATATATATCAATATATGGCACATGCATGTATTGCAATATATTGGATCATATAAAGACAAACTATTACATGTAAAAATATAGTGCCCATTTTGGTCTTGATTGCAATATATTATTTTATATTATCAATATATATATACATATATGGTCTATGCATATATTATAATATATTGGAAAATATAAATACTAAATCTCATATATGGGAATATATTGCCTAATATATCCCACGATATTTTCCAATATATTGCAATATATGTTTCTTTCGTAAGGGATAGCTCTGTTGATCTAGACATTTGGTTTCATTCCAGTTGATATTCATTCTGGAAGCAGTGTGGAGTTGCTGTGCAGCTCACGATCCGAAATGGACACACGTTTTAATCCCAAGTTCCTCTGTGGGAAAATATATTACTACTCCTACTAATAATAAGGCTATATATTACTACTACTACTAATAATAAGGCTAAACAGTTGTAAAACAAAGTACTGAGTTCAGTTCAGTGCTTCAGCTAGCTGCTAGCTGTTGTTGTCTGCCAGTTGAAAAGTACCGTGCTATGCTGCATTATGGGAAACAACCATGGAAACAAGTTTTTTTTATTTTTTTTAACAAACAAACATCGCGTTAACTGCGCCGAGAACAAAACAGCAGATCTACCAACTCTCAAGGCGTAGCAGGTGCGACGCGTTGTGAGTTTCTACATCTGCTGACTCCGCCCCCGTCCTTTTACTCAGGACGCGACACATCACTAGCGGAAGCGGACACACGGTACACCTCGCCCACCATACGAGACGACTACAGGTGACGACTAGCGAAGCAGATTTTTTGAGCAGATCCAAAAGTGACACGGGACGGTAAGTTCATGCTATCTCACAAATTAAATTATTGGAAGTCACTCGCTGCTGTCCTGCCGTTTGGAACTTGTCATAATTGAGCTTATGGTGGTGTTTTTGTGTGAGTTTTGATGACCGTTCGTTCGTGTTTTAGTTTAAAAAATGAATCACTTGAGTCGTCGTGTCGCTTTTCAAACAGTTGTAACTGTGTGCCTTTTTGGTAGCTTGGTTTAAGATGACATGCTCAATTTCAAACATTGATGCCTAAACTAAAATGATTTGTGTTTCTTAGAATTACATTAGTTACCCCTCTTGCTATTTGGTCTTGGTCTCAGTGTGTGTGTGTGTGTGTGTGTGTGTGTGTGTGTGTGTGTGTTATCTCTGCTGTAAGCTATAAGCTCACAACGTGTCTCATTGTGACGCTTTGGAGCTTGTAGAAAATACAAGACTGTCGCACAGAACGAGTGAAAATAGCAGATACACAAGCACACAACGCCTCGCACCGCGATCGGCTATTTTCACTAGTTTTATATCATTTTAAAATTGACAAATACAAAACAAATGGTTTGGACAAGGTTTGTACACAAATGTTTCACTTAAGTAAAAAGTATCAATACTTCAGTATCAGTACTGTAGAAATGCCATACTCTGTTACAAGTAAAAGTCTGCGATTCTACATTGAGTAAAAGTACAAAAGTATTTGTATCAAATTGCATTAAAGTAGAAACACTGACTCATTATCCAGAACGTCCTATTTCAAGTTTTCTAACTTAAAGCTTTGAAAAAAGTGGAGTAGAAGTAAAAGTACTGAAACTTCTACAACTTTAGTTGCATCCGTGGCAAAAAATTAGGTCATAGAAAGGTACAATATCCATTCATTTGAAATACTTAAATTTGTAGAGGCATACTGCAGCTATCACCAAGGCCGCCACTCCTCTGGCAGCTCCGGTTGTCAGTTTGACCCCTGAGAGTTCTCTCTCTCTCTCTCTCTCTCTCTCTCTCTCTCTCTCTCTCTCTCTCTCTCTCTCGTTACTGCCATCATGATAACACTACAAAATCCAACTACCTGTAGTCCAAAAAACTGTCTACAAAAAATATTTCCCTCTCTGTAGTCACAAAGCATGCATGTTTTGGAAATGAATTGGTAAAAATGTGTGGGAACCCATTGAATGTTGATCGCTCCCTAACGTCTTCCTCTCTGCTTCCTGTGTCCCTGCAGTACTACAGCTACCGCTACCTGAGAGCGTCCTGAGAGAAAGATGGATGTGACTATGTATGTGTGTGTGTGTGTGTGTGTGTGTGTGTGTGTGAGTGTGTGTGTGAGTGAGTGAGTGAGTGAGTGAGAATATTCATTAACTAGGTGGTGATTGCGACCGAAGGTCGTTGCGACCGAAGGTCGCATATACTCTGAAGAACCGTGTCGCTTGAGTGTCCTTCCTTCCTTCCTTCCTTCCTTCCTTCCTTCCTTCCTTCCGTATCCTCGTGACCGTCCTTCCGTATCCTCTGTGATGTCAGTGTGATGTCAGCGAGTTGTGACATCACTTCCTGTACAGGGCGGCTACACGAAATGTGGATAACACTATATATGGAGATAGTCCAGTCCATCATGTCATATGGGACTACCGTCATAGAAAGTAGCCATTGTTAGGCCGGAGTCATTGGCTGTCTAAACATGGAGATGTGGATAACACTATATATGGAGATAGTCTAGTCCAATATGTCATATGGGACTACCGTCATAGACAGTAGCCATTTTTAATCCGGAGTCAATGGCTGACTGTCTGTACAGGAAGTGATGTCACATGACATACTGTTTATGCCCATATATGAGTCCTAACATGGAGATGTGGATAACACTATATATGGAGATAGTCTAGTCCAATATGTCATATGGAACTACCGTCATAGACACAGCCATTGACTCCGGCCTAACAATGGCTACTGTCTATGACGGTAGTCCCATTATGACATGATGGACTGGACTATCTCCATATATAGTGTTCTCCACATTTCCATGTTTAGGCCCCATCGCTCACACCCTAGGTGGGGTTGGCGATAGGGCCTTTCTGTGTGGAGTTTGCATGTTCTCCCCGTGTCTCCTAGGGTTGATACCCTCACAAAAACATGAACAAACTCCCCCCAGAATGATAACAACTAGAATCGTCAGAGAAACACTGTGGTTGGCCAGATAGTCAAGAATTGACGCAACCTCGCCCTTTAGGGCAAGGTCGCATGTCACCCTAAGGTGTCTTACTAGTATTATCTTTCCCTTTTACAGAGAGAAGATAGAAGTGCCTGGGGCCACGGTCACAGGGATCAAGATCAGGGCCACCACTGTTATTGCAGTGGTGGCCCTGTTGCTTTTTGCCGTCTCCCTTGCCGTCTACCTGTACATGTGTAAGTATTTCAAATGAATTGATTGCGACCGAAGGTCGCATATACTCTGAAGAATCGTGTCGCTTGAGTGTCCTTCCTTCCTTCCTTCCGTATCCTCGTGACCGTCCTTCCGTATCCTCTTTGATGTCAGTGTGATGTCAGCGAGTTGTGACATCACTTCCTGTACGGGGCGGCTACACGAAATGTGGATAACACTATATATGGAGATAGTCCAGTCCATCATGTCATATGGGACTACCGTCATAGAAAGTAGCCATTGTTAGGCCGGAGTCATTGGCTGTCTAAACATGGAGATGTGGATAACACTATATATGGAGATAGTCTAGTCCAATATGTCATATGGGACTACCGTCATAGACAGTAGCCATTGTTAATCTGGAGTCAATGGCTGACTGTCTGTACAGGAAGTGATGTCACATGACATACTTTTTATGCCCATGTATGAGTCCTAACATGGAGATGTGGATAACACTATATATGGAGATAGTCTAGTTCAATATGTCATATGGAACTACCGTCATAGACACAACCATTGACTCCGGCCTAACAATGGCTACTGTCTATGACGGTAGTCCCATTATGACATGATGGACTGGACTATCTCCATATATAGTGTTCTCCACATTTCCATGTTTAGGCCCCATCGCTCACACCCTCGGTGGGGTTGGCGATAGGGCCTTTCTGTGTGGAGTTTGCATGTTCTCCCCGTGTCTCCTAGGGTTGATACCCTCACAAAAACATGAACAAACTCCCCCCAGAATGATAACAACTAGAATCGTCAGAGAAACACTGTGGTTGGCCAGATAGTCAAGAATTGGCGCGACCTCGCCCTTTAGGGCGAGGTCGCATGTCACCCTGAGGTGTCTTACTAGTATTGTACCTTTCTATGACCCAATTTGTGTGTCTTTGCCACGGATACAATTAAATGTTTGTATTTGTTTATTTCAGTTATGATCGGTGGCGGCCCTGCCCCTGCCCATGATAGCTGCAGTCTGCCAGCTATCGGAGATGTCTGTCTCCTCAACGAAACTGACCGCACCGCAGCTAACCACCTCAACTGTACGTAGACGTAGACGTTAACATGACCCCAAACAAGCATGGCGAAATATTCCATAAAGTGTTGCACTTTGCACCCCTACATCAACGTCCTATTGTGGAGTCCTTAGTGTTTAGCTGACCCAAAATGTATTTTCTCTCTACCCTCTTGATTCTAGAACAAAGAGATGGCAAGCTGGAGATCAGTGCGGTGGGCAGACATGGGCTGGAGGAAGAGTAGCGGAGGCTGCAGTTGTTGCTTGAAGAGCTGTTTTACCTGTACAAAATCGTTTTTTATTGTACAAATTAATTAATGTAATTTTATTAAAGATGTTACTTTGCTTGAGTATTTCCAGTTCTCAGTACTTCTACTCCACTACATCTCAGTAGATCTGCTATTTTTGAAAAATCGTGAGAATTTGTCCAAGTCTTTGAATATTTCAAATCCTTCTAAGGTTTTTTGAAAAAACAATGTTTCTATGTCAGTGGTGCTCAAACACAACCTTTTTGTGTGAAGGACCCCCAAAATGATATGTATTTGGCCATGGACCCAAAATATTTAGTTACATTTGAGTTACAAATGTTCGCTTAAGCTAGGTTAGGCTATCTGTCATTCAATGTTGTATGAGTTAAACAAGGATCTCAATGTAAAACAGCATTGGGCTTTCCTGAGCTTATCCTTTTAATTTACCTTTTTACCAGTGAACTGTATACTGTCATGAAAGTCTACCTTTTCCTATGCAAACTTCTAACCAGTTTAAATATAGGCCTGTCTTTAAAGTGGCAATCTTCAGTCTCCATAAAATGCAAGTTTACAAAAAGTGATTACAACTTATAAATATTGAGATTTTATTGTATTGATTTTTTTCCCTGTTTTTCCTTGTATTGATTTATTTCTACCTCAAAATGAAGAACATATTACTTTAACACACACATGATTTGTCAGGATACTGTACTTTTCTGTCTACACATGTTTGTTCTACTGAGTTCCATTCACATCTGTTAGCAGAGAGAATTGTAAACAGTTCAATAACATGCATTATATACGACTCCACACAATTAGTTATTATAATAATGCACTCACTTAGTAGACATTGGATGACATGCACATGACTAAAGCTATACATTTTGGGCCATATCTCAAACTCACTGTAGCAGGCGAACTAACTGTTGCCAACACAATGGTCTCTCATCAACAGGATGAAGGTAGTCTAGTGGGCTAAGAGTCAGACTTGCGTGTCAAGGGTTGGGGGTTCAATCCTTGCATTAGCCACTAAAATGTTGTCCTTTGCTAAAGCTCCAATGTTTTACCACGTTTAAATATAGGCCTATCTTTTAAGTGACTTCATAAAACTGCCAAAAAATTATTACAACTGAAAGATTTGATTGTTTTGATTTTGTTCCTTGGGTACTGGGGACTTGTTTCCACAGAGAGTTATATTTTAAACTTAATTAAAAATATCCATGAAATTAAAATATTATAGCTCACTCAAGCTACCCCTTAAATAACTTTAAAGGGATAAACAACCCAAGCTTATTTCTGCCTCAAAAGATAAATTATTGTCATGGGTCGTGGGGAAATTAGAATTCAATAGCATACTTATTATTACAAATCTAGTTGAGGTCTAGGCGCATCTAGTTTTTTATTTGTCAAATGTTTTTAAGTATAATAAACACAGTTGTGTATAAAGCAACAATTGCATTTCAATTCAACCTGAACTCTGCATTGTCGTCTAATTTTTCTTTAATTAATAACAATCACAATGAATCTGTTCACCCTTGCCGTGTTGCCAACACTGTAATGTAGGGTTCATGGACTCACATGTGCCTCACTGTGGCAGATAAGCCACATTACATGCTGTAACACCTCTAAAAAAGGTGGTACCACATTTCACTCAATTCACTCAATGGCACTACAGTGGTGCCACTGAGGCAGCCAACTGGTGACACTGCCAATCTCAAGTGCTAACCACTGTACAGTATATTCAAAGATTTGCACACATTTTCACGACTGGTGGGCGATATGGAAAGTAAAAAAATATCACAATAGTTTTCCAAGCGGTATCACGATACACGATCTTATCACGATTCTTTTTCATGTTGGTTTTTATGGTTGCGACCGTAGGTCGCACTTACTACAGAAAGCTGCTCGAGGTGTCCGTCCGTCCGTCCGTCCGTCCGTCACACACGTCACACGTCACACTTTTGCCCTGCTCATATCTCCGCAACCGTTGCCCCGATCCATGCCAGATTTTGCACACACACTCCTTACCTGCCAAACTACAACCTCCAAGGACCCCCGGAGCTCCAGGGACCCCCAGCTCCCTCGGGGACCCCCAAGTGTAAAAAATGAGCACATGTGCAAAAATTACCAAATGACCACCCCAACGGGGCTGCTCACGGGGCATTCCCGGGGACCACCCACTCCTGGTGCTCCAGAACGGATGCAAAAGTGGTGGCGCCCCCAGTGGAGGACCCCCTGCCACTGCAGCTCACATAAAATGCCGTAACTCGGGCTAGGAGCGACCGGGAGAGCCGGGGCCGGTACCTATTCGTCCGCCTTGGCGGCGCGGAGACCCCACCCATCATTTCTCACATGGCCCTCTAGCGCCACCATGAGGCCGATTCAGATTTTGCCCTAAAATCACGAAAATCACTACACAGTATGTCTACACTCATGTCATCAACATGGATCAGGAAGATTTTGGAAAAACACATTTTTGCTCTATTTGTGGAGATAAGTGACCTACGGTCGCTTATCTCCCGATTAGGGAGTCTTACTGGTTAGTAAAAGTTGAAGTTTATGGTTTAAAAAAAATGAAGTTAATCTACAGTACAACCACCTACTGTACAAGGAAACAAAAACTCAAAGAAAAAGGAGTAACAGACCATTTAGACCAGTGGTCCTCAAAGTGAGGTCCGGGGACTCTGGGTTCCTTTTGGGAGGTCTAAATTGATCCTTACAGGTATGTAACTGACAGTATACAAATGAAACCAAATGGACCCTTATGGGTCCAAGTGCTCCCATAGAGTTATAGAGTACTCCCTCCCCCTTCACTCTCTTGGAAGACTGGGTGAGACCATTTTATGGCGGGGGTGTTGCATTTTAAATCACCATACCTTGAGGACAATGGGTTGTGATTTTGCTTTAATTCTTCTTCTTACGGTTTATGCATAATTTGTAATCACAAATATATAAGTTACCGACAGAGGAGATTATAAGGAGTGGAACAGTCCAAAATGCCCCATTCCCTATTAAAACTGAGTGGTATGTCCCAAACAACTTCCCGTTTCCTCCTCCACTGTGGGCGCGCACACCACACTCCTGCTTCACACAACAACAACACAAGTGGCTGCTGTCTCCATTCCTCCGACCGGATTGTTTTTGCACAGTAAGTTTGGCATATTACTTGTATCTTAACTGTTTTCAATGAAGCAAAGAATCGGTGTTTTGTCCTTATGCTTGATGTACAATGTTGGTATACGTTTATTGTAATATGAACGGCAACTCATTGAGCTAAATATACATGTAGATGCGACAGACGTTGCGGTCCTTTTGTTAGTGTACTGTACACGCGGAACCGTAACTGTTCTGGGTCTGTTCTCAGACCTATAACCAATACATTATTTCGTATTTCGATGTGTTTGGATTGTGTTTTTCTAACCGGCGCCGATCTCGCGCCAAGAAAGGAGCACGAACAGACCAATTGTATTCATTGTAACTGAGTGGCGTCTCCAAGTCAGCCAATCAAATGCAATCTTATTGATGTCTTTGGTGACGCCTACCAAAGCATGAAGCCTAGTCTTGGCGACAGCATAAAAACACGGATGAAAGGGGTAATAATTTCATTGTTTGATCTGCTAAAGTCAGAAAAGTGTAATTATTAAGGATAGGGAAATAATGGTCTCTCTTGGCTTTCTATTCTGAAGTATGATGGTGAAGTTTGGACGTGTTTACAGTGACTAGATAAGTACCATTGTAGTCCAGCTGGTATCAGTATGCATTGTTATTGTTTGCAGGGTTCCCACGGTCATGAAATTCCTGGAAATATTTTGAAATTAGATAAATATTTTTCCAGTACTGGAAACGTTTTGGAATTGATCAAAGGTCCTGGAAGGTCCTGGAAAAAACAGCTATGCATTTTCTTTGGTTATTGATTTTTTTCAAATTAAATGACAAGTTAAACATTGGCCAAATTGTCAAATATTAGAGGCAGAAATTGTGAAAATAGCCGATCTACATGCTCTTGTGAGCATGTACATCTGCTATTTTCTTACTGCTCGTCAGGGTGGGGGTCCCCAGTTAAAATATGATTATTTCGGGGGTCACAGCCCGAAAAGGTTGAGAACCACTGGCATACACTACCTGTCTTTGGGTATTGCGCATAGGAGTAAGTGTTGTTATTGAGCTGAATTATTGTTATATAGTCCTAGAAATTGGGTTAAATATTGTGGAAACGTTTTGGAAATTAATTGGTAAAAATGTGTGGGAACCCTGTGTTTGGTTAATACACTGATATTTTAGGAAGTTAAGATAATTAACTAGATTTGTTTCACAGTGCAATGCAGTTTTCCATCTAAGATGTTGCTGTTTCCTTTTTTCCCCCTTTTGTAGAATTTGAATAGGGAAAAGTGTATATTTTCAAGCTTTGATCTTCTAGGGCAGCTTTTTTCAGCTTGTAAATCACCTAGTATGTTTTTTAGCACAATATAATTGGTCTATAGTGGGAAATGAGTTTGTCAAATTATAGTACAAGTACAACTGGATCGACTCTTAACAGTGTTCGAATATTGTACCCTCTACAATGCTGTTTCCCAAACAGTGGGCTGTGACCCATTTGTGGGCCGTGGATACATTTTATGGGTCCCTTAATTGTTAACTACATTTTGATTTAAATTATAGTCTCAAAACATTTTAAGTATATTCATGAACAAATGAATTAAAGCAATCTAAGAAATTCCATATTTTAGAAAACAAATGTAGATCAGCTATTTTTACTACTTTGACACAAGTACACAACGCAGCGCAAAGCATTGTGGTGTGAGCTTGTAGATCTGCTGTTTTCACTTGTTTGGGTCCTGAGCAAACATCACATTTTTCTCTTTTGGGAAACGTTTGGGAACCACTGTTCTACACTTCATGTACTTTATTTTTATCCCATTTATTTGCATTGGAATTAATTTTCAACGACAGGGTTGAATACTCTACAGTGCAGGAAATTGTTCGAGGTGTGTCAGGCACTCTGCTATGTCTCTCCACTCGTTTTGTCAGAGGACTATAAAGAGATCTGGAATTACCCAAATTGTGTTGGAGCCATTGATGGGAAACATGTCATAATTGAAGCCCCCCAAAACTCTGGCTCATTATTTTATGATTATAAAGGCTCCTTCTCAATTGTCCTACTGGCTGTGGTTGATGCCAGGTATTTCATTTCCATTTAATTTCATCTTTATTTATTTCATTTATGGATTACATACATCCTTTTTTTTTCTTCTTTTTTGTCATATTCCATACAGGTATCGTTTCAGAATTATTGATGTCGGTGCTTATGGAAAGAGCTCTGATGGAGGTATACTGGCATCCTCAAGGGTGGTAAGGCTCTTTTCCACAATGCACTAGACCTTCCACCAGACACACCTCTTCCAAGAGCTACAAAACCAATGCCCAACGTGTTTGTGGGAGATGAAGCATTTCCACTGCTCAGGTTTGTTTCATGTGACTTGTCACTTGATCCACGCTTGACTTAATCCATGTTGACACTTTGAAGGTGCATTGTTTTGCTTCTAAATTGATGATAATACAATGATCTGTGTGTATCTAGGAACCTGATGAGGCCATTTGCTAAGCCATCCTCTGGGCCGCTGTCATTGAAGTACAGGATCCTCAACTACAGACTGTCTCGAGCCCAGAGGATGGTGAGGTGTACATTTGGCATCCTTGCTAAACAGTAGCGTGTGTACACGAGAGTCCTCTGTGTGTCACCTTAGGTGAGGCACCACAATTTAATCAAGGCCAAAAGCTTTCTTGTGGTCATAGTTAGGTACTGTACCTTTTCCTATGCAAACTTCTAATAAAGTATGCAATTAATGAATCAAAGAGGTTGCAGAGGATGTGGTGAAGGCAACGTGTATTTTACACAACTACCTCCACTGGCACTGTGTTGATGTTGATGAGCAACACCCCAACATCACAGACACCAGTGCTGAGGCTAGGCCAAGTTAACACCGACGACAGCTCAACTGAAGCTCTGGATCTCAGAGAATACTTTGCGAATTACTTCTCCTCATTTTTCAATCTTAATTAATTGTCACATTTTCTTTTCTATAGCCTAGTCTGAGTCATAAGGGGATTTACTCCAAGTACTGTATGGGTAATTGTGTATGCAGATGTAGTTTGTCTCCCATTCCCACAGTATCTTTGTAATAGAGGGGTTAAATGGAGAGTATTATTTTGGATTAATATATTTATTTTCTTGGGAGAGTTTTCACAATAGGCTACGTTGGCTACTAGTAAGACGCCTAAGGGTGAACAGGTGAGGTCGCGCCGTCTGTCTGAGATCCATGTAGTATATGGGTATACGTTACATTCAACTGTACATCTGTTGCTATGACACCTGCTTTTCCATCCTTGTACCCAGGGCCCAGAATTAGGTGCGACACACCTGCACTTGATTAACTCATTCTGTGCCAGATGCCAAAATGGCTCCAAGGTAGCTGTGCCGAGATTTTGTATGTTTTTCTTTACTATGCAATGAAAAAAAAATATTTTTTTTTTATTATTTTTTCCCCCACAGAAACAGACACAGTTGTTGTGATTCAGTGGCAAAAATAATTTTGGCAATCGGACAAATGGTTCCAGAGATAGAGCTGTTTGAATGAAAAAAAGTGTCCATCCACTAGAATGGACACACATGAACACACATTTTCTCAATCAGCTAAACGAGGGAGCGAACACACAAACAGAGAAAAGCATCTCTCTGATCTCAGGTCATTTTGACATCTTTAGAAAAAAAAAATGTTTTTTTTTTTTTTTTTTTTTTTTCTATGTAAAAAACACAAAAACCGTCATAAACCGTCATTGGCACACAGGGCTATTGGAAAAAAAAAACGTCATAAGCAGTCATTGGCACAGAATGAGTTACCCAAATATCCCTCCACAAATCAGATTATGTTTTTGTCATATCATTCCTAGGTTGCGCAGACCTGCAGCCAACAGGGACATGGCTGCAGTATGGGACGGCCCTTTGAGACCTCTGTACCCAGGGTATACAAGCCACTATTGATAACACTGTACTTTCTACCTAGTTCTGCTGCTTTAACACCCAAATATCCATAAGTAAAGGTTTATCTCACATCATCCTAGGTTGTGGACACCTTTGCATTGCCTTCAAGTTCCTCATAGTCGAGGACCCACATGGCCAAAAGCTCAAAGAAAAGAGGGGTACCTGTGATTTTCTGCCGTACTTTTTATTTCAGTTGACCCCTTTACAAGGCCTTCCAGTGCCCCCCCAAATACATCCAGAGCTATAGATCCCATAACCCGGCCTTCCAGTGCTCCACCATCTACATCCCAGGCTGTGGATCCGTTTGCCAGGTGCCTACTGTAGATCCCTCAAAACCAAGCTACAGTCAGCTCAGAATAGATTGACCCTGGAGCATAAAATCTGATCAGATGTGGCGTGGTCCCCATATTTAAATTAAATGATTTACACAGGTAAACAAAGTGCACAATTAGTTTGACCAGAGCCAGTATAGCAGATGTGAGCCAGCCTGTTAGCTTTTAATAGTAAAGTGGGCAAGGAATCATTTGCTTACATAGGAGCCACACATGGAATGACCTGCAAACCAGTACTGTAAACCATGAGGTTTTATTGCTTTTCAAACAATCTAATCTAACCATCCAACCCTCTACCAGCAAACGTCCACGACTGGGGGAAAAAAACAACTGGAGATGACGGAGTACCACAAGGGACTGCTTGAGGCTGTGAACAAAACACCAGACGAGGATGAATATTTTTTTTCTGAGCTTGGTCTCTGCCTGCAAAACAATGACTCCAAGCAACAGGGCACAATTAATATTATGCAGTTGGCTGCTGAATGTGGGTCCTCAGTGGTCGACAGGGACACTGAGGACCCATACTAATAATAAAAATAAAATAAAAACATGTTCTTGGGCAAGCTGTCTTTGTTATACCTTTCATTATGTACCTCTGTTGACGAGACACATGTAACTATAATTATAAACCAAGGCAAGGCATGGCTAGTTTATGTGTATAGCACACAAAAGGCCATTCAAAGTGCTTTACATAAGGCAAACTGCAGTTTGAATTTATATAACTGGTGTTAACTTCGACATGCAGAGTGACTACAGGGGGTCACTGTGGTGAGGCTGGTCGACGGTTCGAGGCTCCATAAAGCAGACGGGCCCATTTTTGGGTATTTTATTTACCTCTCCAACACACAGACAGTGCAAAAGTCAGCGACAGGTACGAACATAAATAACACTGGCCAAAAGTAAATGTTCCAAAATTAGGAAACCGAAATTACTTCAAATCACTTGAAACTAACTTAAAGAGGCGGTGCCATAGATTTGTACTTTTTCTGTTTTTCATGTCTAGGAGGTTGACAGTACTTCATTAGACCCCTCGGTGTGGTTGTTATGAGCAATTATGTATTCCATTTGTATTTGTTTTTGTTTTTTTCCTGGAGGTGTGGATAACTTCAGCTGGGTCACCCACCATGACAACCTGGCATACACACGTGGGTGTACACTGACGATCCAGGAAGGAGATCTGTTTGTTTACAAACGGTCGCGAAAACTAAAATCCTAACCCGGGGCCGACCATCACGGCATAGTGTCGCCGTGAAGACAAGCTGATCTCGGCCTCCTCGGCGTTATTTGCACCTTATTTTGAGATAAAGCCGTTTTTATGTTTCAGTATAGAATAGGAGTCAATGGATAATGGCCGCTCTCGGTTGCTTCTGGCTGCGTTGCGTCATGACGTATGCAGTTTTTTCTTTCACCAGCACCCGTAGCAAGCGTCTGAGATGCGGGTTACCATGGAAACCTTATCTCGTCTGTGAACGTGTTTGGCTACCAAGAGCAGCCAAACTGTTAATGAACTGATGGGTGTGGCCGCTTAAGAACATCATTTGAACCTTTTTTTTTTGTCTGAAAAAGAATCTTCCTTCTAGTATAATCATAATAGCTGATAATCATGTTTTAGAGGGGGGAAATCATGGCACCCCATCTTTAAGAAAAACAACAAAACAGGAACTTGAGACACTGCTATAAGGCTATGCCTCCATGAGGCCCCTGGCAGCTCTCCCCTGATGCTGTCTCTCACTAGCCTCAAGCCAGCACTGAACTCCCCTCACCTGCAGCATGCCTGCTCTTAAACCGGTGGGGCAAACCAAACACCAATTAAGTAAATTGCATCAATCAGCTCAAACGAGGCCAACCACGGCCCATGAGTTGATCTACAATTGCCTATGCTTCTTTAACATATTTTCAATAACTATAATTCAATATATATTTCAGGCACCAAACACATACAATAAATAAATACAAAATAACCAGAACAGACACCCCTCCTCCTGTACAGTGCTTGGCCCATTCCAATCAACAGGATTGCCAGCACTGCAGAGGAGAGACAGGCGACCAACACATCATTTAACTTCAGTGACAATGAACCCACATACACATTTAAATTACTTAAACATGTCTTTGTACAAATATATGCAACACAATTGAGGGTTAGGTTAGGGAGTGAAGACTTCAATATATTGTCCTAGGCCAAGTCAAGGCCTAAGATGCAGTATAGAGAAAAGTGCTTTCGCCATCTTGTTTTTAAAAAGAAAGAATGTTGCAATTTTAAATTGGGCTGGTTCCCCTAGTTCATAAAATCCTACAGGTCATCTTGTAGTCCTGTCCTGTGGGTTTTATGTGTGAGACTGTGCATGGCACGATGGTCAAATTTCGTGAGCCAGAAGTGTTCTTATTTCTGACCGCATACCAATGGCTTTCAGATTTATACATTGTTCATAACTAACAACCCTATTCTCCCCCAATAATAGATTACAGTTATTGTCCACGACATTGCAAGCGGCGCGAAGGCCAGCGGACCTTGGTCCTGCTCTTCGCGCCCGAGCGCCGCAGGCGCGAGTGCCCGCGAAGAGCGGGCCAGGGAAAGAGTTACGAAGCCGTGGTGAATGTAATCGTTCTATTTATGCCCAGGCCGTAAGGCCTGGGCAAGCGCACGATAAACGCCATGATAATTTACTTACTTACAATAAGCAGATAAACCATCACAAGAATAAACCAGATAATGTGTCAGTACATCAACAGCAATTCAACAGTAGCAATAGCTATTCAACAACAGCAATAGCTATTCACTTTACATTTCAATAGATCTCCTTGGAGACTAAGCATAGTGGTCCTGACTTATCACACCTTGGGTGAGAAAGACCTCTGATGGCCCATCAGGACACTTGTCCTATTGTTCCCTCCAGGTGTGAGATGTGTTGATGATTCTGCTGAGTTTCTATCTGCCTACTGCTCTAGGGACATTAGTCTCCCCTTCATGTTCAGTCCCGCTGGAAACATTGTGTCTAATTTGTCTATCCACCGTCTCTCACAGAATCTCCTTTGACCCATTGTCCAATGTGGGTTATGTTCTAGCCCGGTCACAGAAAGGGCTTCTATCCCATGTGTCCTAAAGTGTCGTACAATCACTAATGTCTTTTGTTTGTCATTATTAATATTGTACTTGTGTTGGTTAATTCTATCTGCTATCGTATTACCTGTCTCTCCTACATATTGTAGGTTGCATTTGCTGCATGTGATCAGGTAGACCGAGTTGGTTGTGTTCTGGTGTATGTTCTGCTTTATTTCATATACTATTTTTGTAGTTTTACTTTTCACCAGCCTTTTGGGTTGAAAATATTCTGGTACGCGTGGTGGTCTGTTTGAATCCGCCAGTCTGCTTTTAACCAAATAATCCTTGAGATTTTTGTTCTTTCTGAAGGCAGATTTGATTGTAAAGCCCTCCAATAGGCCCTCTGCTCTGTTCTCGAAGTTTCTTTTCAATCTGGTGTTTGCTATTCTACTCTGTGTAGAGAAGGTTGTTACGAGGGCAATTTTTGGCCTTTCGTCCCTCTCTCTTATCTGTTGGAAGGTATCATATGCTTTTCTCAGAAAGGTTCGTGAGTATCCCCTGTGTCTCAATGCGCTAAAAAGTGTTTTACAGGCTATTTTAAAGTCACTGACCTGAGTACAGATCCTTTTAAATCTTAAGAGTTGTGACTTTACTATTCCTGTGTAACAATGAGCCGGATGAAAGGATGTCTTGTGTAAGAGTGCATGTGTGTCTGTGGGTTTAAAAAAGACTTTCAGATCCAGCTTTTGGCTAGTTCCAAACTCTGGTCCCTTGAACACTGTTACGTCCAAGAAATCTATTTTCTCTGCACTCAGTACGTACTTGATTGTGATTGACCTGTGGTGTGTGTTCAAAGTGTTGATAAACTCTTTGAAGTCCTCTTCACTATAAGGCCAAATCCCAAAAATGTCATCCAGGAATCTATAATAGTGGTTGTTGCCTGCATTTTTGTAGGGCTGTGTGCTCCCAAAGGCTCATATAAATGTTGGCAAAACTGGGGGCAAATCTTTTACCCATGGCCGTGCCCTTTATCTGGAGATAATACTTGTTGTTAAATTCGAAATCATTCTGCGTTAGATTTAGTTCTAGCAATTCCAGCAGTTCTTCATCTGGTCTGCTGCTATCTGGGTACTTTTGGCACGTTTCTCTCACCGCTTGCAATCCAGCCTCAGTTTCAATGTTTGTGTATAATGAATCTATATCAATCGAGAAAAGAAAGGCATCCTGTGGAATTGAAATGCTCTTGATTTTCTCCAAAAAATGATATGTATCCTTAATATAGCTGGGATGTCTGGTTGAGAGCGGTTGGAGAAAGTGTTCTATGTACTCAGCGGTGTGATACGTTTCACTAGAACAATCACTTACAATTGGTCTCCCAGGGGGTACTTGGTACGGTACAGTCCAGTTTTCCGGACTCTTGTGTATCTTTGGCAATAAGTAAAACACTCTAGGTCTAGGTGTGTCTTGACCCAGTAAATAGGTCTCTTGTTTTGCATTAATGTGTCTCTTTCTCCTCAGTCTCTGTATAATGTCCTTGGCTTTGATGGCCGTCTGTTTGTAAATCGGCTCTTCTAGTTGTCTGTAATGATCAGGGTTGCTGAGCTGCCGTTCACCCTCCAGCAGATATTGATGTCTGTCCATCAAAACAATGCACAACCCTTTGTCTGCTGGCTTTATAACTATGTCTCTGTTATTCGCTAATGATCTAAGTGCAGCTACTTGTAATTTCGTCAGATTGTCTTTTTCCCTAAAGTGTGCTGGGATACTGTCAATACAAATTTGGTCAGCTGTAATCAGCTGTTTTAGGCTGTTTGGGAGAATCCCGGTTGCGGGTTCCCAATTTGATTTTGGCTGGAAGGGTGGGATTTGCTCCTCGTCTCCTACCCCAAAGTGGGTAGCCAATTTCAGCCTTCTGTGAAATATTGCCATGTCTTTCTTGAGAGTTTTGGTTTGGTTTTTGTAAATGTCTAGCGTAGGTACAAATGAGAGCCCCATTTCTAACAATTCCCTTTCATGTTGATTCGGCTGGAAATAGTTGGATAAATTAAAGAGGTTACTCATTTTATCCGTATCTAGCCCCGTTTGATTTTGGCTTGTGGGGCTGTCTAGTTTAAACAGGCTAACCAATGGGTCAGCATATGTTCGCCTGTCTTGTCCTTCCAGTGGATAAGAGCGTCATCAGTTTCGAAATCCCTTTCATCTAATTTGGGAATGAAATGAGCTTTTTCTATCTCCATGTTTAAGTTTTCTAGAATCATTTTTTCCCCATGGTGTAGTCTATCTGAATAGTTAATTAGTGGCATGTGTATCTTGGCATGTGGGAACGTTTCCTGGGCCTTTGTGAAAATTGTTGCAATGCTTTTCTTACCTGAGACAGTGGTCCCTGCCTCCTTGTTGTTGATTCCGAGTGAAATAATGCAGTGCGCTACTTCCGTGTGGATTCTTGTTCTCTTCAGTAATTCCACTGCGTTGGTGAACTTCATTCCTGAATAGGACTCGATTTGTAAATCCTTTCGTGAAAAGGCCGGCATCCTAGCGAGGTTTGAGTCTCCAAAGATGAGTATTCTTCTGTCTGGTCGTAGTGCCCAGTGGTTTGTGCTCCCTTTCTTCCCTTTTCGGTGGTATCCTGGTTTCTTTAGTTGTTCCATTCTTCTCTCTGATCGTCTGTGATTGGTGTTGTTTTCTGCGGCGGGGCCCGTGCTTTCCCTTGGATCCTGGTCTGTTTCCTGTGGTCTTCTTGGGCAGGTTCTTCTGTTGGTTCTCTGTGGTTGTGGTGTGTTCTCTGGAGTCCTTCTTTCTTCGGTGTCCTGGCTTGGTTCCATGGTGATTAAATCCGGGTCTTCTTGTCGGCTATTTCTTTTCTTCTTTTGTTTCTTCTGAGGAGGATTTTTTGGTGGTTGTCTCGTCAGGTCTGGGAAATCCTCCTGCGATAAGTGGTGCAGTTGTACTGCTGTTGTCCTTCTTCTGGTTGGTCTTGGAACTGTAGGAGAAGGGGGGGAGGGGGAACTGGAAGGAGGCAAGGGTAGGGAGGGAGACACTGGGACTGGAAGGGGAGAAGGGGGGGATGGGTTTGTAGGAAGGGAGGGTGGTGTGTGTGTGTTCTCTGTTGTTTCTAACATCTCTGTGACTATTTCTCGGGCCTTGTTTATTGCGGTTTCTTTCAGTCTTTTACCTAGATTTTTCTTTGCCCACTTGCTAGCTATCAAAAATGCTTTGTTTCCGTCTGTTAAGCAGAGGGCTAGCTCTTCTTTTGTGGTTCTGATTAGATCTGTGTAATGTTCTCCCAGCATTATCAGCGTTGTACTGCACCAGTTCCTAGCATTCCCTTCTAGCCCAAGTGTTGTTTGTGGTGATGGCTGTGCTGGTTTGATTAAATTAATTAATTCTTGTGTTTTTCTAATGATGCCTATTGGTGGTCTGCCAGAATCAGTTACATTCTGCAGATGGTGTGTTGCGGTTATCAATTTGTTCATTACTCTAATTGTCTTCCTAAATGTATCACTTTCTGCAGTGTTTGTGTGGTTGTGTGTGTGTGTGTTGTTCCTCACCCTACTCACCTGTTCGTGTCTGTTTGGTCTGTTGTCCCATCGGGGAGGCCGCTGTTGGGACTCAGGTTCCCTCCAACGTCCCACTCCTCTGGGCCGATGGCCTGTTCCCTGAGGGTGCCCTCTGGGTCTGTGGTCTGTTCTGATCTACAATTGCCTATGCTTCTTTAACATATTTTCAATAACTATAATTCAATATATATTTCAGGCACCAAACACATACAATAAATAAATACAAAATAACCAGAACAGACACCCCTCCTCCTGTACAGTGCTTGGCCCATTCCAATCAACAGGATTGCCAGCACTGCAGAGGAGAGACAGGCGACCAACACATCATTTAACTTCAGTGACAATGAACCCACATACACATTTAAATTACTTAAACATGTCTTTGTACAAATATATGCAACACAATTGAACAGTTCCTTCCAATCCAGCTGGTTGTCAATTGATCAGGTTGACTCAGCTGTGAGGTGTGTGTGTGTGTGTGTGTGTGTGTGTGTGTGTGTGTGTGTGTGTGTGTGTGTGTGTGTGTGTGTGTGTGTGTGTGTGTTAGGGCATTCACCAAATATTTGAATATTCAAATATTCGAATAACAAAGTCACTATTCGACACCACTAAGTCGAATATTCGGTTATTTATATATATATTTTTTATTGTTTTCTCTTTAAAATCTATAGTTTATAAAGCTTGGCTAGATAGGAAGTCGTAAGAATGAGCTGTCAATGCCCCTGGTGGATGAATTTGTTAATACTCTATACCAGGGCTTCTCAAACCTGTTTAGGCTGTGACCCCCAAAATAAACATATTTGAACCCCCACCCTGACAAGCACTTGGAATTGTAGGCATTACATTTAATGTGACTCAGTTCCGCAGATAAATACTGTGAAAATAGCAGATCTACATGCTCACAACGCCTCGCGTCGTGAGGCGTTGTGCTCGCCTCTTGCTTACTTCATATTTGACAGTTTGGCCAGTCCTGTTGAATATTCGACTCTTCGAATACTTTGAGGTTGAATAATTCGAATAGTAAAAATCACTATTCATGAATGCCCTAGTGTGTGTGTGTGTGTGTGTGTGTGTGTGTGTGTGTGTGTGTGTGTGTGTGCCCGGTCCTTGATTGTGTGTGTATGCATGTACAGGGCACGGCTGCCCCGTGACAGGCACCAAGAGTAGGGATGACCCGATCACGTTTTTTTTGCTCCCGATCCGATACCGATCAAATATTATTGCTTCCGATTCGATCCCGATCTTTCCCGATCCGATCTTTTGGCAAGGCATTAAGAAAAAAAAAATCTATTCATTCTATCACTTAGTGCAGCACTGAATCAACAAATTAAAAACAAAGCTTATGAGTAGTGTACCACAAAATAACCATGCAAACTAAATCAAATTAAGAGCAGAATAGTGCAATAAGAACATCATTCTATTACTTTTTTTTACAAAACGAAACAAAACAAAATATTACATTTAAATATCCTGTGTTGAACAAACTAAAATATGTCTAAAACCTCAGAAAACTTCTTCATAATCACATATAGGGGCCTATAACTGTCTCCAGCCACACGTCACAAATGTTGTTGTATGCCAGGGTTCCCCAATTAGTTTTCGCCAAGGGCCGAATTATGTCTAGGGTACCAAGCCGAGGGCCACCACGCGGGTGGCGACGGCGGCGTTCCTGCTACTCCAGCGACAATTCAGATATAAGCCTACTAGTGCAGTGTTTCTCAAGCATTGTGCAGCGGACCTTTGGTGTGGCCTTTGAAATTTGGCAGTAAAGTCACGATTTAAGGACTTTTAAAACCTGCTTAATACCTAAAAAAAAAAAAAAATAGACCATTACAGCATCAAAAATAATCAACAAACTATATAAAAACTGGTAAAACATTGGCCATTTTTAAAGTTGAAACAAAATAAGTTAAGAACCAATTAACCAGTCTGCTTGAAAAGTATGCATCTGTAGCTGCTAGTTGACAGTGCAGAGAGACATAATTGCCTTCCTTTGATCCATTAACAAGGGGCCCGTTACTACTTATTGGCATCAGCTGCCAGCTGGACACAGAGTCTGACACAATCACCTCCCCTCTGCAGGGCTCTGTGTCTGTCTCATTTCTCCAAAAGCCCTTGAATATGATTGAAAATGATTAAGGATTACTGTGATTATGGTAAGCTTACGTTTCGCATTCACCTTACCTGTAACTTTCACTACTCCCAGAAAATATTTTTTTCCGATCTTATAAAAATGACCATATCGGCGGCCGATCCGATCACGTGATCGGGATCGGGCAACACTAACCAAGAGTGTGTGATTTTTTATATATTCTTTTACATTAAACACTTGAACCCTAGCATCCCTAGACTGGAAACTTTAGACAAAAATAGCACATCTACAAGCTCACGTGACTATGTAGATCAGGTATTTTTAGCACAGACTAGTGTATAGTCAAAAACAGCAGACCAAGTACAGAAGTTTACCATGTATTGAGGGTTTTATTTAAGTGGTTAAATGAATTCAACATACCTGTATACTGAAGATAGTGCTGTCAAACAAGTCAAGGACTATCTATGAATAAGTTTAATCTGCATCTATATTGTATACAACATGTAGTGGGGTGTCGCTGCTTCATTTTTGCTACTTGACGTAACTAAGTGTTCAGTCTTTTGCTCCCCCAAGACTTGGGGAGCAAAAATCTGATGGAGACAAGGCTTAAAGAGGTGGTGCCATAGTTTTGTACTTTTTCTGTTTTTCATGCGTCTAGGAGGTTGAAAGTACCTCATTAGACCCCCTGGTGTGGTTTTTATGAGCAATTATTTATTGACTTGGTATTTGTTTGTTTTCTCTTGGAGGCTGCCACCTCTGGTCAAAAGTGTCAGTTAAAAAACACAGATAAGATGACATCACAGAATCAACTCCTCCCCTAATTGCCATTCACCCAACATTGTGGGGTGTGGCTAACTCAGCTAGGTCACCACCCACCATGACATCCATGCATACTTAATGAACTGGGGGTGTGGCCACATAAAAACCCAATTTTAACTCTTTCTGTATACTTTTTTGGAAAAAATCTTCCTCCTAGTATAATCATAATACCTGATAATCATGTTTTAGAGGGGGGAAATATCATGGCACCACCTCTTTAATCAAGTCCAGTGGTATTTACTACATTTTCTAAAACGGTTAGTCCCAATACTTCTGATTGTCTAGTTTCTGATTAGACCAGTGTTTAAATCACACGATAATCCACAACCTGCAGGTTATATCAAACCCAGGTGTGCTATTTCTTTCCACAGTGTTGTGCAGCTTAACTAGGGAAGGGAGCGCTTGATTTTCTACAAAACCCGGCCGTGCTAGCCTGATTTCAGCTTGAGTCTGACATTGTCCCCATTGTAAGAGATTTCAAAGAGGAAGGGATTTGAAATGTGAAATTTCCAATCACAAGAGATCTGGTGGGAGGGGTTGTGTTTGACTTGTGTGTACACAAAAATATGCCCCCTTCCCCCTCCCCTCTATGACAGGCATCAAACAGGTTGTTGTCTTTGATGTTTCATTGATTAGAGAGATCACCAACAAGCTATTGACACTTGTATGGCTCAATCAATTACCGCAGTTCACCACCCCTTTGAAGTTCAAAGGGAGCAATTAAGAGCTCTGGCTGAGTTCCCCCTTCTGATTTGCTTGTTAGACCCACCCCCTCCTCCGAATTGCATTGATTTAATTGGTTTGGTACTGAAGAAACCAAAGAAACTTCAGCGCCATATGACAACACCAGACCAAGAGAACCAGTCCGCTCAGAAAGTGGGCTGGAGCCAGGCAACGGCCGTGCGGGTGCTTCTAAGCACCGCCCACATGCATAGGACAGTGACTGAATGGCTCTGGGCGGGGCAAGTCTGACATGAAGTGTCTCTGTCCGGGAGATTTTTTTTTTTTTTGGTGTGTGGTGGGGGGCACAGACTGCATACAATAAATACAGTAAGTTTTCATCTCGCAACAGATAACTTTCTTTTGGTGAGTAGCTAATTTTTTTTTGTTATTTTTGGACCAGACGAGAGGGAGCTTTGCCTTTGTCAGACGGATGTAGAGTAACATAGCGTTAAGGAGAACTCCCCTAACGCTATGGACTAGAGCTTAGTGTGAGCTCACATGTTAAGTTCAATTTCTAAATCCTATCCATTTCCTTGTTTGTGGATACTTGTTATCTGCAACCATTACAATTTAGTAAAACAATTCTATTGTCCTGGAACTTGATAAATCGATCAAGCAACGCAATGCTCACCCTAAACTGAATGGCCACTAGGATAATAGTAAGCATTGTCATCATAACACCTAAATCTTGCACAGTTAATCAGCAACAGTTCTTTTTTTTTTTTTTTTTTACACCATGAATATACTGTACTGTTTATACAGTTTGTCTGGTGAAGTAAACACAGAGAAAATTATTCAAAGGTTATTGAGCCCAGACCACAAGGGAGGAATTAACATGACTTAACTAGAACTACCGGTAATCCCATTTAGCGCCACTATCAGGCTGATTTTTTCAAACACTTAATTCCGATACTTTTACTTATACTCCACTACATCTCGGATCCAGATCAGTATGGGAGAATTTATCTAAAAAACAAATATTACAACTTTACTCCTCTATAATTATTTGTTTATTTACTAGTTACTTTGCACGTATAAATTATATGTTATAATATTACAAAACACACATTAACCACGGATGAAAATAGCCGCTATCACCGTGTCCATTCACTGCAGCGACTCTTTCTTCACCTACTCAAACAATTAAGCAAACAAACTAAACAACAAACAAAGTAAAGAATTAAAGGAGGCGAATTGCATGTATGATCAGTCCCCGGCTGCCTCTGCCTCTCTCTTATCACCCCCATATTCACCTTTCATTGCTGCCAATCCCTCTTCTGGTCTTTGAAGTAACTCAAGTGAAGGAGCTTTTCACCTGTGTGGGTCCTCATGTGTGAATTTGATGAAATAATTGACTAAAGCCTTTGCCACACACTGTACTAATAAAGGGGTTTTCCCTTGTATGCGTCCTCATGTGTCTTTTCAGACAGTTGCGATTAAAACCTTTGCCACAAACTGTGCAAGTAAAGGGTTTTTCCCCAGTATGAATCATTGTGTGTCTCTTGCAATCTCGCTTATGATTAAACATTTGTTCACAATGTGTACAACTAAACGTTTCTTCCCTGCGTGGGGTTGTTTTGATGAGTTTAGGTCATGTGGCAGCTTTTGGCGTAATGTGTGGCCCTGGGTTTTCAGTTGGATTACAGCCGAATGATCTTCCTTGGTCTTGCACCCATAACTGTCTTCAGTATCGGATTCAGACGAGTATGAAGAGAGGAGCTGGTCATCACTAGTTGGTTATGGTGTTCCACGGTGCTCTGTATCACAGCGTGTTTTCATGAGTTGAGTCGAGGTGCTGGTTACAGGCTCTGTCTCTCTTTTTTCACCACCATGTTCACTTTTCACTGCTGCCAATCCCTCTTCTGGTCTTTGAAGTAACTCATGTAACTCCTGTAACTTAATCTTTAGAGGCCCCGGTTCCTCCTTGACCAGTTATTCTCCTGCTGTTCAGTGGAAATATTCTCCCTACACAAAGCTTGTGGTGTTCCAAAGACCTTTACATCAGCATATTCTGTGTGTACTCCTGAGGTGATTGTTACAGGCACTGTCTCTCTGTTTTCACCATCATCTTCACGTTTCACTGCTAGTAATGTCAACCCCTCGTCTGGTCTTAGAAGTATCTCCTCTTTTTCCTCTTTAATCTGTGGAGGCTGTGGTTCCTCCTGGACCAGACTGGAGTTAATGTTCTGCTGTCCAGGGTAAACCCCCTCTTTAAACACAGGAAGGTGCAAAATGTCTAGACAAAAGATGAAATGAAACGGACCCATTAAATGCTTGAAATGTACATGTCCATGTGATTTTACCTATTTTGCTTTGGTATTGTTATGAACCTGCTGTTGGAACCACATCTGACGGTTTTGATCAAGGTTGTTTCTTGTGTGAGCTTGGCTCTGGTCCATAGCGTTAGAAGAGTTCTCCTTAACGCTATATTACTCTACATCCGTCTGGCTGAGGCAAAGCCTGCACTCCCCCTCGTCTGGTTCAAAAATAACAAAAACTGTTTAGCTACTTACCAACACAAAGGTATATGTGGCGAGTTGAAAGCTTACTGTACTCAGTGAACGCAATCTGGGCCCCCCACCACACGCCTAATGTGGCCACGTGGTGCTTTTCCGATGGCCGGAAAATCCGACGGCACGGAGATTCGATAATAATAATAATAATAATAATGCATTTTATTTAAAGGCGCCTTTCAGGACACTCAAGGTCGCCGTACAGTTTAAAAGAGAGGCAAAGCATAAAAAAGACAATCAGTTAAAAACAGGCAAAGTATACATCAACAACAAAACACAGTAAAATCAATACAATCAGAACACTGAAATAAAGCAAATAATACATCAATATGTCAAGTAGTACTGGGGGAGTGAGTGTAGGTATACAGATACACGGGTGTTGTGGGAATTTTAGAGTGAGTATGCCAATTTGAACAGGTGGGTTTTGAGTTGGGTTTTGAAAGTGGTTATGGAGTCAGATTGACGGATGTGAGGGGGTAAGGAGTTCCAGAGTCGAGGTGCAGTACAGCTAAAAGCCCTGGCACCCGTGGTGCTGATGTGAGTACTGTCAGGGGGCCAGTCAAGAAGTCCAGCTGATGATGAACGCAGGGAACGGGACGGGACGTAGCCATGGAGAAGGTCAGAGAGATAGGTGGGGGCGAGGTTATGGAGGGCTTTGTAGGTGAGGAGGAGGTTTTTGTAGTCAATACGGAAATGAATGGGGAGCCAGTGGAGTTGGATGAGGATGGGGGTGATGTGGGCGGATAATTTAGTGCGGGTGATGATCCGTGCAGCTGAATTCTGAATGATTTGTAATTTATTGAGTAGTTTGGAAGGTAGGCCAGAGAGAAGAGAATTACAGTAGTCGATGCGGGAGGTGACGAGTGCGTTAATGAGGATTTCAGTGCTGGATTGGGATAGAGATGGGCGTAATCTGGAGATGTTGCGGATATGGAAGAAGGCAGACCGGGTGATGTGTTTTATATGAGGTGCAAAAGAAAGGGTGCTGTCTAAGATGACGCCGAGGCTCTTTACTTGGGTGGAAAATGGAACGGGGAAGTTGTCAATGGTGATGTTGGGGACAGTGGAGGTGGTGGACAGTGTGTGTTTGGAGCCGATGAGCAGGGCCTCGGTTTTGCTGGCGTTTAACTTTAAGAAGTTCCTGCTCATCCAGCTCCGGATGTCCTGGAGACAAGCAGTGAGGGAGGGTGGAGGGTTTGGTGGAGATGTACATTTGAGTGTCATCAGCATAGCAGTGGAACTGGACACCATGGTGACGGAGGATTTTACCCAGGGGGAGGAGGTAGATGATAAATAGGAGTGGACCCAGTACTGACCCCTGAGGAACACCCAGTGAAACAGAAGAAAGCCCAGACCTATTCTCCCCCAACTGGACAAACTGTTGTCTGTCAGTGAGGTAAGAGTTAAACCAGGAGAGTGCAACACCCGTGATCCCAATGTGAGCCAGGCGCTCCAGGAGTAGTGGGTGGGAGATGGTGTCAAAGGCAGCCGAGAGGTCAAGGAGGATGAGGATGGTGAGTAGTCCAGAATCAGCTGCACGGAGGAGGTCGTTAGTGATTTTTGTCAGGGCTGTTTCGGTGCTATGGTGGGGACGGAAACCGGATTGGAATGGTTCATGGAGGTTATTGAAGTTAAGGTGGGCTTGTAGTTGGATTGCGACCACTCTCTCAAGGGTTTTAGAGATGAAGGGGAGGTTGGAGATGGGGCGGTAGTGGTTCAAGTCAGTTGGGTCGGCACCGGGTTTTTTGACGATGGGGGTGATTGCGGCCATTTTAAGAGCGGGGGGGACAGTTCCGGAGGTGAGGGATGCGTTGATTATGTTTGTTATTATAGGGGAAATGGATGGGAGGCAGGCTTTGACAAGGGTAGTAGGTAAGGGGTCTAGTTGGCAGGTGGTGGATTTAGATTTATGGATGAGCTCAGAGATGGTGGATTCTGTGGTGAGGGTGAAGTTGGAGAGCGGATTGAGAGGTGTTTGTTCAGCTGCATTCATCCAGGGTGGGTCAACTGATGGGGTGTTTGATGAGGCCAGCTGTTGGTGGATGGTGGTGATTTTGTTGGTAAAGAATTGCAGAAAGGCGGTGCAGGTGAGAGAGGAGCTGTTGGAGGGGAGGGCTGTGGGGGGCTGGAGTAGGTGGTTGACTGTGGAGAAGAGGGCTCTGGTGTTGCCTTTGCCAGTGTTTATGAGGGTGGAGTAGTATGAGTTTTTTGCTGTGGAGAGGGCGTTCTTATAGCGGTGGAGGTGTTCAGCATACATTTGGATATGGATGGATAGGCCAGTTTTATTGCATAATCGCTCAAGACGCCGTCCAGTGGTTTTTAGGAGGCGGAGCTCGGGGGTGAACCAGGGGGCAGTGTGAGTGAAAGAGACAGTGCGGGTTTTCATGGGGGCCAGGGTTTCGAGGGCTGAGGAGAGACAGTTGTTATAGTGAGTCACCAGGTCAACGGGGGAGGGGGATGGGGGGGGGCTGGAATAGGAGTGAATCAGGGCGGTGAGATCAGAGGGATTTATTTGCTTAATGTTTCTGAAGGAGATGGTCCATTGTTGTTTTGCTTTTGCGAGTGGAATGCGGATTTCAAATAGAATTATTTTATGGTCAGATTGGGGAAATTGTACAGGGGTGAGGTTACAAGGGGTGATACCAGTACAGCAGATTAAGTCCAGAATATGTCCTTTGTCATGTGTTGGGAAATTAACGTGTTGTGTGATATCGAGACAGTCTAAAAGTGAAGTGAAATCATTAGCGAATGTATTAGATGGGTTATCAACGTGAATATTAAAATCTCCTGTAAGAATCACAGTAGGGGACAGTGCACAAATGGATGTTAATAATGATGAGAATTCAGTTAAAAATACAGCAGATGGTTTAGGTGGCCTATAGATAGTAACAATGATAGTGGGTTTTGAACCAGTCAGTTGAACAGCCAGAGCTTCAAAAGAGGAGAAATATGGGAGCTTGAATGTATTAAATTTTATATTTTTACGGTAGAGAACCGCAAGACCACCCCCCCTCTTCTTTTTCCCAGGGGGGCGGGGTTCACTGTAATACGTGAAGTCTGGTGGGATTGCTGCGTTGAGCTGGGAGAAGTCATTAGGCTGTTGCCATGTCTCAGTGAGGGATAAAAAGTCCAGTGATTTGTCAGTTATGAGTTCGTAAATGAGATGTTCCTTAGTGTTGAGAGCTCTCACATTGAGGAGAGCCATTTTTAAACAAATGAGTGGTGCATAAATGATTGCTTTTGGGAGGGAGGTTAAAGCAGTGTGATTAACAGTTCGGGTGGAAGTGTGAGGGGGGCGTTTGTGCCTACACGTAATTAAAACAGGGATAGGATAAAGATGGGCTGGGGGGGCAGATGAGTTGTTAAAAGTATTACAACGACCAAGGGAGTTAAAACCATTAAAAACAAGGGGTGGAAATGCATTAATTACACTAAAAACAGGGGGTGAATAAAATGCATTATTTACATTAAAAACAGGAGGTGAGTAGAGTGCTGGGTTTAAAACAGTATTAAAAGCGGTGAGTGCAAATTGCGCAAGTTTTGGTCCGAGCTCGTTGGTAGGGGGAAAATCCTGGGTGGAACCAATGTTTTTGGAGCTGGGACCAGGGGGAAGTCAAAAGTTGCCGGACGCATCTGTGGTCAATGCAGTGTGGTGTTGGACGACACGGACTAGGTTGGCCGCTAGCATTCTGGTTCCCAGTCTATTCAAGTGGAGACCATCGTGATTAAAAAGCAGTGCGCGGCCCCAGAATAGGTTAAAATTGTCAATGAAGTTAAAATCGTGGGCCCGACAGAACCGCAGGAGCCAGGTGTTCAGGCTGGCAATACGGCTAAAACGCTCGTCGTCGCTTGGAATAAAAGTTGGGATTGGACCGGAGATAAAATAAGTCAATGTGGTACTGTTTAAAAGGTCAATGAGCCGTAAAAAGTTCGCTTTGGTCAGCTCAGAGGTACAGAGGGCTGCATCGTTTGTGCCTATGTGGATTATGACCGTTGTGATGGATGATTGGAGTGCATTGAGAACAGCTGGGAGTTTCTCGAGGAGGGAAGGAACGGTCGCTCCGGGGAAGCAGCGAGTTACTGCGTGTGGAATACAAATGTTTTTGACTATGCTGTCACCAACGATCAGCAGAGATGGAGGAGATGTATGGGAAAACGTGTGGGATGGATTGTGATTCGCTTCGGTCGTCGGTGGAGTGGTTGGTGAACAATGGGGGGTTTTGGAGGGTGCGGGTGGCTGGAGCACCAGTGACATGAGGGGAAGTGGTTGAGCCACAGCAGGCGAGGCAACCATCCGCGACCGTGGTGGAGGATGCTGGACTTTTGACGGATCTTTTTGGACCCGGGGGGGCGCGGCGATCACTGGCTGCGCTGACCGACGGCGAACGGCCGCCTTCAATAGGTTGCGGCGGTCGCTCTTCGGACCTTCAACAGTGAGGGTCATGCCACTAGGGAGAGGGGGGAAATCCACCATGTCAACAAGAGCTGAAAAACTATTTCTCGTGGTGAGTGGAGGGGCAAGGGGTGGAGAGGAATCACAGCGGTGACCGTTGATGATCTTCGTCCAAGGGACCGGGGTGGAGCTGGCCTGGAGAGGGATTGAGCATGGAGCAGGGAGGGTTGCGTCCAGCTCTGACGACCTAGCTGGATGTGGGTCCTTGGGCCTGGCACCGAAGCGGGTCCAGTGGTCGGGGGCAGCCGGGAGAGTCTGGTCCAGATGTCCGAGTATGGGGCCTCCCAATTTGTGGCACGATGGTTTGATGTGTGCAATAGGATGTTACAGATGTTCTACCAGTCTGTCATGGCAAGTGTCCTCTTTTTTGGTATAACATGCTGGGGTGGCAACAACAGAGCAGGTGACACGTTTAACCTTAACAGACTGGTGAGGAAAGCAGGCTCTGTCGTTGGATTCTCTCTGCAGGGGGTGGAGGAAGTAACCAGGGTGCGAACAGCGAGGAAGCTAGATTCCATCTTGGAGAACTCCTCCCACCCCCTCCATCTGGAGATCACCAGTTACTGGAGTAAGAGAGGAAACAACCGCTTTGCCTACCCAGGACGGAGATGTGAGAGACTAGGAAAATCTTTTGTACCGGCTGCCCTTAAGCTGTACAACGAGACACATAACGGACGATTGAAAAGGTATTCCTTCCTAACTTAGACTGACGGAACTATTGCTGTATTGACTTTGACCCCTAAGGACCTTCCAGGGAGAGTGCTCATGTGCGTCTTGCGGTGACACGCTTCCTAGTTTCTTCTTCTCTGAGCTGTTTTGTTTTTTTCCCACTGATTTTTGACATTGCACTATTAGGTTGTGTTGGTAGTTTCTGAGTATTTTTCTTTGTTTAACAATGACAGTGAGATACTTGTTGCATTAACTAGCATTGACTGCTACGGTCTCTTTTTGTGAGACACTTTATGTATATATACTTCTTATATATTATTCGCCCCCTCTATTGATGCACCTTCTCTTATTGGTACTGTACTGCTCTTGTTTTTTTCCTCTTCTCTGTAACTTTGTAAATAACTGTATACTGCTGTGCTACAACTGGACAACTGAATTTCCCCCTTGGGATAATAAAGGTATCTATCTATCTATCTATCTATCTATCTATCTAT
Source organism: Nannobrachium achirus (assembly GCF_963921795.1). Lineage (NCBI taxonomy): Eukaryota > Metazoa > Chordata > Actinopteri > Myctophiformes > Myctophidae > Nannobrachium > Nannobrachium achirus. The sequence continues at coordinate 60,257,821 of NC_137825.1, forward strand.
CTATCCTTTTGTGATTTAAAAATAAATTGGAATACAATTGTACTGTCCTATAGGACTACCTAGTATCTTGAATTCACTAATTGCAGATACGGCAAGTGATGCCATGTTTGGGAGCACGAATAAACCTAGGGGGAGCCTGGTTTCCTTCTGTGCAGTTGATGAAGGGGAACTTCGCAGAACCATATCACAGATGACATCCTCCTCCTGCTCGCTGGATGCAATCCCCACCCCCTTTCTAAAGGAGGTTTTAGACAGCGTGATTGGTGATATTTTAAAAATAGTAAACTGCTCTCTCTTGTCAGGCGTCTTCCCAGATACACTGAAAATGGCCGTAGTTAGGCCCTTGCTTAAAAAGCACAACCTTGATCCCTCCATGCCGGGCAATTATAGACCCATTTCGAATCTCCCTTTTCTCGGCAAGGTCCTTGAAAAGATCATCCTCCATCAATTGGAAGTATTTCTTCAGAATAACAAGGTCCACACTAAATTCCAATCTGGCTTCAGAAAGGGACACAGTACTGAAACAGCACTTGTAAAGGTAATTAATGATCTCAGGGTGTCCGCCGACAATAAAAACGTATCTGTTCTCTTACTCCTGGACCTAACGGCGGCCTTCGACACGATAGATTACTCAATCTTAATACATCGTCTGGAACACTGGATAGGGCTCTCAGGTACGGCTCTGTCCTGGCTCTGCTCGTACTTGACAGGCAGAAGTTACTACGTTGGTTTGGATGGTTTTGAGTCAGACAAGCATGATATTTCATCTGGTATTCCTCAGGGTTCAATACTCGGCCCCCTATTGTTCTCCTTATATATATTACCGCTGGGAGAACTTATTACAGCTCACGGTGTGAACTTTCATTTTTATGCTGACGATACGCAGCTATATCTTTCTGTAGCCCCCGATGACCCCCGTGCTCTTGACCCACTACTGTCATGTCTGTCCAGTATAAAATGCTGGATGAGCAACAACTTTCTTAAGCTAAACGAGGACAAGACAGAAGTCCTCATAATTGGTTCTTGTGAACAGAGAGAATCAATTACAAGTAGACTCGGTAGCCTGGCCAAAGAAAGTAATACTTCAGTAAAGAACCTGGGTGTGATCATAGATGCGGAACTGAATTTTAATACTCACATTAATCATGTCACCAAAATAGCTTTTTTTCACCTTAGAAATATTGCAAGAATTAGACCTTATCTGTCATTGGATGATGCAAAGACATTGATCCATGCTTTTGTCTTCTCCAGACTCGACTATTGCAATGCACTTTTTTCTGGCCTACCAAAGAAAACTACAGATCGACTTCAACTAGTCCAAAATGCAGCAGCCAGGGTGCTAACTAAAACTAAGATGAGAGAACACATCACTCCAGTTTTAGCCTCCCTACACTGGCTCCCAATTAGTTTTAGGATTGATTTTAAAATTCTCTTACTTGTTTTTAAATCTCTTAATGGTCTGGCACCGTCGTACCTCGTCGACTGCCTGTCTAGATATGAGCCAAACCGCCCCCTCAGGTCTTCTACTGCAGGTCTGCTCGATGTGCCCTCAATGACATATAAGAAATATGGTGAAGCGGCATTCTGCTTCTATGGGCCGACAGCCTGGAATAAACTTCCAGCACACCTAAGACAGGCACCCTCTGTTGATAGCTTTAAAGCACAGCTTAAGACCTATTTTTACACTCTTGCTTTTGGGTGATTTTAAATATATGTGCTTGCTATCTTTTATGTCCACCCTGTCTGTAAAATGTTTTTATTATAGAGCTCTTATGGACGTCTTTGAACGCTTCTAATGCTGTTTCTTGTTTTGTATTATTTCTATTTTTTTATTGTTTTTATTTTTATTTTTTATTGTTGATCATGTTTACAATTTTTTGCTCTGGAAAGCACTTTGAGCTGCATTTTATGTATGAAAGGTGCTATATAAATAAAGTTTATTATTATTATTATTATTACTATGTTAACACTTTGACCGCCACGGAGGTCATATGACGTCAAGCTTTTACACCCCCCGCGCTGCCACCGGCGTCATATGACGCCGGAATGTCTTTTTTTTAATTAACACAAGATTAGGAGCATATGTATCACTGACGCTTGGATTCAGCCGTCCTGGGCCCTGGAATGACTAAAATCACCATGGTTACCATTGTGTGGCCAATCAGCTTGTGTTACCTTGTGTTACCATGGTGATTTGGTACGTGACCGTCCTCCCCAGGCCTGGGATTGCTGGATGGACGGCAACTTTGGCAAGAAGCAGCAGCCATGTGCTTGGGGGGGGTTTAGTTTAGTGCTTTACTATACTACTGAGGACTACTTCTACAGCCGTATCTGAAAAGTTTTACTGGATCGTCATGGTTCATCGACCAGGCCACCAGGGACCACCGAGCCGCGGCGTCGCAGCGAAAAGAAGCAGCAGCCATGTGTTTGGGGGGGGGGGTTTAGTTTAGTGCTTTACTATACTACTGAGGACTACTTCTACAGCCGTGGCCCGTTACATGTGATCTGAAAAGTTTTACTGGATCGTCATGGTTCATCGACCAGGCCACCAGGGACCACCGAGCCGCGGCGTCGCAGCGAAAAGAACTGCTATAGGCCTATAAAGTAAGTGGTTGTTGCTAGATTGATTGATTGATACATACAGTGGTGTATTGGCGTGTTTGGGGGGTCGCGACGTCGCTCCGAGAGCAAGCATGAGATGAGAGATGATTATGCTCATCTCGGATCACAACAGGTGGTCCGCGCGCGGACCACCGATCGAGCAGGGCGTTTAGCTCAGCGGCGTCAGTTCAGAAAAAGCTAAGTTATGGCAACTTGACTGGTGTCTTTCACGCGCGCGAGGCTCGCGTGCAAGACACCAGTCATGTTACATACCTTTACAACAGGCACGATTACAGTACATTTTATTATATTCCCCCTGTAGCCAAGGTATGGCAGCTGCCATAGCTTGCCATACCCAATTGACGCCTCTTTAGCTTAGCTTGGTGAGAAAGGAGGACAGATGCTCCATTTAGTGCAAAACAAACACATCCCAGCAAAATAACCACTATAAGTCACTCGCAAACGTCGCAGTCTGACCAATCCAGCGAGATGGATTGGTCAGACCTTGTACCAGTTCACTGGTACAAGGTCTACTAAAAGGAGATCATGAGATCCATGAAAAGACTAGGCTTATTTCCATAGTAAACCATTGCAGTATCTCATATAACATTGAATGACAGACGGATAGAACACAGTACTATGCAGTAGATATAGTCAGGAAAAAAGGGGGAAATAAAAAACAGTATAAAAACATACAGTAGGTAAATACAAAGAAGGGATTGATTGATTGATTGATTGATTGAAGACTTTATTAGAAGTTTGCATAGGAAAAGGTACAGTTTCATGACGGTACAGTTCACTGGTACAAGGTCTACTAAAAGGAGAGCCATGAAAATACTAAGCTCATAGTGCCTTGCTGGGCTATGAGCTTGTAGATCGGCTATTAGGCATCATATGTAAATGGCAGATCTACAAGCTCATAGCGCGGTGCCGGGCTATGAGCTTGTAGATCTGCTATTTTGGAAATATATGTACCTGTGTATATAAAATGTATAGCAAATAATTATATATACCTTATGGTAATTATGTTTTTTTTTCTTCATAATTACTCTTACTTGCAGTTGCCTGGTCTGGATTCTAACATGGTGAAGTTTGTCGCAGTTGGCTTGACTTTGTCAATACAAACATTTCCATATGAATGTACATCAATTTTTATTTAATTTTATGTATTATGACTTTGAATTGCTCAGGGTAGTTTGACCGTTTTAGTTTGAAGTGACTAAAATGATGATTGCAATGGAACACATCTACAACTATACTGAAGTGAAACAGCAATGTAAAGTTTTTTTTTGTTATCTTTATCAGAGTTTTTATCTTTATTTTTGAGATGTCTGATGTCTAACTGAAGGCTTGAATAAAAAATCCCAGGTCAAAACACAGTGGATTCTACTCTGTCTCTCCTTCATCCTGGGAAGATGAAAAAAGAGCCTCTGTCAGTCTCCTGGCTTCTTCCACTTTCCTGCCTTATAACTAGACCACGGTACAACTTTTTTTAACTTTTTTTTTTACATTATTATGGCCTGCACCCTGTTCTTCATTTAGAGGTACTGTGTGTTCTTGTACCATTTACCAATTTGTTTCTAGGGCTTCTGAAAGTTTTTTTCCTTTGACCTCAATTATCTCAGAAAGTAAATTTCTGATGCTCCTTTTTCATCTGTACAGCTTTCGCTCTCCCTCAGGTTTCTCCACAGCAGAACACCACAGCAGGACGAAATTTTTATGGTGAAAGCTAAGGTTCCGACTCTATATTCTCTGAAATTTTTGTCTATTTTCGTACATCCTACCATTTTTAATTTATTCCGTCAAAAATGAATGGCCGTCTATGGTGGCAAGGGTTTTACCCTTAAAACCCTTAACATTGTGGCAGTCAAAGTGTTAAAATGTCTAATAGTTTAATCCTTTCTGTTGTTTGGATGTATTTATAGGTATCTGCCTTTACCATTAGTGTGTCAAAATGTCCAGCTATTGTCCCAAAACGGCTCTACTCGCAGACTCATCCGACAGTACAGAAGATTGGGCGACTTCATTGTGTACCTGGAAAGGAACTACCTAGGGAGAGGCGCTGTCTTCCCACCGTCCTTATGGAATGTTTATGATCGAGAGATGGATAACCGGACAAACAACTGTGTTGAATGTAAGAATTTAATGAGGCTAATTTGGACCTTGGGGTAGGCCTATATTAAACGGTCATGTTTTTTTAAAAGACTCACTCTGCACTGAAATGTCCCTCAAAACAATTAAGTGCTCTGAATAGGGATGCGAAGATATACCGGTACGGATCGTAATCGCGATACAAACGTCCGCGATACGAGTGAATCGGTTCATTCAGTGTGTACCGGTACAATAGACGGCTGAAATCGTGATGGATCGTACCGTGAGTGACTGGATCGGTAAATTCCGCGATTGTATCGGTTCTTCCATATAGTATTTCATTCTATCCTGTGTTTCCGAGGCGCCTTGAATGCACCATCATCAGCCCAGCGTTCAGCCCCCTCCCCAAAAGCCAGTCTTTAACGCGAGCTGCGACTCGGACAACATCTGCGCTCTGCATGCAGGCAACCAGGGAGACAGACAGTGCAGCGAAATGCGAGTGAATCAACACAGACAAACTAGCAGCCCCACGGGTTAAAAAGATGCAAGATTAGTAGTACAGTAGCCTACTTAGCTTTATAACATCCAAGTCCGCTGCGCTGATTGTTGTCACAGAGTGGCACAGGCTGAGTGATATGTAGGCCTAATCAACAGCCGTTTCTTAGCGAATCTCCAGCGGACAATTGATTGATATTAACTGCACGCACACACACAACAACAATGTTGCTGGGTGTTGTAGGACTACTGCTTGCGTTTAACAAAGTATTTGTTACTGTTCTGCAACTTTCCTGTTTGATGCAAGCAACTCTCTCACTTTCTCTGCTGCTAGTTCTGCTCTGGGAAAGAAGCCTAATTTATACATCGCAGTACAAGGGTGTCGCACCTAAAATAGCAGACCCTCAAGCTCACAATGCGTCGTGGATGCGACGCGCAGTGAGCTTGTAGGTCTGTTTTAAAACATTTTGGCTATAAAATCCTGGATAAAATATAATATAATATAATATAATATATATTATATTATATAATATTATTATATAATATAATTATATAATATAATAATACAAACCAGGGAGGGACTTTATTGTTTTTCAGGTCAAGGACCCCTTAGCTCAGACAAGAGATCAAGCAGGGACCCTCGCTGTAGGCTAGGCATTATAGCCTACTGTATCACACAAATATTTGGCAGGCCCCCTGTAATAACCCTGGATTGGGGTCCCTGACCCCCAGTTGAAGACATATACTAATAATGACATAGGCCTTCTATATGATTAGTTATCAAACAATTCTACAATAGCCAGCATCTTTGTGTTCTCCCAGAATACTATATGTTGGGTTGTTAGACAGAGCCTAGTACTACAGTGAAACAATAAATTGCCTTGAATTTAAATTTCATAAATTTTTAGTCGCTATGTTTTGTAAATTTTGGGATTTGGGCTTGAATCGTGGTGAATCGTGAATCGTATCGCATCGTGTCGGGAACAGGGGTAAATCGTGATGTATCGTATCGGCAGGATTTTAATGTATCGCAATTATATCGTATCGCTGGCAGTGTATCGAGGTGCGTATCGTATCGCGTCAGTGGTCGAGATTCACATCCCTAGCTCTGAACCTTCCCACTTAATCATTATGGAAACATTATCTGCATGTTTTTTTCTACTGTAGCATTTCATTCCGTTTGGAATCGGATGTTGGACAGACGTCGCCCAAATCTATGGGTTTTCCTCTCAAAACTGAAGGAGGTGCAGAAAAAACAGAGGTGAACGTTCGTGCTGCTCGGCGCGGAGAAGCCGGTCCTACGTCTGGAGGAGACCAGAGTTAGTCTCAAGAGGCAATTCCTGGATGGAGTGGTGACTGTTGATGAATATTGGGACACAGTGCGACATTCCATTCGACATTTTATTTGAGGTGAGTAAAGTGAAGAAATTTGATTAACATATATGTGATAATTTCAAAAATAAGAATTGACCTGGAATATTAATTTCATTCGTTGTTGCCCTTTTCTTTTTGTGCCCCCTATCTTCCAGCAGCCTGGGGTGTTCCTGGATGGCTCAGGATGGCTGATGTCCTTCCAGGGCTTTACATGTGGGCTTTACATGTGGACATCTTCCTCAAAGCTCTCTCTCAACTGCCCCTGGATCCCCTCCTCCCCTCGGCTAGCCGTCCCGCTCGGGAGGGACAGATGTCAGCGGAGTGAGGTTTCTCAGACACTGTGTGTGACTATTGTGCCGGTTTTCAACCTCATGTACATGAAGTGGCTGCGTGAGAAATACTGTGTTCCTGTCATCAGTGACTTCATCTGGTTAAATAAAGGTTAAATAAAAATAAAAAATCTTTAGAGGCCCCGGTTCCTCCTTGACCAGACAGTAGTTATTCTCCTGCTGTTCAGTGGAAATATTCTCCCTACACGAAGCGTGTGGTGTTCCAAAGTCCTTTACATCAGCATGTTCTATGTGTACTCCTGAGGTGATTCTTACAGGCACTGTCTCTCTGTTTTCACCATCATCTTCACGTTTCACTGCTAGTAATGTCAACCCCTCGTCTGGTCTTAGAAGTATCTCCTCTTTTTCCTCTTTAATCTGTGGAGGCTGTGGTTCCTCCTGGACCAGACTGGAGTTAATTTTCTGCTGTCCAGGGTAAACCCCCTCTTTAAACACAGGAAGGTGCAAGATGTCTAGACAAAAGATAAAATGAAACGGACCCATTAAATGCTTGAAATGTCCATGTGATTTTTACCTATTTTGCTTTGGTATTGTTATGAACCTGCTGTTGGAACCACATCTGACGGTTTTGATCAAGGTTGTTTCTTGTGTGAGCTTAGCTCTGGTCCATAGCGTTAGAAGAGTTCTCCTTAACGCTATATTACTCTACATCCGTCTGGCTGACGCAAAGCCTGCACTCCCCCTCGTCTGGTTCAAAAATAACAAAAACTGTTTAGCTACTTACCAACACAAAGGTATATGTGGCGAGTTGAAAGCTTACAGTACTCAGTGAACACAGTCTGGGCCCCCCACCACACGCCTAATAAAAATCGGCGTTTGGCCGCGTGGTGCTTTTCCGATGGCTGGAAAATCCGACGGCACGGAGATTCGATGTCCCGAATGTCCGAGTATGGGGCCTCCCAATTTGTGGCACGATGGTTTGATGTGTTCAATAGGATGTTACAGATGTTCTACCAGTCTGTCATGGCAAGTGTCCTCTTTTTTGGTATAACATGCTGGGGTGGCAACAACAGAGCAGGTGACACGTTTAACCTAAACAGACTGGTGAGGAAAGCAGGCTCTGTCGTTGGGTCCTCTCTGCAGGGGGTGGAGGAAGTAACCAGGGTGCGATCAGCGAGGAAGCTAGATTCCATCTTGGAGAACTCCTCCCACCCCCTCCATCTGGAGATCACCAGTTACTGGAGTAAGAGAGGAAACAACCGCTTTGCCTACCCAGGACGGAGATGTGAGAGACTAGGAAAATCTTTTGTACCGGCTGCCCTTAAGCTGTACAACGAGACACATAACGGACGATTGAAAAGGACTTCCTTCCTAACTTAGACTGACGGAACTATTGCTGTATTGACTTTGACCCCTAAGGACCTTCCAGGGAGAGTGCTCATGTGCGTCTTGCGGTGACACGCTTCCTAGTTTCTTCTTCTCTGAGCTGTTTTGTTTTTTTCCCACTGATTTTTGACATTGCACTATTAGATTGTGTTGGTAGTTTCTGAGTATTTTTCTTTGTTTAACAATGACAGTGAGATACTTGTTGCATTAACTAGCATTGACTGCTACGGTCTCTTTTTGTGAGACACTTTATGTATATATACTTATATATTATTCGCCCCCTCTATTGATGCACCTTCTCTTTATTGGTACTGTACTGCTCTTGTTGTTTTCCTCTTATCTATCTTTTTTCTTACTTCTCTGTAACTTTGTAAATAACTGTATACTGCTGTGCTACAACTGGACAACTGAATTTCCCCCTTGGGATAATAAAGGTATCTATCTATCTATCTATCTATCTATCTATCTATCTATCTATCTATCCTTTTGTGATTTAAAAATAAATTGGAATACAATTGTACTGTCCTATAGGACTACCTATGTTAAAATGTCTAATAGTTTAATCCTTTCTGTTGTTTGGATGTATTTATAGGTATCTGCCTTTACCATTAGTGTGTCAAAATGTCCAGCTATTGTCCCAAAACGGCTCTACTCGCAGACTCATCCGACAGTACAGAAGATTGGGCGACTTCATTGTGTATCTGGAAAGGAACTACCTAGGGAGAGGCGCTGTCTTCCCACCGTCCTTATGGAATGTTTATGATCGAGAGATGGATAACCGGACAAACAACTGTGTTGAATGTAAGACTTTAATGAGGCTAATTTGGACCTTGGGGTAGGCCTATATTAAACGGTCATGTTTTTTTTAAAGACTCACTCTGCACTGAAATGTCCCTCAAAACAATTAAGTGCTCTGAACCTTCCCACTTAATCATTATGGAAACATTATCTGCATGTTTTTTTCTACTGTAGCATTTTATTCCGTTTGGAATCGGATGTTGGACAGACGTCGCCCAAATCTATGGGTTTTCCTCTCAAAACTGAAGGAGGTGCAGAAAAAACAGAGGTGAACGTTCGTGCTGCTCGGCGCGGAGAAGCCGGTCCTACGTCTGGAGGAGACCAGAGTTAGTCTCAAGAGGCAATTCCTGGATGGAGTGGTGACTGTTGATGAATATTGGGACACAGTGCGACATTCCATTCGACATTTTATTTGAGGTGAGTAAAGTGAAGAAATTTGATTAACATATATGTGATAATTTCAAAAATAAGAATTGACCTGGAATATTAATTTCATTCGTTGTTGCCCTTTTCTTTTTGTGCCCCCTATCTTCCAGCAGCCTGGGGTGTTCCTGGATGGCTCAGGATGGCTGATGTCCTTCCAGGGCTTTACATGTGGGCTTTACATGTGGACATCTTCCTCAAAGCTCTCTCTCAACTGCCCCTGGATCCCCTCCTCCCCTCGGCTAGCCGTCCCGCTCGGGAGGGACAGATGTCAGCGGAGTGAGGTTTCTCAGACACTGTGTGTGACTATTGTGCCGGTTTTCAACCTCATGTACATGAAGTGGCTGCGTGAGAAATACTGTGTTCCTGTCATCAGTGACTAAAAACTGTGCTTTGCACTAACTGTACTTTGTATCCCGTAGGGGATACCTTTAATATTGTGCCCTTTTTTTGAAGGGCTACAATGCAGTTCTGCTCCCCAGGGGAGTTTAACAATGAATTTCATTGTATTTAATTTATTTAAAAAAACATATTTGCATGTTTGTCTTAATTTAAAAAAAAAAGTTATGTCTAAAATAAAAGGTTTGTGAAAGTACACTCTGTGATTTATTTCATTATAATATTGTGCTCTCAAAATTATAAAAAGGGTTAGGGTTAGAAAACTGTTGAAAGGGGGAACGTCAGTAGTGGAATTAAGTGTTCATAATGCATGCATGCAAATCCAGTGGTGTAAAGTAAGTAAAGTGGCTACTTCCGATACTCGCCGTTCAGGAGCTGCCGTTCCCGACTCGATATAGCATTCGGAGATTGTGGAATAGTTGTCTGGCTACGCAAGAGTAGAACACCCCGCGAGTGGCACTAAACCTCCCGGAAATCCCAGACGGTCCCGCAAATGACTGCCATATCCGGCTGGATCCGGTCTAAAAAAACGGATCTGCAACCCACAATGCAAATAAATATATTCTCATTCATCGTCGAACTGTCAATCTGGCAAATGAATGATTGTCATTCGCTGTGGGAGATGTGGGCGTCTAAAAGTGACCAACCACTGGTCTCAGATGCAGAGACTGGGTTCTCATTAAGCGCGAAGGATATATTCAGTTCATAACAGTAAACATTGCAAATTACAACTCACAAGTTGTACTTTACAATACAAACCCCAAAATCAATCCTCCAGTTCTAGGAAACACAGAAGAGGGGGAACTTTTTTTATTTCCACACAACTCCTCAAAGGTATATTAATGACATAGTTCAATATTGAAAATGGGTGGTCTTCCCCTTTAATATGAATAAAACTGTCGGTTCTTTTTCGCTGGACATACAACTGGACATAGCTGCAGTGCGTCAGCCTGTGCGACGCACGGCAGCCTGCAGGCAGGCTGTTGTGTGTGTCTCACTGTGAGAGTGAGAGAACTTTCTCCCAAATAGGTAAAACATCATACTATATATTAACCAGATTATATTAAGCCTAAAATGGTTCCGCCGCCGTGCAGAACAGTTTTTAACCATTTTTATCCGTAGAAAAATGAGTAAAATCGGAAAAAAAAAAAATATTTTCCCGGAAATGCTGATCTCCAAGTTGGGATGTCTGTATCTTTAACAAATTGGGAGGGCTTTCTTTTCTGTTACATTGCAATTTCTCATCAACTAGGCTGCCAGTTAAACTTTTCCCCACACAGGGCTTTACTTTGGAATAATAGTGACATCTTAATCAGGAATAAATCTGTAATCTTGCCAAAGTGGTTCCAGAGAGACATTAACCATGTACTGTGTCTCTGTGGTATGTGACGTGGAGCTGCCTGATTACGGACACGTGACGTAGAAGAACACAACTTGGGTAAAAAAACACAGGAAGAACCTGTGGCTGCGTGGGGGTCAGCTCACTATCCCGACGGGCCGCTGTTCCGACCCGCTCGGCAGGTTAGTTACTGAGGTACGGTTACCGACTAGCGTCGGCAGGTTAGTTACTGAGGTACGGTTACCGACTAGCGTCGGCAGGTTAGTTACTGAGGTACGGTTAGGGTTAGGGTTAGGGTTAGGGTTAGGGGTAGAGTTAGGGTTAGTTTTAGTGTCGGAATACCGGCCCGTCGGAACACTGATGCGGACCCGGCTGCGTGCCAACCAGGCCTATATTTGGGGTGCCACAGGTAGGTTTAAAGAATATAAGTCTTTGTTCAATGCTATTCCTAATGGTCTTGTACAATTGATAAAAAACATCTGTCTTACAATGTGGGGGATACTACGCTACCTTCATTAATGAAGGATGGAATTGATCTCATGGACAAAAAGTGTACCAATAGTCTCATCCGTCAGATGATACAGAAAAGGAAAACTGTTATCCCAAGAGGGAAGTTCTTTTGGAGATCCAACATTGTGGATATAGACTGGAAAAAAACATGGCTCCTCCCCCACAGATACTGTATTTCCAACAAAGCCAAGGAAGTGCATTTCAAAATCCTACACCACATTTACCTGACAAGGACGAGGACGAGGGTGCTGGAGCTGGAGGGAAGAGACCCCACCCCCCCAATACATCCAGAGCTATAGATCCCATAACCCGGCCTTCCAGTGCTCCACCATCTACATCCCAGGCTGTGGATCCATTTGCCAGGTGCCTACTGTAGATCCCTCACAACCAAGCTACAGTCAGCTCAGAATAGATTGACCCTGGAGCATAAAATCGGATCAGATGTGGCTTGGTCCCCATATTTAAATTAAATGATATACACGGGTAAACAAAGTGCACAATTATTTTGAGCAGAGCCAGTATAGCAAATGTGAGCCAGCCTGCTAGCTTTTAATAGTAAAGTGGGCAAGGAATCATTTGCTTACATAGGAGCCACACATGGAATGACCTTGACACCAGTAATGTAACCATGAGGTTTTATGGCTTTTCAAATAATCTAATCTAACCATCCAACCCTCTACCAGCAAACGTCCACGACTGAAAAAAAAAAAAAAAAAAAAACACCAGACGATATTTTTAATGTTCTTGGGCCGTCTTTGTTATACCGGTCATTATATGTACCTCTGTTGACGAAACATATTTAACTATAATTATTAAAGGCAAGGCATGGCTAGTTTATGTGTATAGCACACAAAAGGCCATTCAAAGTGCTTTACATAAGGCAAACTGCAGTTTGAATAGAATTTATATAACTGGCGTTAACTTCGACATGCAGAGTGACTACAGGGGGGCACTGTGGTGAGGCTGGTCGACGGTTCAAGGCTCCATAAAGCAAACAGGTCCATTTTTGGGTATTTTATTTACCTCTCCAACACACAGACAGTGAAAGCTGGCGACAGGTACGAACATAAATAACCCTGTCCAAAAGTAAATGTTCCAAAATTAGGAAACCAAAATTAACACTTAAAGAGGAAAAAACTAACTTAAAGAGGCGGTGCCATAGATTTGTACTTTTTCTGTTTTTCATGTGTCTGGGAGGTTGACAGTACTTCATTAGACCCCCTGCTGTGGTTGTCATGAGCAATTATGTATTCCCTTTGTATGTGTATATATATATATATTTCTTTTTTTTTTTTTTTTTTTTTTTTTTTTTTTTGGGGGGGGGGGGGGCTAACTTCAGCTGGGTCACCACCCACCATGGCATACTTAATGAACTGGTAGGTGTGACCACATAAGAACCTAATTTTAACTCTCTGTACACTTTTCTTCTCATTATTATTTTTTTAATCTTCCTTCTAGTATAATCATATTAGCTTATAATCATGTTTTAGAGGGGGAAAATCATGGCACCCCATCTTTAAGAAAACAACAAAACAGGAACTTGAGACACTGCTATAAGGCTATGCCTCCATGAGGCCCCTGGCAGCTCTCCCCTGATGCTGTCTCTCACTAGCCTCAAGCCAGCACTGAACTCCCCTCACCTGCAGCATGCCTGCTCTTAAACCGGTGGGGCAAACCAAACACCAATTAAGTAAATTGCATCAATCAGCTCAAACGAGGCAAACCACGGCCCTTGAGTTGATCTACAATTGCCTATGCTTCTTTAACATATTTTCGAACTATAATTCAATACATATTTCAGGCACCAAACACATAGCCTACAATAAATAAATACAAAATAACCAGAACAGACACCCCTCCCCCTCTACAGTGCTTGGCCCATTCCAATCAACAGGATTGCCAGCACTGCAGAGGAGAGAAAGGCAGGGGCGTCAATTGGGTATGGCAGGGGTATGCAGCTGCCATACCCTGGGTCCAGGGGGGAAAATAAAAGTTATAAATAAATATAAATCCATGAATGTCTCTTTGTCTATCTGTGCTGGTTATTATGTTAGTTAAATTACAGTAAAATAACTACAAATGCAAAATTTTACAAAATGGTCACTTTAACAAGGTATTATAATTATATTCTCCACACTTGTATTCTCCCCATCTTGACAAAATGGTATATGCATTATTGTTAATTGTGGCACGTTTACTAACATGCCAAGTTTAGCTGCACTTGAACAACCGTTCCAGGCTGCCATATCCAGCCCAAAAACCGTAGAAACCTGTGTAAAAAACTGACAAAACTCGTTTTTTCAGAAATTGTGAAAATAGCCGATCTACATGCCCACAATGCCTCGCAGCGCAAGGCGTTGTGAGCACGTAGATCTGCTATTTTCACAATAGAAGCGTGTTATACAAAATGTAATGCCTCTTTTCCATGAGGACTCCCATCTTTGTCATGCCCTAGCTTTTGCTGAACTGACGCCACTGGAGACAGGTGACCAACACATCATTTAACTTCAGTGACAATGAACCCTCATACACATATTTAAACCAGTAAGACTCCCTAATCGGGAGATAAGCGACCGTTGGTCGCTTATCTCCTGTCACACTGCTGACATCAGTATGACATCACACCGTACACAAAAGACCGGCATTATCTACCGACAGATTAGTAACAAGATGTCAAAATCGTTGAAGGTTGAATCTCCAGATATGGAGATAACCAACACATCCCTCCATATATGGAGATAACCGACGAATCTCACTAAGTCTGACCTCACAAGCCCCATATTTGGACACAAACAACATATAACTCCATAGAGACATAGCTGCTGACATCAGTATGACATCACACTGCTGACATCAGTATGACATCACACCGTACACAAATGACCCTTATATAAGACCGGCATTATCTACCAACAGATTAGATGCAAGCAGGATCTCGACTCTGACACAACTCATCGGCTCATAAGCTGGTTCTCCCTCCATATATGGAGATAACCGACGAATCTCACTAAGTCTGACCTCACAAGCCCCATATTTGGACACGAACAACATATAACTCCATATATAGAGACATAGCTGCTGACATCAGTATGACATCACACTGCTGACATCAGTATGACATCACACCGTACACAAATGACCCTGACGGCACACACCAAGCAGTGTGATGTCATACTGATGCGGAGATATGAGCAGGGCAAAGGTATGACGTGTGACGTGTGACCGACGGACGGCCGGCCGGTGGAGGTTTTGATACTAAACTGCGACGGTCGCAATTACTTAAAAATGTCTTTGTACAAATATATGCAACACAATTGAACAGTTCCTTCCAATCCAGCTGGTTGTCAATTGATCAGGTTGACTCAGCTGTGAGGTGTGTGTGTGTGTGTGTGTGTGTGTGTGTGTGTGTGTGTGTGTGTGTGTGTGTGTGTGTGTGTGTGTGTGTGTGTGTTAGGGCACTCACCAAATATTGGAATATTCAAATATTGGAATATCAAAGTCACTATTCGACACCACTAAGTCGAATATTCGGTTATTTATATATGTTTTTATTGTTTTCTCTTTAAAATCTATAGTTTATAAAGCTTGGCTAGATAGGAAGTCATAAGAATGAGTTGTCAATGCCCCTGGTGGCTGAATTTGAATAATACTCTATATAGTCTGGCTGCCAGCTTAGCATTTATGCTAAGTTGGTATCATAGGTATGATATTTGGTATATAGTTTTTTTTATTGGCCTAAAATGTTGTCTATATATGGGTGGGTGACGTGACGTAACGTTTTCGCTGTCCTCGGTGTCAAACATGTATAAATAAAAAATATATTTGTCAAAACCCTTCTGAATATTGTGCAGGACATTAAGCTTTATGCGAACTTACTCAAGATTAAAACATTTCATTCCTCATTTCTTCAGAATTTTCAACCAAACAAGGCAAAACTCATATGGTGTGACTGTCCTGACCTTGTTTCTCAAAGTGGGAACTTGAATAAAACTAAGAAAAATAATTGCTAAAAATCATTTGAAAATGAATTTAGGCTAAAAAAAATGTCTATTTGTGAGCCTATATCTTTTCAAAGTCAAAGCATAATGTTTTCAGTCATTTCTGATCAAAAACATTTTGTCCCCCAAACCAAAATCATTTGGTGTGACACTAGTTTGGACAAATTAAACAGGCAATTATTTGGACACCTATTGGCTAGAGAGGTCCTTCTTCTGTAAGGCTATTCAGCACTCCCAGCACAACTGCAAGACAGGTGTCTGAGGTGAGTTATGATTTTAACATTTTCATGAAATGCCATCTTGTTGAAACTTTGACAAACTCACCACTTTGGATGTCTGTTGGTGTGACACCTTTTCATTAAAAAAAGCTTAAGTTATTTGAAGTTTTGGTCATATTTCCATGTAGATCTAGGTTGCTTTGTTATAGCTAGCATGCTGTTAGCATGCTAATGTGTACATAGTAGCCTCAAGGTAAACCTAAATGCAGAAAACGTAATGCTTGTCACGCCATATGACTTGATTGCCACACCATATGATTTATACTGTATTTAACTACAGATATAACAATAAATAACAAAGTTCCATGTTTCTTTTGTACATTTAAACATTTGTTTTAAACATTTTTACATAAAATGTAATTTAGCTTCATTCAGTGATACTTCAAATTCATCAGACAGAGCAGAAACCCCTTCACAGAAACCTTAACCTATTGTTTCAATCTAAACAATATTTTCTCTTTGTCTTAAACTACCGTAAATCACCAATTAGTAGCCCGGGCGTTTATTTCGCAAAATGGGGTCGGACCCCGGGCGCTTAAAAGGGACCAGGCGGCTATTGGTAACAGGCTTTTATTTATTTTGGCACTGGCCAGCACTGGGCCATTATTTGGTAAATTTTTCTTTCTCAAACTATATAATAGTAATAATAATATAAATGTTATAATAAATGTTATAATTATTATTATTATTATTTTAATTGTTATGAACACCCAGAAAATAGCACATTGCGATCTATTAGACCAAACCTCATTTAAAAAATATGAAAGCCTTTTAAAAATATATATATACTATATTTATACTAAGGGAATCTTTCTCCAAAATAATCTATTACCGCATGCCAGCAAAGACGCATCTAGGTCAAGTTCAACGAGTCAACGACCCAATTAGCGCAGAAGTCCTGCAGCTGGTGCTGGACTGGACTCGCTGAC
This sequence comes from Nannobrachium achirus, assembly GCF_963921795.1. Lineage (NCBI taxonomy): Eukaryota > Metazoa > Chordata > Actinopteri > Myctophiformes > Myctophidae > Nannobrachium > Nannobrachium achirus. The sequence goes on from NC_137825.1 coordinate 60,274,732, forward strand.
ATGACCACTGAACAGCTCCATCCTGACATTAAACCATTATGGTATTGCATTATGATGAAGCTTTCTGCATTCCCCTTGCACCTCAAAATAATGGATTACTTCTTCAAAATGCGGACTGGATAACAAGAGGCAACAACAGTAGGTAATGAGTCATTCTGATCCAGCTGGTCTTTATATTGGCCAGTCTTTCTCCATCACAACGTATTTAAATAATTTTTAAAGTAGCCTATACTCACGCAAACTTTGCATTGTAGCAACGTTTTAGACAGTAATGAATGATGGTCAGTGCGCAGAGAGCAGCAGACTCTGTTTCTTTTTTTCCTCTCTCTTTTTTTGGTGTCCTTTACAATCTGTTCCCCGACGCACAGTGCGTCCTGCGCGTCATGGTAGCGCAGCACTGGGCTGGGCACCATATAGCCTACATTTGGCTTAGAAGTGTCTGTCCACAGGGCTGTGAGCTTGTAGATTTGCTGTTTTCGGCGCACTCCACCGTGACCGTCATGCAACATATGACCCGTAGCAACGCACAGCGAGTGCGGTGCGTTGCAACGTGCTGTCACAGCACTGCTGTGAGCTTGTAGATTTGCTGTTTCCAGCGCACCACTGCCATGCAACATAAATGACCAGTTAAGTTAAATAAATAGCAAATAATACCAAACAACCAAACAAATAATAGCCCGGGCTCTTACATAAAACCTAATAAGGATAATATTAATTGCAAATAACGGCCCAGGCGCTTATACGAACCTTGCGCTTATTTGAAACAGGCGTTTATTGCGCAAAATGGGGTCAGACCCCGGGCGGATATATGGGACCCGGCGGCAGTTTGCCACCGGGCGATTAATTGGTGATTTACGGTATACATTCCATTTTCTTTTGTCAGCTGGAAAATGACAAGTGCTGAGAGAACGAGAAAGTACAGGGAGAAACTAAACAATGACCCAGCAAGGAGAGAGGAGCCAAAGGGGCGAGACTGCATTTTCTACGAAGAGCAGGAGGTTGTCTGTGGCATAGCAGAACCGCAACAAGGCAGCCGGTTTGCTACCCTCACCAAATACGACTGGCTGATGTACAATACAGTCTAGATGTATAATCTAATCTGATCTAATACTTTTGTACTTTCACTCACTGGACTGGACAGTGGACAGTGTTAAGGTAGGACCCGAGACAAAACTAGCGAAAATAGCTGATCTACAAGCTCTCAACACGTTGTGCTGCGAGAGCTTGTAGATCAGCTATTTTCGGAGTTGCGCAACCCAGCACTCTTTAGCTAGTGGAGATGTGGTGTAATGTCATGATTCCTAATTACATTTGTTCAACACAAAATGCTGTGTTCAAGTTCAGGAGACTTCGGAAAAAAGCAATTTACCTGAATGCTGAGTTCTGTTTCCACTAATTGGTGTTAATAAAATGTTGCCTTAGCTCCAAGTGTGGCTATGCGCCTTATTGTCTCTTTAGGATCCTTCTGCCGTGGGCCGGCAGAAGACTTAGGTGTGCGTAGCATTCCTGTGCACATCCTCATCATCCATCTACTACTACAATTCTTTCTTATCCCATGTTAAAGCCCTACAATAATATCCTGTTCAGAAATATTAAGGCCATGTTATCCTGGGTAATTGTTTGATCAATCAGTAAAGTTCAGTACTCACTAATAGGTAGGTTAAAACACAGTTTGCTTTGACACATGAAGATCTGATCATACGGTGTGACACTAAATCATTTGGTGTGACATTCCAAATAGTGAAAAATCATACCTTTATTAATGATTAAACCAAAAAAATGTTTATGGATTACATAGAGAATATTATCAGGAAGAGTCACAAATATTTGTGTAATTTTAGAGAAAGTTTTGACAGAATACATTTAAAATATGTTGTAAGATCATGAACATGGGCCTCACACAGAGTGTCGATTATGAAAAAAATATACAGATATAATTAATTTTCAAAAAACTATAGTGGATCACTGGTTAGTTATGATAAAGGACTTTGATAAAGTGAGTAACTTAAGAAAGATGTACTCCATTTTCATTTTATGAACAATTATTTTCATGTCACACCATATGACGATTTTAGGCACAAGTACAACAAACTGCTGAATAAAGTCTGATTCCAATAAAATATCTAAAAACAAAGGTTGAGAGTGAGTAGAACAAAAGTAAATAACTTTTATGCCTGCAATTTAAAGTTTTTTTAAAAACACATTTTTTGGGGCGTCACGTCACTGACCCATATATACGTTCATGAAACCACCTGCTGACCGCCTGTCAGCATTGAGCAATTTCTTTTATAGGGGGTAAAAGTTTGGGCCCATCACTTACTATACAATATACTATAAAGGAAAACAATACCCCCAAAAATCTGCTTTAAAGGGCCTACACCATGCTTTTAAAACTATATTTTTTGTATAAATATATGCTCAAAATTGAGTCTTAGACAGGTCTTAACCCCCATCAAACACCCTGACCATTCCCCTTGTTTCTTATAGCTGTGCTATAATTAGGCTCTGCAGCTGCAATACCAAAACGGCCTTTGTTTGCTCAGGGGCGCATCTAGTGGGGTTTTTCCACCCTCCCCCTCCCCCCTCCCCTCCTCTCCTCTCCAACGTTGACAAACGTTGGGTCGCTGGGTCTCGGAGCGGCAGGGGAGGAGGGAGGCTCCATGGGCGGCGGGGACACCGTCTGCTCCCTGCCCGGGGAGAGAGACCTGGGCAACGGGGGAACGGCGCGGGCCGGGGCTGGTTTGTGGTTTGTGGCAAAGGCAAAGCCAAGCTTGATCTGGCCTTTTCTTCACAGCCACAGACAGGACCATCGCCATTAAAAATAGTCCTTTGTTTCCTTGATAGAAGGGACGAAGCTTGGGTCCTCGCAGTCTATAACGTCACATATATAGTGCGATCCAAGAACGTTAGACTTCTCCTTGGACATGTTGATAGCAAAAATGTTGATAGAATAAAAGAAGGAAATGACTGTCTACTATACAGGGAGGCAGAGTGAGAGCACTGAGTGAGCAGCCCCAGAACAGTAAGCCAGCTGCAGATGGAGGTGGAGGCTAAGCAAATTAGAAACAAATGAGGGGCTGGGTTTAGAAGAGTAGCTCTGGTTTGTACCTGAAGGGCGGGGGGGGGGGGGGGGGAGCGCGAGTGACGTCACTCGCGTCAACTCTCAGAACAGCACTGTTCTGAGAACCCGTGGAAAGCTTTTCAACTCTGCCTTCCCAAAAACAGAGAAAGACACAATGGTCAGAAATAGGACTTTGTGAGGATAGAAGGTGCCAGTGGGACCCCAAAAAAAGGTTTTAAAATAGAAAAAGTGAAAATTCATGGTGTAGGTCCTTTAAGCAGCATGTGAGGGGTCAAACTAGGGGTTTATAATTATTCGGAATCCATTGCAAGCATTTGTTTTGCATGAAAAACCTTCATTGGGCTTAAAAAGCCCCCCACGAAATTGTGAAAAGTGATGGCTCATCACTAAACCATATTTTTGTTTGTCTGTTTTTAGGCCAAGGAATGTTTTTCATGCCAAACCAATGCTTGCAATGGATTCAGAATAATTATAAACCCCTAGTTTGACCCCTCAGGCCCTCACATGCTACTTAAAGCAGATTTTTGGGGGTATTTCTTTCCATTTATAGTATATTGTATAGTAAATGAATGGGCCCCACACCTTTACCCCCATAAAATAAATTGCTCAATGCTGATAGACGGTCAGCAGGTGGATTCAAAGTGATGACTCATCACGAAATCATATTTTTGTGCGTCTGTTTTTAGGCCAAGGAATGTTTTTCATGCCAAACCAATGCTTACAATGGATTCAGAATAATTATAAACCCCTGGTTTGACCCCTCACATGCTACTTAAAGCAGATTTAGGGTATTTTTTTCCTTTATAGTATAGTGTATAATAAGTGATGGGCCCAGACTTTTACCCCCTATAAAAGAAATTGCTCAATGCTGACAGGCCGCCAGCATGTGGTTTCATGAACGTATATATATAGACAACATTTTAGGCCCATAAAAAAAACTATATACCAAATATCATACCTATGATACCAACTTAGCATAAATGCTAAGCTGGCAGCCGGACTAATACCAGGGCTTCTCAAACCTGTTTAGGCTGTGACCCCCAAAATAAACATATTTGAACTGGGGACCCCCACCCTGACAAGCACTTGGAATTGTAGGTATTACATTTAATGTGACTCAGTTCAACAGATAAATACTGTGAAAATAGCAGATCTACATGCTAACAACGCCTCGCGTTGTGAGGCGTTGTGCTCGCCTCTTGCTTACTTCATATTTGACAGTTTGGCCAGTAATGTTGAATATTCGACTCTTCGAATACTTTTAGGTCGAATAATTCGAATAGTAAAAATCACTATTCATGAATGCCCTAGTGTGTGTGTGTGTGTGTGTGTGTGTGTGTGTGTGTGTGTGTGTGTGTGTGTGTGTGTGCCCGGTCCTTGATTGTGTGTGTATGCATGTAGAGCAGAGTTGGTACTGTAATAATACTACTTTTTTCGGTAACGAGTAGTGTAACGGCACTAATCCTCCGAAATAGTTACAAATACTGCCTGGTCGCGTTACTCGCTACTTTCGTGCCTGCAGTTCCTGCTTCTGCCTTCAGCAGGAACCGATTGTAAACATCACCACTTGTCTTTTAGAACATTGGAACTGTCATTTCACTAAAATAACTAACCAGAGAAAAGGTAATCAAACACAAGCGAGCAGTGCAGCAGCAGGTCACGGTGACTTGCCTGCAATCAACAGTAGCAGGCACCCGACATTTGATAACAGTCACACTTATAGATTAATAAAAAGACTAAATACAACAAAACCCCCAACTAAGGAGATTTATAATATAAAGCTAAGAAATGAATTACTTTTAGGAAGAGAGAGAGAAAGAGAGAGAGAGAGAGAAAAGAGGGGAAAAAAAGTCGCACTCTGTGGCAGGCAGCGCATATACGGTGCGCAAACCCGACAGTTGCTTTAACAACCTAGATTAATATCCTACATGTGATACAATAACCCAAAACCCCGAAATAAGCAAGCCAAAGGAATGAATTAGCCTACTAATCCATGTAGGCTGAGAGAGATAGAGAGAGAGGGAAAGAGAGAAGCCAACTCTGACAAGTGAACTCACTCTGACATGATCGATGTCCTTGTGATGACGGAATAAATATAATCCTTAATCCTTATGCATAAAACATCGGTGATATTGCTTTTTTAAGCATGACGTTTCAGCAGCTATATAGGCTATAGCCTAATCAGTTTGATACGGTTTGAACTATTTGAGCTATAGGCCTACACAGTAAATCAATCGCCTCGTTGATCATTCTCCCCAGCTGCTAAGCTGTGCTGCGCTCTGGGGGGGGAAGATCTCCGCCAGGTTAGGTTGTCCACCCCTGGCCTGTAAAATCCATAGGAGCCAACTTACTGACAATTGACAAACGGATACAGAACCATATATAGGCTATATAATGTCAGGTGGATAAATGAATAAACTCGTGAATGTATGGCAGCTGTTTTTTTTTTTTTGCTGCACAATGGGAGTAAATTACAACAAGGCACCAGAGGCTCAGAAATAATTACATTATAATTGTATTTATCGTGTTTATTATTATTATTATAATTAAACTCATTCAAATGACCACCAGTGAGCCCTGGGACTCACTTCATTGAACAATATAATGTATTGTATTAGATATTATTATATCTAATAAATATGAATACGTCTAATATATGTTGGCAATGCATCTCAGACTTTTTTATGGAGTAACGCAAAAGTAGTGTAACGAGTAGTGTAACTAGTTACTTTCTCCAGGGAGTAATGAAGTAGTGTAAGGCACTACTTTTTTCAAAGGTAATATGTAATATGTAGTGCACTACTTTTTTGAGTAACGGATCCCAACTCTGATGTAGAGGGCACAGCTGCCCCGTGACAGGCACCAAGAGTGTATGATTTATTTTAATATATATTCTTTTACATTAAACACTTGAACCCTAGCATCCCTAGACTGGAAACTTTAGACAAAAATAGCACATCTACAAGCTCACGTGACTATGTAGATCAGATATTTTTAGCACAGAGGTCTAGTGTATAGTCAAAAACAGCAGACCAAGTAAAGAAGTTTACCATGTATTGAGGGTTTTATTTAAGTGGTTAAATGAATCCAACATACCTGTATACTGAAGATAGTGCTGTCAAACAAGTCAAGGACTATCTATGAATAAGTTTAATCTGCATCTATATTGTATACAACATGTAGTGGGGTGTCGCTGCTTCATTTTTGCTACTTGACGTAACTAAGTGTTCAGTGTCAAGATTTGTCAGACTTGGGGAGCAAAAATCTGATGGAGACAAGGCTTAATCAAGTCCAGTGGTATTTACTAAATTTTCTAAAATGGTTAGTCCCAATACTTCTGATTGGCTAGTTTCTGATTAGACCAGTGTCTAAATCACACGATAATCCACAACCTGCAGGTTATATCAAACCCAGGTGTGCTATTTCTTTCCACAGTGTTGTGCAGCTTAACTAGGGAAGGGAGCGCTTGATTTTCTACAAAACCCGGCCGTGCTAGCCTGATTTCAGACTCAGCGCTAGAGCTTGAGTCTGACATTGTCCCCATTGTAAGAGATTTCAAAGGGGAGGGGATTTGAAATGTGAAATTCCCAATCACAAGAGATCTGGTGGGAGGGGTTGTGTTTGACTTGTGTGTACACAGAAATATGCTCCCTTCCCCCTCCCCTCTATGACAGGCATCAAACAGGTTGTTGTCTTTGATGTTTCATTGATTAGAGAGATCACTAACAAGCTTCACCACCCCTTTGAAGTTCAAAGGGAGAAATTAAGAGCTCTGGCTGAGTTCCCCCTGCTGATTTGCTCTCTTGTTAGACCCACCCCCTCCTCCGAATTGCATTGATTTAATTGGTTTGGTACTGAAGAAACCAAAGAAACTTCAGCGTCATATGACAACACCAGACCAATGGAACCATTCCGCTCAGAAAGTGGGCTGGAGCCAGGCAACGGCCGTGCGGGTGCTTCTAAGCACCGCCCACATGCATAGGACAGTGAATGAATGGCTCCGGGCGGGGCAAGTCTGACATGAAGTCTCTACGTCCGGGAGATTTTTTTTAGGTGTGTGGTGGGGGGCACAGACTGCATCCAATAAATACAGTAAGCTTTCAACTCGCAACAGATAACTTTCTTTTGGTGAGTAGCTATTTTTTTTTCTTTTTTTTTTGGACCAGGCGAGAGGGAGCTTTGCCTTTGTCAGACGGATGTAGAGTAACATAGCGTTAAGGAGAACTCCTCTAACGCTATGGACCAGAGCTTAGTGTGAGCTCACATGTCAAGTTCAATTTCTAAATCCTATCCATTTCCTTGTTTGTGGATACTTGTTATCTGCAACCATTAATGCTCACCCTAAACTGAATGGCCACTAGGAAAATAGTAAGCATTGTCATCATAACACCTAAATCTTGCACAGTTAATCAGCAACAGTTTTCTTTTTTCTTATTTTTTTACACCATGAATATACAGTACTGTTTATACAGTTTGTCTGGTGAAGTAAACACAGAGAAAACTATTCAAAGGTTATTGAGCCCAGACCACAAGGGAGGAATTAACATGATTTAACTAGAACTACTGGTAGTCCCATTTAGCGCCACAATCAGGCTGATTTTTTCAAACACTTAGTTCCGATACTTTTACTTATACTCCACTACATCTCAGATCCAGATCAGTATGGGAGAATGTATCTAAAAAACAAATATTACACCTTTACTCCTCTATAATTATTTGTTTATTTACTAGTTACTTTGCACGTATAAATTATATGCTATAATATTACAAAACACACATTAACCACGGATGAAAATAGCCGCTATCACCGTGTCCATTCACTGCAGCGACTCCTTCTTCACCTACTCAAACAATTAAGCAAACAAACTAAACAACAAACAAAGTAAAGAATTAAAGGAGGCGAATCGCATGTATGATCAGTCCCCGGCTGACTCTGTCTCTCTCTCTCTTACACCCCATATTCACCTTTCATTGCTGCCAATCCCTCTTCAGGTCTTTGAAGTAACTCAAGTGAAGGAGCTTTTCACCTGTGTGGGTCCTCATGTGTGAATTTGATGAAATAATTGACTAAAGCCTTTGCCACAAACTGTACTAATAAAGGGGTTTTCCCTTGTATGCGTCCTCATGTGTCTTTTCAGACAGTTGCGATTAAAACCTTTGCCACAAACTGTGCAAGTAAAGGGTTTTTCCCCAGTATGAATCATTGTGTGTCTCTTGCAATCTCGCTTACGATTAAACATTTGTCCACAATGTGTTCAACTAAAATGTTTCTTCCCTGCGTGGGGTTGTTTTGATGAGTTTAGGTCATGTGGCAGCTTTTGGCGTAATGTGTGGCCCTGGGTTTTCAGTTGGATTACAGCCGAATGATCTTCCTTGGTCTTGCACCCATAACTGTCTTCAATATCGGATTCAGACGAGTATGAAGAGAGGAGCTGTCACTAGTTGTGGGCTCGCCTATAAGGCGAGCACACTTTAGATATTGTCATTATTGTGGGCTCGCCTATAAGGCGAGCACACTTTAGATATTGTCATTAGTGTGGTTGCCCTAACAGGGCAACACACTATAGTTCTAGGGAAACTTTATTCTCTGTTTCTAGTGTAACTAAAAGTTTGGCGCGAATCTCCTCCCACAGTTTTTGCGCCACACACTCGCGCCATATGTCAAATCGACCGGCTTAATCGGGAATCGTGTGCTATTACTTTTCTAAGAGAAAAGTTGTATCGTTTAATTGTTATTAATTTATTAGTGAATTAATTTTCCCCATTGACTTATAATGGGAATTGCAAAAACTCACATTAGATTATTTTTCTCTCGCAAACAATAGGAGCTACAGTTTCAAAACTCGGAGAGGAGATTCATAATTATTGCAAGAATTAATCAAATTATAAATACATCACTCGGCCTCATGGTGGCGCTATAACAGTCCACTTTACGTTTCGGCCTGTAACTCTTGAACCGTAGGTCAAAAAATTAAAATTATGTTTTCCCTGGATTCCTTGGGTCATGACGCATCTCCCCATATAGGCCACGCCCATTTGCGTCAGGATAGATTTTCCGCCATTTTGAATTTTCTTCAAAACACACTTTTTGCTCCTTTTCCCACATATTTTCTCCAAATGTCACAAAAATCGGTACACATGATCTATGGACTCATGCGATAAACATATTCAAAGGATATTTCGATAGTCCATACCGTTCTTCCGTAACAGGGTTCCAAAGTTAGCGGGAGGAGCCCGTTTTGTAAGAAGTAGCCATAAATCAGAAACGAAACATCCAGTCAACACCAAATTTTAACCACAAGTCACGGGTGGGATATTCAACAAATCCCCAAAAGCATTTCCAGTTCGACCCATAGGGGGCGGCAGGGCAGGCAACCACACTCGTTATTTATTTCTATACTAAGCAGTGCAAGTATCAAAAAACTTCGGTTCCTTTCTACTCCTACATACTTAGTGAGAAAATGAAAATAAAAACATCAATGTGTTCAGTTTACAGTGGCGAAGTGTGCTATTATTTTCTATAGCAATCGGCCAAATGGTGGCGCTGTAGGAAGCCTTCGAAAGTGCGAACTTTGAACAGGTATAGCTCATGCTGTGTTTGAGGTCCAGCCATGAAACCTGTATACACGTATGCGTCTCCTCATGCCGAACAACTTTTACGCTCTGACTTTTGACCTCTGACCTTTAGGTCTCCCACAATTTGGAATTATATGAAAAACAGTAAAAATCTATCTCCTCCTGGGTTTTTTTCGTTACGCGCACGAAACTTTTTTCACATGAACTTTGGACCAATACGGTCAGATTGATCAACCAGATTTTTTTTAAAGTGAAATATAATTTTGTAATAATTCAATCAATATTGCGGTTTTATGCAAATTATTCTTCGGCCTCTAAATCATACATGCAAAGTTACACGTTCATGGCATTTGGCAAAGATGTAGAGGGTTAGTCAAAGTATCACTGAAACCAATTTTATTCCAATCGGCCAAAGGGGGGCGCTATACGAAGCATTTGAAAATTCAAACTTCAAACGGGCATAAGTCATGACTCGTTTCGTTTGAAGTCATGCAACTTGCTTACACGCGTGCTTTGACTCGAGTGGAAGACATCTGTGTCTTTGTTAAGTAAGCTCCGCCCTTAGATTTTCTGCCATTTTGAGCAGTTTGTAAAACACTTAAACCCCCTTTTATTCTGGAATTTTCGCGTGACGTGCACAAAACTTTTTTTACGTGAACTTTGGACCGATATCTAAAGATCTGTCAGATCGGATTTTTTTAAAATTGAAACATGCTTTTTTAATAAATTCAATGAATATTGCAGTTTTATGCAAATTATTCTTCTGCCTCTAAATCATGTATGCAAAGTAACATATTCATGGCATTTGGCAAAGATGTAGAGTGTTATTCCAAATATCACTAAAACCAATCTTACCCCAATTGGCCAAAAGGGGCGCTATATCATTTTAAGCAGTTTGTGAAACGCTTAAACCCGTTAAGATTTTTTTAGCAATTTGCATGAAACATTCTACACACAATCTAAGGACCTTTATCTAATATGCCTATGAAGTGCACACACAAAATAATAATAATAATAATAATAAATATAGCTGCAAGCAGCGATAAAGTGGCCAAAGCCAAAAACACCTCAAATCATGAACACAGCCTGCAATGTGCGTGAAATCTTGCAAGCACATTCCCAATAGGTCAAGGAACAGATACCACCCTTCTTACATTGGCCTGTTATAGCGCCACTAGCGGGTCGACTTTTGCACAACACATTTTTGGAACAAAATGGACCAAACTTTGACGTCAGTAACGTCAAAGAGAGCACTGCCTGCGATCTTGACATTTTGTACTTTTATAGCCATTGTTTTCTGGCTTGAAGCGAGCCCACAATTGTTTCGAAGGAACAATATTTTTCTAGTTGTGGGCTCGCCTATAAGGCGAGCACACTTTAGATATTGTCATTAAGTGTGCCTGCTATGCAATAGCAAAACACTTATTGTAATCCGCCATACTTAATTAATTAAGTCTTTCGCCACGAATTTCTGCACGTAATAACTGCCGCACAATTTACGCCACTGCCGCAATATATACATCAAAACGTGCGGCTCGGCCGGGAATGGTGTGCTATTACTTTTCTTTCCGATCCGCGTTACCATTGCGACGTAATTCGCAAAAAACGACGCCAAAAAACCCCATTGACTTAGAATGGGGGAAACTTCGGCACGTAATAACTGCCGCACGATTTACGCCACCCCCGCAATATATACATCAAAATGTGCGGCTCGGCCGGGAATGGTGTGCTATTACTTTTCTTTCCGATCCGCTTTACGATTGCGATGTAATTCGCAAAAAACAACACCCAAAAACTCCATTGACTTTGAATGGGGGACTCCGAAAAAAACCCAGAAACTTTGGCGCCACATAACTCTACTTTTATACTTTTGCCTAGCAACGTCATTTAAAATGTAAAATGCTCACACAACTTTGGTCTTTTTCCGACCAATAGGGATGAGCTGTAATTGATTAAGCCTCGCCCCCTCTTTAACAGGAAGTGCCCTTCACCAAACAGGAAGTGCCTCTATAACTCATGAACCGTTTGTCGTACAGACTTGCGGCTGGTGTCATACCTTTTCTTTTTTTCTCAATTTTTTTTTTTCTCAAATTTTTTTTTTCTCAAATTTTTTTTTCTCACATTTTTTTTCTCAAATTTTTTTTTTTCTCAAAAAATTTTTTTCTCAAATTTTTTTTTCTCAAATTTTTTTTTCTCAAAATTTTTTTTTCTCAACATTTTTTTTTTCTCAAAATTTTTTTTTCTCAAAATTTTTTTTTTCTCAATTTTTTTTTCTCAATTTTTTTTTCTCAAAATTTTTTTTTCTCAATTTTTTTCTCAACATTTTTTTTTCTCAAAAAAATTTTTTTCAATTTTTTTCTCAAATTTTTTTTCTCAAAAAAATTTTTTCTCAATTTTTTTTTTCTCAAAATTATTTTTTTCTCAAAAAATGTTTTTCTCAAAATTGTTTTCTCAAAATTATTTTTTTCTCAACATTTTTTTTTCTCACAATTTTTTTTTCTCAAGATTTTTTTTTCTCACAATTTTTTTTTTTAAATTTCTTTTTCTCAAAAAAGTTTTTTTCTCAATTTTTTTTTCTCACAAAACAATTTTTTCTCAAAAAACTGTCGTTAAAGTGCGACCCGTGATAACGGCCAAAAATGCTCCAAAACGCCACTAATTAGTCGAAATGGCTGACTTCCTGTTTGGTTTCTGATTGGCTGCTGGCCTTGTGACGTGGGTAGAGCTGCGAGGGCCTGGTCATCGCTGCTTGCAGCTTTAATTCATTAATCGTCCATGACCTTAATTGGGGCCTATTTCGCCAAACAGGAAGTGCCCCTCACCAAACAGGAAGTGACCCTTGATCTCGTGAACCGTTTGTCATACAGACACGCGGGTTGCGTCAAATGAAATAACGCTAATGCTAACACCAACCGCTACACAAGGTTGCACAGACTTAGCGAGCTGCAGGCACACTTAAAATTTCTTAGAAATTTTCTCTTCTAGTTATTTATCTATCAGTCAGTCAACAGTAGACGGGAACTTCGGTTCCTTTCTACTCCTACATACATAGTGAGAAAATGAAAATAAAAACATCAATGTGTTCAGTTTACAGTGGTGAAGTGTGCTATTATTTTTTACAGCAATCGGCCAAATGGTGGCGCTGTAGGAAGCCTTCGAAAGTGCGAACTTTGAACAGGTATAGCTCATGCTCTGTTATACGTACAGCCATGAAACCTGTATACACGTATGCGTCTCCTCATGCCGAACAACTTTTACCCTCTAACTTTTGACCTCTGACCTTCAGATCCCCCAGAATTTTTAATTATATGAAAAACAGTAAAAATCTCCTCCTGGGATTTTTGAGTTAAGCGCACAAAACTTTTTTCACATGAACTTTGGACCAATACGGTCAGATTGATCAACCAGATTTTTTTTAAAGTGAAACATTATTTTTTAATAATTCACTCAATATTGCAGTTTTATGCCAATAATTATTTTGCCTCTAAATCATACATACAAAGTCACACGTTCATGGCATTTGGCAAAGATATAGAGGGTTAGTAAAAAAATATCACTGAAACCAATCTTATTCCAATTGGCCAAAGGGGGGCGCTATATGAAGCGTTTGAAAATTCAAACTTCAAACGGGCATAAGTCATGACTCGTTTTGTTTGAAGACATGCAACTTGTTACACGTGTGCTTTGACTCAAGCGGAAGACATCTGTGTCGTTGTTAAGCAAGCTCCGCCCTTCGATTTTCCGCCATTTTGAGCAGTTTGTAAAACACGTAAACCCGCTTTTATTCTGGAATTTTCGCGTCACGTGCACAAAACTTTTTTTACGTGAACTTGGGACCAATATCTAAAGATCTGTCAGATCATGCTTTTTTTAATAATTCAATGAATATTGCAGTTTTATGCAAATTATTCTTCTGCCTCTAAATCATACATGCAAAGTAACATGTTCATGGCATTTGGCAAAGATGTAGAGTGTTAGTCCAAATATCACTAAAACCAATCTTACCCCAATTGGCCAAAGGGGGGCGCTATATCATTTTGAGCAGTTTGTGAAACGCTTAAACCCGATTTTTTTTTCGCAATTTGCATGAAACATTCTACACACAATCTAAGGACCTTTATCTAATATGCCTATGAAGTACACACACACAAAAAATATAATAATAATTATAAATATAGCTGCAAGCAGCGATAAAGTGGCCAAGGCCAAAAACACCTCAAATCATGAACACAGCCTGCAATGTGCGTGAAATCTTGCAAGCACATTCCCAATACTCTTCATTCACAGCTACGATTAGTGCTCTGGCTCACGTGACGCTACGTCACTGCGCTACGTCACTGCAGGGAAAATGGCAGCCTGCAGGCTCTGTGTGACAGTGTGTGTCTGCTTAACAGGAGCCAACAACTGTTTTAAACTGCTTATTTCTAAAGGTAAGGTTTATTCTGCTACTTTCCGACTTTTTTCCAATCATGTTCTCTTGATAATCAGATCAGTCTTTTACATTTTTGACATTCAGAAATTGCCCTAGTTGGGCTGAGAAAACATCTAGCATTAGGTGCTAATATTGCTGCCTCCATGTCATAGAGTGGCAATAGTATAGCAGGCAGTTTTGTCTTTATTAATTTTAACTAGAATGTATTTGTAATCAGACATGATGACAGAAGAAAGTCAAGCACAAAATCACCACTCATCAGTGGACATACATTATAATAACCAAGTGCTAATCCTTTGTAACTCAGTGTGTTCATATAGCTAGCCTGGCTATAACCAAATTAACCCTAGCTAGCAGGCTATATAGTCTAAATTCTCAGATTAAATAATTTGTTTAGTAGCCAGGGAACACTGTATAATTGTAGACCTGATACAGTTTATTATTTACAAAGTACTTCTTCCCTCCAGCCACTGTCAGGACTATAGTGGCAGTGTTGTACTCACAGCCAAGAAGACTTAGCCTAGCTGCAGCTAGACATCCCCACACATGTTAAAACAATGAGTTAGTTAGCTGCATTAGTTGGCCCCAGGCTAAAGAAGACTAACCTTCTTGACCAACCACAGCCCTATATGTATACCAATACCAATATACAAGCTTAAGCTGAATTTAATAATGAATTCTGCTGGGGACTACCCACTCAAGGACTTGATTCTATAGAATCTCTGATATCATTTAAGTTAGTAATATGCATGGTAAACCTTGCACACTTCTCCCCAAACATTGGAACAGTCTCTGTGAGCAACATACATATATTCAAGTTGAAGGGTTGGGCTTTATAAAGTACTAAACCTTTTGATGTGTCAATGTTGACTTGCACACTGCACAGCAACAATACTTATTATTTCCTTATTAACAGGTGACTATCGGACATGACCCCTGTGGAACTCTGCTCTTGTGCCACTTGGAAGTCACTGTGTGGCCCTTCTTTTCCAAACGGTGCATTACAGGTACAGGTACGTCCAAAAAACTGCAAAATGTCAATACTGTACATTCGTTACACATAAATTCAAATATTTAACTTAATGTAATGTAATTACAATATTTTAGAATTCTATTACAATATATCATCACGCCAAGTAAGGCTTGATGCCGAAACACTTCTGTGTATGCTGCCCATGCTTATATAAAAAGTACCCGAAGGAAATTAGAGTGCTGGCTGAGTCTTCTTGAGCTGTTAAGCACACACTTTTATTTTTTACAATGTACGTGTTACATGTTTTTTTTCTGCTATCTATATAGTACCCTAGGAGTCCCTTGAGTCACGTTACCTCTTCTGTGCTCCAGATCTCTGCAGAATTGGCACCGGCCTCGGACACAGGTCAGATAATGTTTGTTTGATGTTGAACAAGTTCAACTGTTTGTATTGTCTTGTCAATTCATTATTCATCACTATAATATCACAGGGGATTGCACCAGAGGCCACCAATGACATGGAGGTGCGTAGAGTAGACCATTTCCACAGACAAAGCCTAGAGTCAGGACAGGTCTGAAATGCACACTTTACAAGGCATATACTGGTGAGTATGAATGAGCTGTCACCTGTACAATTCAAATGCATTTGTAACATAACATACGTATAGAAATACCTTTCTTTGGGAATTAGATTTATTATTAGTAGCAGGATTTAGGGGAAGCTTAAACACTTTTATTTCAGGAACAGTTTGAATGTAAATAAGAAAGCATAGCACTCACAAACAAGTCTTTCTAAACTGTAGTTGTCAAGGCCTGTGTCATGATATATAATTTAAAGGTTCAGTACTTGTTTGTGAGTACTGGTCTTTCTTTTTATCTACATGAATTTCTGTTGAACCGTGCAACCATTAAAAATAAGGAGAAGTATATTGGAATGAGTTTTATTTCCTCCAGTTTTCATTCTAAACATGTACAGGGAGGTGATACGGAGACATGATACGTATGGGTGTCTGCTTTAGTGTGAAAGCAGGTGTCATCATAATATACATTTGACATTTCTCCCTTCTTGCAGGGGATCTCCCAGATCCAGATGTCATGGCAGCCGGTGATGTATTAAAAGACTGCAGTCCACAACGGGCATATAGGCCTATGTAACGTTCTGCACGGGCTTCGGGTCCACTGTCCCCTGTGATGTCGCACACCTGCTGGACTCTCCCCTGTCCTCTGGACGGTGCTCTGTCATCTGGACGTTCCCCTGACCTCTGGGGGCTGTGTTGTCCCCTGGGACAGACGTCTCTGCACAGCCATCCAAGGCAGCACAACCCTAGCCTGCTTCCAGACCAGAGACCCCGCCCACTCTCAGAGTGGACTCTTTCTCTGGTCTGGAGCTTAGTACATGAATCGTTTTTTATTTTCGGCTGTCCAATGAGCGCGCGGGGTGGGGGTGGGGGTGGGGTGGGTCTAACGAATATCCAATCCGCGCAGCAGTTGAAACGATTCAAACGAAGTTCACACACACACAGAAGAAGGCACACACACACACACACGCACGAGCACACTGATTTCACCAAGCTGTTTAATGTTGATTACAAGTTTCTGGTCGCAGTTCTGTGTGGAAGCAGTCACTGGCACAGACAGAGACACACACACAATCACACACACACTCCCCGACGGTGCGTCGCGTCCACCGTGCGTCTCGATCACCGTGCGTCGCGATCACTCGCGCGCGGACACGCGCGTGCACGCTCGCAAAAAAGTCCCCCGTAAATCGCTCAGAATGGAGCACAGTTTCAGACTAAAGCGTGAGCTGAGTCTGAAATCAGGCTAGCACAACCCCGCTCTTGAGCTCACTTGTAAACTGGCTCCCGAGGTTTTGAACCTTTGCCTAGAAGTGTGAAAAATATCGACACAATTTAGTGATACATTTTAGGTTCAAAAGATATCACATTATTTTTAATGAGTTTTATGGGGAAATAGATTATTTGCTTCTTTGTGTATTTCAAATAAGATTATTTGCTTCTTTGTGTAATTGAAATAAAATATAATGTATAATTATGTTAAAGGTATAGGATAAGTGATATTTTTTGATAAAAATAAAGGGTCTTTGTGTGAAGTTTAAAGCTCAAATTAATAAAGCTCAGGTCTCTCCAGTAGTCCAGCTCTATAATCACCGGAAAATACAATAGCAGGTAGGTTTCCAATTTCACAAGAGTATACATTTAACAGCTTACATTTTCTAGTGTTCCAAAATCGGTATCCCATTCTTAAAATGCATTTTTTGTTTACTAAACAGCTGGAGAGAGTGGGAGAACCCCTGCTACTGAACAAACACTAGAATTTTAACAAAGCAATATGACTTTGCTCAACTTTAACATAAAAGGTTAATGTGACTGACCACTCATCCAATGTCTTTTTGACTGCATGCTATGTCTATAAATGTCTTGATGAATTTGAAACATAAGATCACAATGGAAACATGTCCTCTGGGTTCTTTTGCAAAATACATTGTATATTAAAGTATACATGATAAACCAACATAGATATCCAGTATCCACTGAAGATTAATGTCTCTTATTAGTGGTTAATCAAATAATGCAGATTGCAGTGCTTGGTCAAGTACTCACGATTAGTCTTGGCTCAGGGAGGACAGGACACCACCACTGCCATGCAGCCCTGCCCAGTGCCTGGAGGTCTACAAAGAAACCATCAAATAGCTTACTTGTCTATCATTTACCTTTTCAGAAATGAAATGTGCATAAACATGAATGCATCAAGTCGTGTTATTTCCTAATTTTCCCTTATGTCACAGGTTCATTTGGTTCTAGACACAAGCTAGAGCAGTGGTTCTCAAACTTTTCATGTCGCTCTGTAATGCGTTCACTGTATAATTATGTACAGTAGGCTATTCAATAAATCAATCAGGAGATTAGAGTCGGCATGGTGAGTGAGTATGTACATTAGTGGAAAAATATACATGACAAACTAAATGTATTTGCCACTACAGTCCTGACAGTGGCTGGAGGGAAGAAGTACATTGTAAATAATACACTGTATCAGGTCTACAATTAATATGTTCCCTGGCTACTAAACAAGAAAATGTAGACTATATAGCTAGGGTTATTTTGGTAATAGCCAGGCTAGCTATATGAACACACTGAGTTACAAAGGATTATCACTTGGTTATAATATATTTACACTGATGAGTGGTGATTTTGTGCTTGACTTTCTTATGTCATCATGTCTGATTACAAATACATTCTAGTTAAATGAATAAATACAAAACTGCCTGCTATCACCACACTGTAAACACACAGGGAAGGCAGCAATGTTAGCAGCAAAAGCTAGATGTCTTCTCAGCCCAAACTAAGGCAAAAATGTAAAAGACTCATCAGATTATCAAGAGAACATGATGGTAAAAAATCGGAAAGTAGCAGAATAAACCTTACCTTAAGAAATAAGCTGTTGTGGGCACGTTAAAACAGTAGTTGGCTTGGTTGAGGCTCTGTTTACCAAGTCGAGTTTTCCCTGCAGTGACGTAGCGCAGTGACGTAGCGTCACGTGAGCCAGAGCACTAATCGTAGCTGTGAATGAAGAGTATAGGTCAAGGAACAGATACCACCCTTCTCACATTGGCCTGTTATAGCGCCACCAGCGGGTCAACTTTTGCACAACACATTTTTGGAACAAAATGGACCAATCTTTGACGTCAGTAACGTCAAAGAGAGCACTGCCTGCGATCTTGACATTTTGTACTTTTATAGCCATTGTTTTCTGGCTTGAAGCGAGCCCACAATTGTTTCGAAGGAACAATATTTTCTAGTTGTGGGCTCGCCTATAAGGCGAGCACACTTTAGATATTGTCATTATTGTGGGCTCGCTGAAGGCGAGTCCACCTTGTTATACCCCAGTTTATATTTATTTAAAACTTCCAAGGGTCCGACCACTTTCTTCGGCGGATTTCAACTCCCTCACACTTTGTGCTACAAACTTCGTTCCAACTTCAACATGTTCAGCTTTCTACAGTGATGTGTGCTTGTACTTTTCTTTTCAACATATTTCATATTTTCGGAAATATTAAACTTTTAAACTTTAATTTTTCCTCCTTATAATGGGAGTCTATGTAGAAAAGTGCCCACTTTTCTGGTGCAAATTCTTTGTGCTCTTATAGCTCTTTCATACTTTCACATAAAAACCTCGTTCCAACTTTGAAATGTTCAGCGAGGTTTGAAGTTTCATTGTTGTTTTAATAATTTTGAAAAAAAGTTTAAACTGTTTGAAATATTTAACTTTATTCATAAATCTTTCATCCCATAGAGAATGAATGGGATCTGACTTTAACATTTTTACTTTTTCACTAAACTTTATAGCCTCATTACTCTGGCATACATTTACGTAGGAACGCGATTCAAACTTGAAAAACGCTCACACGCTTTTGGACTTCATCGTGGTTCAAACGGTATTCGAAAACGTCATACTGTTCTTCCACAATCGCAGTCCAAAGGTAGAGTGTTTTGGGGTATTTTGGGGATATTTTTGGCGGGAAAACCAGTCCTAGAGTGTAGCTTGAGTGTGGGAGACTTGTTCTTAAAGTAATGAAGTTCTCTGAACGAATCGTCCTCACGGCCAGAATATTTAAAATGTATGCATGTTTTTTGGCACGTTTGTAGCCACGCTCGTCGTTTTTTGTAAAGTGCAACTAAAATAAAACAGAGACTTACAGAATTTCATCTATGGCCCTCTGAGTGCCGGGTCGCGCCTCAGACGCCCCATTCACCTCAAGTCATTTTTTTTCTGGTTTTCGGAATTTTTTTATTTTCCCCCAATCATTTCTAGCTTGCTCTCATGCGCACATTATTGATCCTTTTAACATCAGAATCGCAATGTTCGTAGAGCCACTCACCGAGCCACTCCCCGAGCAAAGACTTTGTGTTTTCAACTTTTCGTGTTTCCGGGAGAGCGATCAGTTCGTACACTTGCGCTCCCTATTCAAACCAATGGATATGGCCCATATCTTGAACAAACAGTTCTACAGCTCAGAAGCAAAGGTGCTCCTTATTAACTTTAATTACAGTGCTGAGTCAGTGGTCTCACATGATTTACAAGCTCACAATAAGTTGCACTGTGTAACTTTGTGAGCTTGTAGATCGGCTATTTATCTGGTTCTCAAAGTGTGGTCCAGGGAACACATGGACGCACGGTCGCACGCACGCATGTATGCACACATACACATGCATACTCACACGCACACACGCACACACACACACACACACACACACACACACACACACACACACACACACACACACACAGTCACTTCCACATGATTGGTAGATCTAATTCTAAAACCAGTCCCATCCCAATGATTTTTAGATCTAATTCCATCGGCAGTTCCAAACCATAATTTGTAGCTCTAAATCCATCACCTGTCACATCCACATGATTTGTAGATCTAATTCTAAAACCAGTCCCATCCCAATGATTTTTAGATCTAATTCCATCGGCAGTTCCAAACCATAATTTGTAGCTCTAAATCCATCACCTGTCACATCCACATGATTTGTAGATCTAATTCTAAAACCAGTCCCATCCCCATGATTTTTAAATCTAATTCCATCGGCAGTTCCATACCATAATTTGTAGCTCTAAATCCATCACCTGTCACATCCACATGATTTGTAGATCTAATTCTAAAACCAGTCACATCCACATGATTTGTAGATCTAATTCTAAAACCAGTCCCATCCCCATGATTTGTAGATCTATTTCAATCGGCAGTTCCATACCATAATTTGTAGCTCTAAATCCATCACCTGTCTCATCCACATGATTTGTAGATCTAATTCTAAAACAAGTCACATCCACATGATTTGTAGATCTAATTCTAAAACCAGTCCCATACCCATGATTTGTAGATCTAATTCCATCGGCAGTTCCATACCATAATTTTTAGCTCTAAATCCATCACCTGTCACATCCACATGATTTGTAGATCTAATTCTAAAACCAGTCCCATCCCCATGATTTGTAGATCTAATTTGTAGATCTAATTCCATCGGCAGTTCCATACCATAATTTGTAGCTCATCCACATGATTTGTAGATCTAATTCTAAAACCAGTCACATCCCCATGATTTGTAGATCTAATTCAATCGGCAGTTCCATACCATAATTTGTAGCTCTAAATCCATCACCTGTCTCATCCACATGATTTGTAGATCTAATTCTAAAACCAGTCACATCCTCATGATTTGTAGATCTAATTCTAGAACCAGTCCCATCCCCATGATTTGTAGATCTAATTCCATCGGCAGTTCCATACCAATTTTCAATTTTCAAAAAACTTTTTTTTTTCAAAATCTTTTTTTTTCAAAAAAAAATTTTTTTCAATTTTTTTTTTCAAAAAACTTTTTTTTTTCAAAAAACTTTTTTTTTTCAAAAATCTTTTTTTTTTCAAAAAATTTTTTTTCAAAAATTTTCTTTTTTCAAAAAATTTCTTTTTTTTTCAAAAAAAAACATTTTTTTTCAAAAAACTTTTTTTTCCAATTTTTTTTTTTCAAAAATCTTTTTTTTTTCAAAAATCTTTTTTTTTTTCAAAATCTTTTTTTTACACCCTTGCGCTTAAATGCATTTTCTACTATTACTTCGTAACAGTTTCGAGCGAGCCCAAAATTGAAACATGCTTTTTTAAATAAATTCAATGAATATTGCAGTTTTATGCAAATTATTCTTCTGCCTCTAAATCATACATGCAAAGTAACATGTTCATGGCATTTGGCAAAGATGTAGAGTGTTAGTCCAAATATCACTAAAACCAATCTTACCCCAATTGGCCAAAGGGGGGCGCTATATCATTTTGAGCAGTTTGTGAAACGCTTAAACCCGTTAGGATTTTTTTTTTGCAATTTGCATGAAACATTCTACACACAATCTAAGGACCTTTATCTAATATGCCTATGAAGTGCACACACACAAAAAAATAATAATAATGAATATAGCTGCAAGCAGCGATAAAGTGGCCAAAGCCAAAAACACCTCAAATCATGAACACATCCTGCAATGTGCGTGAAATCTTGCAAGCACATTCCCAATAGGTCAAGGAGAAGATACCACCCTTCTCACATTGGCCTGTTATAGCACCACCAGCGGATCAACTTTTGCACAACACATTTTTGGAACAAAATGGACCAATCTTTGACGTCAGTAACGTCAAAGAGAGCACTGCCTGCGATCTTGACATTTTGTACTTTTATAGCCATTGTTTTCTGGCTTGAAGCGAGCCCACAATTGTTTCGAAGGAACAATATTTTTCTAGTTGGTTATGGTGTTCCACGGTGCTCTGTATCACAGAGTGTTTTCATGAGTTGAGTCGAGGTGCTGGTTACAGGCTCTGTCTCTCTTTTTTCACCACCATGTTCACTTTTCACTGCTGCCAATCCCTCTTCTGGTCTTTGAAGTAACTCATGTAACTCCTGTAACTTAATCTTTAGAGGCCCCGGTTCCTCCTTGACCAGACAGTAGTTATTCTCCTGCTGTTCAGTGGAAATATTCTCCCTACACAAAGCTTGTGGTGTTCCAAAGACCTTTACATCAGCATGTTCTGTGTGTACTCCTGAGGTGATTCTTACAGGCACTGTCTCTCTGTTTTCACCATCATCTTCACGTTTCACTGCTAGTAATGTCAACCCCTCGTCTGGTTTTAGAAGTATCTCCTCTTTAATCTGTGGAGGCTGTGGTTCCTCCTGGACCAGACTGGAGTTAATTTTCTGCTGTCCAGGGTAAACCCCCTCTTTAAACACAGGAAGGTGCAAGATGTCTAGACAAAAGATGAAATGAAACGGACCCATTAAATGCTTGAAATGTACATGTCCATGTGATTTTACCTATTTTGCTTTGGTATTATTATGAACCTGCTGTTGGAACCACATCTGACGGTTTTGATCAAGGTTGTTTCTTGTGTGAGCTTAGCTCTGGTCCATAGCGTTCAAATTTTTTGGAACTCGTCTGGTTCAAAAATAACAAAAACTGTTTAGCTACTTACCAACACAAAGGTATATGTGGCAAGTTGAAAGCTTACTGCACTCAGTGAACGCAGTCTGGGCCCCCCACCACACGCCTAATAAAAACCGGCGTGTGGCCGCGTGGTGCTTTTCCGATGGCCGGAAAATCCGACGGCACGGAGATTCGATGTCCTGAATGTCCGAGTATGGGGCCTCCCAATTTGTGGCACGATGGTTTGGTGTGTGCAATAGGATGTTATGGATGTTCTACCAGTCTGTCATGGCAAGTGTCCTCTTTTTTGGTATAACATGCTGGGGTGGCAACAACAGAGCAGGTGACATGTGTAACCTAAACAGACTGGTGAGGAAAGCAGGCTCTGTCGTTGGGTCCTCTCTGCAGGGGGTGGAGGAAGTAACCAGGGTGCGAACAGCGAGGAAGCTAGATTCCATCTTGGAGAACTCCTCCCACCCCCTCCATCTGGAGATCACCAGTTACTGGAGTAAGAGAGGAAACGACCACTTTGCCTACCCAGGACGGAGATGTGAGAGACTAGGAAAATCTTTTGTACCGGCTGCCCTTAAGCTGTACAACGAGACACATAACGGACGATTGAAAAGGACTTCCTTCCTAAGTTAGACTGACGGAACTATTGCTGTATTGACTTTGACCCCTAAGGACCTTCCAGGGAGAGTGCTCATGTGCGTCTTGCGGTGACACGCTTCCTAGTTTCTTCTTCTCTGAGCTGTTTTTTTTTTTTTTTTTTCGCACAGATTTTTGACATTGCACTATTAGGTTGTGTTGGTAGCTCTTGTTTTTTTCCTCTTATCTATCTTTTTTCTTACTTCTCTGTAACTTTGTAAATAACTGTATACTGCTGTGCTACAACTGGACAACTGAATTTCCCCCTTGGGATAATAAAGGTATCTATCTATCTATCTATCTATCTATCTATCTATCCTTTTGTGATTTAAAAATAAATTGTAATACAATTGTGCTGTCCTATAGGACTACCTATGTTAAAATGTCTAATAGTTTAATCCTTTCTGTTGTTTGGATGTATTTATAGGTATCTGCCTTTACCATTAGTGTGTCAAAATGTCCAGCTATTGTCCCAAAACGGCCCTACTCGCAGACTCATCCGACAGTATAGAAGATTGGGCGACTTCATTGTGTACCTGGAAAGGAACTAGCTAGAGGCGCTGTCTTCCCACCGTCCTTATGGAATGTTTACGATCGAGAGATGGATAACCGGACAAACAACTGCGTTGAATGTAAGAATTTAATGAGGCTAATTTGGACCTTGGGGTAGGCCTATATTAAACGGTCATGTTTTTTTAAAAGACTCACTCTGCACTGAAATGTCCCTCAAAACAATTAAGTGCTCTGAACCTTCCCACTTAATCATTATGGAAACATTATCTGCATGCTTTTTTCTACTGTAGCATTTCATTCCATTTGGAATCGGATGTTGGACAGACGTCGCCCAAATCTATGGGTTTTCCTCTCAAAACTGAAGGAGGTGCAGAAAAACACAGAGGTGAACATTGGTGCTGCTCGGCGCAGAGAAGCCGGTCCTACGTCTGGAGGAGACCAGAGTTAGTCTCAAGAGGCAATACCTGGATGACTGTTGATGAATATTGGGACACAGTGCGACATTCCATTCGATATTTTATTTGAGGTGAGTAAAGTGAAGAAATTTGATTAACATATATGTGATAATTTCAAAAATAAGAATTGACCTGGAATATTAATTTCATTCGTTGTTGCCCTTTTCTTTTTGTGCCCCCTATCTTCCAGCAGCCTGGGGTGTTCCTGGATGGCTCAGGATGGCTGATGTCCTTCCAGGAAAGTCGCTGCTTTGCATGTGGACATCTTCCTCAAAGCTCTCTCTCTCAACTGCCCCTGGATCCCCTCCTCCCCTCGGCTAGCCGTCCCGCTCGGGAGGGACAGACGTCAGCGGAGTGAGGTTTCTCAGACACTGTGTGTGACTATTGTGGCGGTTTTCAACCTCATGTTCATGAAGTGGCTGCGTGAGAAATACTGTGTTCCTGTCATCAGTGACTAAAAACTGCACTAACTGTACTTTGTATCCCGTAGGGGATACCTTTAATATTGTGCCCTTTTTTTTTGTTGAAGGGCTACAACGCAGTTCTGCTCCCCAGGGGAGTCTTGTGTGACTTGAAGTGTGTCAAGATTTCAGTTGTGTTTCATGTTTCATGTTTGTCTTAATTTAAAAAAAAGTTGTGTCTAAAATAAAAGGTTTGTGAAAGTACACTCTGTGATTTATTTCATTATATTGTGCTCTCAAAATTATAAAAAGGAATATTAAAAACTGTTGAAAGGGGGAACGTCAGTAGTGGAATTAAGTGTTCATAATGCATGCATGCAAATCCAGTGGTGTAAAGTAAGTACATTTAAGCCTACTTAAGTACGGTAGGCTACTTACAATTTTGAGGTGTCTGTACTTACAATTTTGAGGTATCTGTACTTGAGTATTTCCAATACTTTTACTTCTACAACACTACATCTCGGATCCAAAATTTTGTACTTTTACTCCTCTACAATTATTTGAAAACTTTATTTACTAGTTACTTTTAGCCACCAAAATGGGAGGGGACCTGTGATGTTCTGCCGTACTTTTTATTTCTGTTTTATCTATTAGTTTGGTCATTAAGGTCCACAGAATGAGAGGCCTGCTCTGCTGGAAACATTGCCGGAAAAAAAGTTATGGCCATTTGTATATTCACTGTCCCATTGACTCCACTAGAAATATTTAAACAATAAAAAAAAATCTGCTTTAAGTAGCATAGACCATAGAGAGATAAAAAAATCCTGCTTTCCTCAAACTTTGACAGGTGAACAAAGGGTCTATTGTTCTATCAATGATAGAGGTCAAAGGTCAAGTTCATGGGAAAGTAATAAACAAAGCTCAAGGTCAACAGGTTTAACATTGTTGTAGGGTTAGGGTCAAACATCAAGGTCATGGGAAAGTTCATGGTAAAGTTCATGGGAAAGTAATAAACAAAGCTCAAGGTCAACAGGTTTAACATTGTTGTAGGGTTAGGGTCAAACATTAAGGTCATGGGAAAAACTGTATTAATGTTTAAATGTTGTGATCAAGTTTATGGTAAAAAAATATAAATGATAATGGGTTAAAGCCTATGGGTTTGGGAAGTGTGAATTTGTGGGTTGGTGTTGTGGTGTTTTTTCTGCACATATTCCAAACATATTAAAACATTTGTTAAAACAGGTGTTGGTCCGTCATTATTTTAATATGTAATATTGTAAAAACATTCCGTTGATCCTAGAAGCAGTCTTCCTATGCGCTTAGTTTATCAAGTTCTTGGCTTGACTGTGTCAGTGAACTTGACATCGAAGGGGTCTGTCTGGATGTGTGTGTGTGTGTATGCTGTGAGCACTAAATGAATATGTGTGTTTGGATGCTGAGAAGGGCTGTTACTGGCTATAGTATTGACCAATGAAAATGATTGTGGGTGGTGCTTATGGTTTACGTGAGCTTGAGGGGAGGGTTTGTGTAGGGTGGTGTGGTATGGTTTGGGGGTGTGTGATGTGATCGTGGGAAAGCTGATGTAATAATGACATCATTACTTCTATGAGGTTGAATCTGTGGGAAAAAAGTGTTGTGAATGGTTATCAATACGTTGGATTAGTCAATTATCTTTTTTATCTGAAAGGTATTATGATATTGTTATAGGTATTGTTGCCATTTAATGAATTGTGTCCATTTTTATTTTGTGAGGAGAGTAGCCGGTAAGTGAATTGAATGTGTCATGTATGATTGATGAGTAACCGGTGTATTGTCTGTATTGTCTTTTTTTTAGGTGAAAAGCCTTATTGTCACGATCCCAATAGGGTATTGTCACTTTTGTTGCGGCTAAAGGAGGATTGGAGAGGAGAATGAGAGTCAAATGGTTAGCTATTGATATCCTTTAGCGAACATATAGTATAAATATCTATTAATTCCCCAATCATAAGATATATCATGATGAGTGACTCTTCCGTTGAACCTGAGCAGACAATTTCGACTTCTTCTCCTGAAGCATCTGATTCGGTTGTTGAGAAAGAGTCTGTCAGCGCTAGAGAGTTTTTAGTCAGAAATAGAGCTCTACTGATAGACATTTTATCAACCAACGTTCCTCTTTTAAGTGCAAAATTAGTTGAAAGGGGAATATTGACACTTGAGGAAATACAGAATATATTTGAAAGATGAATGGAATTATAGATTTTTCTATCTTAGAAGGTGAGTGTATTTTGTTTTTTCCTTGTAATTCGATTTAATTTAATTTGTGAGAATTTAATTTGAACGATTTCTTTTTTTTTTTTTCCTTTTTTCATCTTCCATTAGAAGAAGATCAAACTACTACATTTTCATACGAACCAATTTCACCACCGATGATTGCAAGTAAGAATAGGGTCATTTTAATTCAATATAATACAAAATATTTATGAAATATTTAATATTAATATTAAAATCTTTTCTCTCAAGCTCAACGAAGAATTTCTGAAAACGAGGCTTCTGTGTTAGCGTTTATTAACGACTCCCCGACTAATTCATTCATCCCTTCAATCAATACGGACATCGATGCGGGGAACCCTGCGTGTGCATACCCACAAGTCAGCGTGATCAGAGACCGCCCCTCAAGCCCCGGAGTGGGGTCTACAGCATCGTCAGCTTTTCAGAGAGGTTTGATCACCGAGGCGTCAACATCTTCAGATAATGGTTCAAACCTTAGACCTCGGCAGTCTGCGAGGGTTGTAGGTTATGCCTCTGAAACCATCTCACCGGTCAGATCTCAACCACCCGAAACGATCCTAGATGAAGCGGACGATCCGGCCCATTACACACCTCCGACGGCCCCCTTCAAAAAGCGCCTCAGATTTTCTACATCTGACCACTCTCCGTGGACACCGACGACACCACGGAGGGATGTTAGATCGATCGGAGCACCGCATGGAGGAGAGGGTAGGCCCACACACACACACACACACACACACACACACACACACACACACACACACACACACACACACACACACACACACACACACACACACACACACACACACGCTCTCACACAAGTGTTTTTTTGTTTTTTTTTCTGTTAAGGTGCTGACCAAGTTGATCCCGAAACTATAACGAGCCCTGAGAGTCCGAATATTCACAATCTTGAAGAGCAAGTGACAAACGGTGAGTTGAATTAAAAATGTTCATGTGTCACAACTTGTATATAGATGAACGACACTAACGATTCTTTTTATTCACTCTCCTTATTGTTTCAGAGGCGGTGGTGGCGGAGAGCTCTCCCGCGGTGCTGATGCCTGAGGTCCAGATCATTGAAGGGCCGGTAGCTGTTGAAGTTTTGGTTGAACCGGACTCGGAGAATACGACGCATGAAGAGAGTCAACAGCTTGGTATAAAATTAGAACAGGTGTTGAATCGCTTATTCAGAGCGGCAGAGGAAAATAATCGCTCGATCAGAATGTTATGCTTTGATGTGGAAATAACCAAGTAAAACAAATAATGAGCATTTATCATTAACTAAAGTAGACCTCTACTTTTTTTTCTTTTAAAAAAGAGAAGTTAGTTTTGTATTTTAAATGAGTAATTCTCATTAACGTATAAGTAGTCTATTCCTCTACTTTTTTTCTTAAAAAAGAGAAGACAGTTTTGTATATTTTTTCATTTGTGATTGAAATATAAAAAAATGGATATCCCTAACCATTTAATAGAAGCTATTAACCAGTTAAATGATACCCCTTTAATTCCTGTAGAACTGCAAAATATGATTGATGAATTAGATCATCAAGATATAGCTGATATAATCAATGACTTAGAAAACATAGATAATTCTGATTTAATAGAACCGTTAACTCCTTTGTCAAATGGAATGATTGGGGGTGGTGAAAATGTGTTAAATGATCCTCTTGAAGGCACGTCGAACGACCCTATTATAATACGTAGAGATATGTTTCGAAATACCGAGATACGCCAACTTTTAAATGTAATTCCTCAAGATCCAAATGAAATCAATTATGCCGATTTCTATATAAACGTTATGACAAGCGCTCAGACAACTTTGGAAAATATTCTTAACTGCACATCGCCAAACGACATTTTACAGATAGAAATCACTGGTGAACATCTATTACACTCGTCGTCTTTAATATTACGCGGTGACGAGACATTTGACACAAGCGGTTTTGAGGACCTACTTTCGCATCTTGTCCAGTCTAATTATGAGCTTGTTTCTGATCCATCTTTAACCATGGTTGTTCAAATTATTGAAGCACCGTCTGGTTCTGGAAAACGTAGGAAGCTGGAAAGCGTTCTTGATTTTGAGCTTTTACATATAAAAGCAAAACATTTATTTGTAACTAGGAATCCAGACAACGAATTATGTTTCAGTATAAATTTAGCACACTTATTCCACCCCGACGCAAACGATCATGAATGTGATCGTTTGGGAAAGGAAATTCACCTTAAAGCGGGGATGTCAGAGCATAAAGCTGTATCGTTTTTAGATATTATAAAATTTGAAAATACCTTTGAATGTAAGATTGTAATATTTTATAGAATGCCTGAGAGTCAAGCTACAACTTGTAAATTTCAAACCGCAACTCCACCGAGAACTAAAACCTTTTACTTCTTTCTATTTAACAATCATTACTATGGGATTAAAAACGTGAACGGTTTTTTAGGATCATCTTTTACATGCAATTATTGTCATTCAGGGTTCAGCTCAAAATATAGTCATAGATGTAGTAGCTATTGTTCTGTTTGCTACGAAATAGAATGCAAATATACCTCTCAAAGTTCAATATGCCCAGGGTGTCGACGTATTTGTAACTCGACAGACTGCTTTAATCGACATAAATCATTGATTTTGAGAAATAATGGAAAACTCTTAGCCAATTGTGATATTAACAAATATTGTGAAAAGTGTGAACGCATTTATGTGCTACCAATTTCTAATTTGGATGCGATACACGTTTGTGAAGTAAAAAAATGTAACGTTTGTAAAGAACCTTTACCGCAATCTGACGATTCATCACACAGTTGCTATATTCAAACAGTAACCCCAGATCTCTCCTATTCAGAAAAATATGTATTCTATGATATAGAATCTTTTATAGATGATTCATCAAAAAATCATACGCCCTTTTTAATATGCACATTGTCAATGTGTGGAAAGTCTCAATGTTTTTATGGTGTAGATTGTGCTTTGCAGTTTCTAAAGATGTTTCGTAAACCCGCTTTTAATAACTATACATTTATAGCTCACAACTCAAGGTCTTTTGACGGTTATATTATTCTCAATGCATTCATTCAATTAGGATTAACACCAAACATCGTTATGCAGGGTGGGAAGGTTCTGAGTTTTGAGGATGTTGATTTTAAATTGAAATTTATAGACAGTCTTTCATTTTTAACAATGAGACTCTGCGAACTACCGTCTTGTTTAGGTTTTTCTAATAAAATGGCGAAGGTTTTTTTTCCACACTTCTTTAGCTCGTTCAAAAATTTAAATTATGTGGGTGGTTACCCCGAACGTGAAACATATGGTTATAATCAAATGTCGCTCGAACAACGTGAGGATTTTGATAAATGGTATACAAATGTTAAAAAATCTGGAAAAGATTTTGACTTTAAAAAAGAATCTATCATGTATTGCGCCAATGATACGTTAATTCTCAGAGAAGCATGTGTAATTTTTAGACAAAGCTTCATCGATCAGTGTCACATGGATCCATTTTCATGTATAACCATAAGCTCAGCCTGCATGAAGCTGTTTAGAATGCGTTTTTTATCACCCAAATCACTTGCAATCCCTTGCCCTCTAAATTATAAGCGAAGGTCAAAAAACTTCTCTTCCGAGAGTATTTGTTGGTTAGACTATATCGCACAAAAACAGTCTATTTTTATACAGAATGGCGTGAACTTGGGCGAATTTAGAATAAAGTCTAAAAATGGAAAGTATTATTATTTAGATGGGTGGGACCCTTGTACAAAAACTGCTTATGAATATAATTCTTGTATTCATCATGGCTGCCTTTTATGTTTCCAAGGTCATGACATTAATCCCTTAAATGGAAAACCGTTTGATGAAATATATCAGCAGACAATGTATAGAACAAAGTGTTTAGAAATAGAGCATGGGATTCGTGTAATCACAATGTGGCAGCATGAATGGAATCGCATGAAAAAAACTAATTGCGAAGTCATTTCATTCCTATCAAACCGCAGAAAATCTATTTCAGGTTTGGATGCAAGAGCTAGTCTTTATGGTGGGAGGACTGAGACCGTGAGATTAAATTATACGGTTAGTGGTCCAGAAAAAGTTCACTATGTAGACGTCACAAGCTTATATCCATATGTTTTGAATTGTAAAGATTTCCCTCTATTTCACCCGACGCTTATTTTTTCAGACTTTAAAAGTGATATAAGTCAATATTTCGGATTAATTAAAGCTATCGTATTACCTCCAACTAATCTGTATATTCCAGTTTTACCCTACAGATTAGAAAAAACAAATAAACTAGTTTTTACGCTTTGTAGGAGTTGTGCCGAGTCAAATAATCAAAAGAGTCCCTGTTCACACAATGCCCGGGCTAGAGAGCTGACGGGTGTGTGGGTCTCTGAGGAATTAAATTATGCGCTATCCTTGAATTATAAGATAGTTAAACTGATAGAGGTTTGGCATTTTGAACATAGAAGCAATACCATTTTTAAGGAATACATTCGATGCTTTTTAAAGATTAAACAATCTTCATCCGGATTTCCGAGTCAATGTATCACTGATGAGGATAAAATTAAATATGTTACAGATTATGAATTAACGGAAGGTATAAAGTTAGATATCAATCAAATTGAAAAAAATCCAGGTAAAAGGATCTGTCTTAATTCATTATACGGAAAATTTGGTCAAAGAAATAATTTACCTAAAACCGAACTTGTTACAAAAGTTGAAAGATTTTTCGAATTATGTTTTTCAAACCGCCACAAAATAAAGTATTTCTCATTCTTAAATGACAAAGTAGCTTTGATACAGTGGAGCTATGCTGACAACTTTATTTCAGAACCTAATAAAACTGGAAACATATTCATTGCCAGCTTTACAACAGCTTATGGACGTTTAGAATTATATAAATATCTACACTCTTTACAAACTGTTCCTACAGCTCATATTTTATATTTTGATACAGACTCTCTGATATACTGCTCAGCTGATGGATCACACTTACTTCCTTTAGGAAATTATTTAGGCATGTTAACGAACGAATTAGATGATAATGATTTTATTGTTCAATTTTTTTCTTCAGGACCGAAATCGTATGCATTTAAAACTTTTAATAACAAGATTGTATTAAAATGTAAGGGTATTACACAAACGTATGAAACCTGTCATACCGTAAACTTTTCATCCATGAAAAGTTTAATTTTGGGATATATAAAAACGTTTGACAAAGGGGTTAACGACGAAAATGATGATGATAAAAAAACTGTTTTGTATGCTTTACAACGTTGTATAAAAAGAAATAAAAACGGATTCTTTCTTCAAAACATATCTGTATTGAAGAAGATTAGGGTTGTTTTTGATAAACGACATCTTCTACACGGTGGTACAACTGAACCTTTTGGTTATAAAAAAAATGTCTGATAATAAAATGATTGATTTTCCATGTGTGGATTACGAATTGAAACTCGTTCACCCGTTTAGTGCACAATTGTGTGGTCCGAGCGGATGTGGAAAATCTACTTTGGTTTATAACATGTTATTAAACCTTGACAAGAGTTTCACTGTAATCCCTGACAATATATATTTTTTTTATTCTTGTTGGCAAAATATCTATTCTGATCTTCAATCTAAAATAAAAAAATTGACTTTTGTAAACCGGCTTCCTGATTCTTTTGAAGATTGTGATCTGTTTGACCATGGTGATAATCATTTGATTATAATTGATGACCTCATGACAGAAGCCAGCACATCTGTAAACATTCTGAAACTGTTTACAATGTTTAGACATCATTTAAAGATTAGCGTTCTTCTTTTGAATCAAAACATGTTCTTTCAAGGTCGTTTCTCGAGAACCATAAGTCTGAACACGATGTACTATTTCATATTTAAAAATCCAAGGGACGGGCAATCGATCAAAACCTTGGCACAACAGATGTACCCTGATGACGTCAAGTTCATCTCAGAGGCCTACAAAGATGCTGTCTCAACTAGGTATAATTATTTATTGATTGATCTGACCCAGCAATCTCCAGACGAGATTAGAGTGAGGTCAGGGATGTTGTACGATAAGTCTCCAATTACTGTCTACCTAAGGAGAACCTGAACAGAATACATTAATTTAAAAAATGGCTGGGCTTAAGAAGAATAAGAAAAAGAAGAAAGTTGGACTTGATAAGCTGCGTCGAAATCTAAACACTATGAAAGTCTTGTTAAAAGCTAAACCGCCACAACGACGACAAATTATAAAATATGGCAGTAATGAATTGATTAGCTGTTTATCAGACTCGGCAGATAATGTGTTAAAAGGGCATGTTCCGTTAACATCTTGTCAGTTCAAATCTTTAAAACGAAGGAAAAAGCAAATATCTGCTTTAGCTAATCCTAAGATTGGGGTTAATCGTAAAAGGAATATTTTACTGAAACAAACAGGTTCAGGTTTCTTTCTGCCATTACTAGCCGCTGTACTTCCAGCGATTTCGTCGTTAATTAGTAGACGATGAATAATAAACATGTGGAAAAAATGTTTTTGCTATCCCCGCGTCAGCTTGGAGAAATGCACCGCGATGTGCCTCAAATTAGGGACGTGAGACCGGCTATAAAACCTTTGGATGTTGTCACATCACGACTGGATTATGAGATGAATGATATTTTACAAGATGGATCATTGCATCCTGACGAAAAGATAAAAAAAATATAATATGGTATTACATAGATATTTAACATTTTATAAACAATCTGAGACAGAGCGCAATAAACCTCTCCCTATTTCGATCCAACATTCTGAGAATCCAATCGTAGATGATGGAAAAATTGACGATATTGTAAAAGCTCTACCAGAACGTAGTCAGAGAAATGGTAAATTCATTCTTGATAAGCTGATAAAAAATAGAAAGACTGGCTGGAGCGCAGCAAGTGGTGAATTTATAATCGAAAATAAAACATTAAGTGGGAGTCACATGTTAGATCTGATTAAAAATACCGTAGTACCACGAGTGAATAATAAGAAACGAAAAAACTATGATGAACCAAAAGGATGGGAACGTTATTTAACGGTTTTATCCGAATTAAACATTCCAGAATCCGTCATTTCAAACCCCATAGCTAAAGAACAATATAAACTTCAAATGAAGACAATAGAGTCTTCCCCAGGCGCCGAGGCCTTTGTTACACCCAGCAGTTCCCACAGGAGGAAGAGCCGTCGGAGACAAAAGAGCCTGGATGGGAGCTATGAGCAGGATGGTCGTGGGCGTTCACTTGGGACAATAAGATGGGATAGCAGCGACGCTTACTGAATCTGATTAAAGTAGCCTATAGACTATATTAAACCCTGTGGCAGCTCCTATTTCTTTCTCTCTCGCTCTCTCGCTCGAGCGTTTCTCCCAAAAACACTACCGAAAAAAAAAGAAGAAAAGAAAATGGCTCTTTATTATCGAAGCTGGAAACTGAACCATTCTACTCCGGTGGCTAACCTCCTTTCCTTAAATTTCCATGATGATGGGGATCATACGACTTTCACAATTTCAACAAGAAATCGTTACAGCAGGGTTTATGGAACTGGTGCATCGCCAAAGGACACATTGGAACTTTCTGAACATAGTTTCCAAGCTTTTGCTCTAGCGGGAAGTATGATGGCGGGGTACCTCAAACGTGATACCGAGAATTATATTCAACCATCTATGGATATTGCTTCCCCTGGGATGAAATCGTGTGTTTTGGTGGATTGTAGCCGCAGCAGAAAATGGATGGTTTTACGCTTTTGTGAGGACTTGAGTAAACTGGACTATGATTCATCACGTCCAAATTCGATCATCGAAAAGGAGGAGAAGTTTCCCATCAAAGTTTGCATCGCGACCTTGGACTTGCAGAGCTTTTTGTTCATGATACATCACATCAGAGACACTTTGCTTAAAATTCGAAAGGATCGCGCAGCGGCCGTAGTCTGTGGGAAAAGGGATAACACCATGTCACTCCTACAATGTGACGGCGCTATGTAAGCTTGCATGAAAAAATCTAACACCTGTAGCAATGATTTAGCAAAACAAAATGAAAAAACTGAAAAATTGGTTGTAAAAGTTTTATTGATTGCTTTGTGGAATAAACATTTATTAATATTATTACAACATTATTTTTTCGTCATGTTTTCTTTAAGGGAAATAAGAGCATGCATGTTGAATGAATGAATAATGAATATTTTTTTTACCAAAGGTACATAATTTATACTTCTTAACAAAGTTTGCAACCATGAGATCATTTTTATCCGAATCCTTTGAATATAAGGCTAATACATCTTTATAACTCAATCCTTTAGCCCTATTCCATAAATAAAATGCACATTGTTGACCGCATACAATTGAATACATATTTTGTAGCATGCTTGTCTGATAAAATATGTTTTCTCTGATTTCTAAAAATCTTAATATATTTTCATTATAACTACGTGGATCTACACCATAGCTATCAAAAAAGGTTGCAGAATTATCATTTTCTAACGTTAAAGCTATCCAATGGGATCCAGATTTGTGATGCTCGTCAGAGTTAACGATGTAACAGCCCGGAATAAGTCTGTCTATAGAGTCTGAAATAGGAAGCGTATCGGCTGCGAAAACCCCTTTAAATAATTTCCTACCAATTAATTTATCCATTAAATATTCCAATTCATAAGTATTCATTTTTAATTTTTTTTTTTTTTTTTTTTTTTTTTTTAATAGAAAGTTAATAAAAGTCAATCAAAACGTTGCGACGCGAATCCACCTCTATATAGCTCTGGAAGCATGCATAAGCAATAACAGATACTGCATTTGGGAGATCCGCACGGAATGATATATCTAATCTAACATTACCGCTTTCTTGGGGCGAATTACAAGCATGATCGGAAGCTGGTGATACATTAAAAAGAAAAATTGTGTATCCGTTATTAAAATCGTTATGATTTATAGCTAATGGTAGATCCTTCAAATGTCTCCCGGTACTTAAATACAGATTATGAAATTCACGAATACTGTGTCCTCTGTCGAATCTA
Organism: Nannobrachium achirus; assembly: GCF_963921795.1. NCBI lineage: Eukaryota > Metazoa > Chordata > Actinopteri > Myctophiformes > Myctophidae > Nannobrachium > Nannobrachium achirus. Next base: position 60,311,070 of record NC_137825.1, read on the forward strand.
GGTCTATATCCACAATTTGGGATTTCTTTTCCGTTTACATTTACCGATATTGCAGATGTATCAAAATGTTTTAAATTAAAGGGATTTAATTGTCTGGCTCCGGTGAATGCTTCGTGATTAACCATGCATACAGCAATATATTTAGGGGTTAACCCGAGGAACAAGTTCTCTTGCACAAATTGACGGGTGCCGGCTGGAATCGTATAGGTTTTTAAAGTGATTCTGGAAATGGGATAAATAGCATTTGACTTTAATAAAGCACTTTCCAATCCGAGTCTCACAGCTGAAGAAACGTCTACTTTCTTAACCAAGAGAGAAGCTTCTAAAAGATTCAATTTGAATGTAGAATCTCCTGCACACATTAAAGCGAATGCATCACTGGCTCTAATAAGCTTGATACGTAAATCCAAGTTGTTTAGTAACAGTTTCTCGCAAAAGAAAAGGTCGCTATGAATGGTTCCAATTAGTTGAAATTCCGCCGATTGTGCACAACTCCTAGCCCGTGTTTTATGTCCGTTATTCCCACCGTCGAGGGCTAGATCTTCATGATGGGTGTCTTTTGAAAACAATCCTGAGCTGAACTGTGAATTCAGCGATGCTTCAGAATAATTTAATATAGTCTCCAGAAAAGCTCTGTAGGGGTGCGTGCTAGAACTTTGGCTTATCAAGCGATCGCCCAATGTAACATCACATTGGGAAAATATTGTATTTATAGGATAGTTAATAGTAGCAACCGGAGTATCAGCGTCCAACGCCGCCCCGTTCGCTTTTGTCACTTTTAATCTCAAAATTAATAACACATCTGTGAGATCAACAAATCTCTCATCTCCGCTGACATAAAATTCTATAGGAGAATCTGGGGTTAAACTCGCTATAGGGTTGTACCGTACATATGATTCGCTTAATATAGAATACTGTACTGGTGGCTTTTCGAACAGATCCAACTCCGATAACGTGCATTCTGATCCCCTGTGGTGTGAATATGAATCCATATTTTGTAGTTTTTAAATGTAGGCTACGTATTAAAATATGAAACGCTTTCCCCTTGACTTGGAAGTCTTCGTGGCTCGCGCGCGCCGATGAAATGATTTAGATTTCTTGCCAACGCGTTTTTTATTATTTCTCCTCACTCCCGGAGGGATGATTCTTGACATCCGTGACAGGCGTGCTATACCGCTCCCCTGCTGAGGCTTCTTTGTTTGGTCATCTGAAGGCGACATGAACCTTTTCATAGCTGTGGTTGCTATTTCACCAGCTATTCCTTTTGCTGCTGTTTTTAAATGCGGCTTAGCAATGTTTATTCCTGTTTTGATTAACGGTGTAACAAATCTAAATAATCTACCAAATATAGATCCTAAACCTCGCCCGTGCTGTACGGGGGAGCCGATGAAATAATTACCACCAGACTGCTGTAAAGTGTAATACTTTATATAACGATGAGGATCACTATGCAATGTATTGGAGGCCATCTTGATTGACAGATTTTTTTCTTCTTTTTTTTTTTTTAAATCAAAGATGACGGAGGTTTCGGGCGAAAATGTAGTTTTACGATAACCTTACCGTATCGAAAATTGATTAATTGTCCCGTATCGCTACGCAATTCTATTAAAATTGAGTCTATTGATCCTTTATTCACATCAATATAGTGAGGGTTTGTATAGTGTAATGATACAACAGAACCCCAATCTCCAATTATTTTGACAGTTCTTAACAGTGGTGCATGCGCGTCACCAATTAATTGATATGTGCAGATGTCTGAATAAACATATATACTATAGCGACCAGCTGACAGATCTATACAGCCACGAGGTGATGAGATCGAATTATACCAACGCTGTTTCTCCCAACCTAAAACATTTGCGACCGCACCATCCACACGAACAAATATTTCTCTATTCCCCAATACGCTAATCTTTTTTGTAATAGGATGAAAATAGAAGTCTAGGTTTGGATTAGCTAATCTCCCAGTTCTTTTCAATTCGTTGCAAAGTGCCTCTGCTGTTTCATATTGTCCTCCTTTAAATATACATCGTATTACAGGTCCTGGCGGTTTATCGTTCTTGCGCTCCTGTATCTCAAAATATGACTCGTTTGGAGGAAGTGTATACCTAATGAATTATTCATAATTTGTTACGAATTTTATATGCATTCTCATTTGTAAATAAATGTATTTATTAATTTATTCTTATAATAATTAATCCTTACCAAGTCCTAGGATAGCTGATCTCGACGAGAGCACATTGCCACGAAGAATTTAACTCTATTTGCTGTGCGAGTGTTACACGAAAGCTTGCTAAAGTGTTTGTTTTATGAAGTTTAAAGCTAGCGTTTGAAGGGAGTTCGATATAAAATGGGTCACGCCTCTCCATATCTGAAACTTTTATGAAGGCTATAGACTAAATGCCCTGATTTAAATTGTAATGAATTTACTTATTTTTTAAGCGTTTCACATCTGAAGCGTTCACCCAAGAATTGAATTTCGAAGGCCAGTTTAGCCACGAAACAAAAAACTGCGTTATTCTCTTATCCCCCTCAGTTACAGTTCTTCGTTTCAATATTTTATCCAATGTGAAATATGTTTCAGAGGATAGGGGTTTAATCCTTTGCAATTCTTCATTATAAAAAACCCCTTCGATATCCTTTCCGTCTAGATCTGTTATTGTATACACTGGTGGTTTGCGAGGAATTATCTGTTTAATTAAAAAAATCTCAGTGGACCATCCAGGGAGGTAACCCTTCGCAAATATTAAACGAGATTTTGAGATTCTAACATGGTCTCCGATCTGGAACTTGACGTTTAATTTTTTTGTTCTAAGTGGGAAATTTCCATATAGGTTTCTGAAAACGGTTTCCCAGTTTCCTTCGTTAACTTGATCAGGAGTCATTTTAATCGCCTTATGGAAAGATGAATTGTATCCCTTTACTAATTCCTGTAAAACGTCTATATATTTGTTTGTGTTTTTAGCTGTAAAGTAACGATGCATTCTACCCCGGAAACTTCTGTGGAAGCGTTCACAGATTTGGGCTTTTGGTTCACTATTTGTTGAAAAATGTCTAATATTATGTTTTTTCATCAGAGCTTGGAAATCTTTATTATAATACTCACGGCCCTTATCAGATTGTAAAGATTCTGGTATTTTGCCTGACTTCCGTAAGATGTCCGCAAAGGCCTTAGTTACCGTGGGACCGCTTTTATTTTTTAAGGATCTTACGTAGGCTTGTTTGGAAAATACATCAATCACTGTCAATAACCATTTAAACCCTTTGTTGTATTTACTAAGATTACTCATATCAACTAGATCCGTTTGATATTGTTTTAATTGTCTTGAAACAAAAACCCTATTCCGTAAAAATGTTTTCCTGACAGGTTTGTGAAGCGTATAGGCATTTTCACCTTCCAAGAAACGTTTAGCTTGGTTCAAATTAATTTTTATTCCATCTTGTAATTCCAACTCACGTTTAAGCCTCTCTGGACCACCGTATGAAGCCGGATGATGTATTGTATAGTAGACTTTTTTCATAATATCCTCCATATTTAGAATATACACTGTATAACACGCATGCATCGAGCGAAGGGAGACAATGACAACTTTTCAAGGAATAGTTAACCTTTATTTTTTTAACTCAAACAGAAATAAAACATTTTTTTTTTTTTTTTTTTTTTTTACAAATAAAAAATGGAAAAACACATTTCTACATTTAATCTATTAACCTGTTTCTACAGGCTTGGAGTTTCTCCAGAATGTCACGAAAGTGTTCAACGCAGCAGTTTTCTCCTTGTCTTCACCCAACACGTTAGCCACCTCCTCAAGTTTTGCATGAATATTGTCAACATCTTTCAGTTCGTAAAGAAAAGCTTCACATACTCCTTGTACTCTTGAAGGTGAAGCAATAATTCCTTGAGTTTCCAGAACACGCATGACTCCTGAAATAAAACGATCAGTCCACAGTCTTTCAATTAATTCTTTAAAGTGAATGAAGACATAATATCGGGGTATTGGTTCCAGGCATGAATGTTGGGTTTGGCTTGGATGATCTGTCTGACATCCGTAGCAGTCTCCTTGTTCCCGTTCGGTTATTATCACGTCCAACAACCTCGCGATACATACTTTTATAAGATCAAGAAAGGTCGAATCAAGCAGATCGTCTGGTTGATCCTCATCAATATGAATCATGCAGGGTAAATTCACTGGAGAGGAAAGCAACGATGGTGAGAAGGATGAAAAATCATACCCACGATATTTGATCCAATTAAAAATAGTAATAAAACATTTCTAACTATTAAAAAAGAAACAACAACAATATAATGATGTAGTAAAACATATTTCTACATTTAATCTATTTGATCCAATTAAAAATCGTAATAAAACATTTCTAACTATTAAAAAAAAGAAATAACATCAATATAATGATGAAATAAAAACATTACAATAATTTCTAAGTAAGTGTATAAACTATAAAACATGTTACATTCGATAGCTCAGATATGCTTGTTTCATAATGTCCATTCCAATCAAATCCTTGATAAAAGAGTGCAAATTCTGAAACAGATCTAACATTTCACTATTTTTCATAACTCCAGACTTTATATACAGCTCACTTACATCTGCTACAAATGTATAGAATACTAACAAATGATACAACGATGTCGAACAATTACTAGCCTTTGTCATCTCTGTAAAAACACCTTGTAGCAACGTCTTTAAATCGACTGAAATAGGATTTGTTATGGCATGAGAAGCTAGTGGATATTCTGGATTATCACGAATTAATTCAAAAACAAGATTTAATTTTTCCCCTGCTGGGCAAATTCCACAACAATTAACGCTACAGCCCATTGATAGTCTTTCGTTTACGATATGTTGTAAAAGTGATGACATGCCGTTCATTATCAAATTATCATTGTTTAATGGTATGGTGGAGGGAAAAAAAAGTTTTGAAAATAAATTTCCCATTTTTAGTTTTTTAAATTGATAAAAGTAAAAAATAATGAAATATAAAAAAAACATAAAACAATAATTTTTCTCAAGACCGTAAGTGTGAAAGCCTACAGTCACTCGGCCAAACCTTGCGCGGTTGTAGGGACTGCTTGGGACTTGGCAATCAAGGTTTGCAAGCCATCTCTCACAGCCTGCATCTGGAATTTAATTCCACGGGGATTCTCCCCGTTCACAATCTCCTGATACACTTGGACTGGTGATTTTAATGTCTCCTCGTTTAAAGCAAGCCCATGGCGCATCAACGTATACAGTAGCACATCCCACGCACGTCTGCTCTCTTTGCATCCAAAGCAATTATCTTCAGACGCTGGTGTGAGAAAGCGGTGAGTTGTCACGCATTTCTTCTGAGATATGATGTGATCAAACACACAGTTGGTCAGACAAGCAAACAGATCGTTAAAAGCCGCACTGACGTATTCAAAGTCCCACGAAAAAATCTGAGATCTTAGTGAAACCACTGACTGCTTTCGTACAATCTGTCCCTCCTCTTGCGTTTTGACCCACTTTGACACAGCTGCGCTGCCATCACTTCCATCATCACGTCCGATATGAGTTTTTACAGTTTGGTAAAACTGAAGGGCACTCTTAACCTCGTCGAATGAAAAACGTGATTCATCATTTTCACGTACCTCCCCCTCCTCCTCCTCCTCTTCCTCATCCTCCACATCTCCCACATTGGAATGGTTTGAATCATATGCAATGTTGAATGGGGTTCTAATCAACATCATGGCTTTCTTGATTTCAGATAAAGTGTATGCATCCCAAACCTGACTAGGGGTTTCCAAATGACGTCGCTTCCTACTATGTTTCTTCACAATCTCTTCAGCTGTCACATTGTTTGATCGGTTTCCCTGAGTGTAATCTGGTGATGGTGGTGGTGAGAGGTTGACTACGTCGATTGGTGATGGTGGTGGGGGAGGGGGTGACTGTATGGGAGATAGGCTTCCCGTATGAAATGGTGATGAAGGTGTGGATATTGTTGCATGTTGGAAGAGTTTGGCCTCGAGAGTGGGCATGTCAATTTCATCATTTGAGCTCAATATATCTTGGAGCGCAGCTTTGTTTTTTCTCACAAACAATCTGGCTTGGGCCATTTGCTCACAATCATTTTTTTCATCATCGCCGCTTTCAACATCGGAATCATTTAGAATCTCAACCTCCCTCTTAATCATTCGAATTATTCGTCTTTCCATTAGAGCTTCTCGAATGCTGTCTAAAACATTTCCGCTCCCTTTTGCAGGAATCCTCTCAGCTGGAGCACGTGTGTAAAACATCATTCCGTCGTCTGGAGTTAGTGGGTGTGGAGGGGAGATAATTTGTCTACTGTACATTCTTAAACGTGACGGATGCTCACCTTGAGGGGTCTGTGGAGATGCTGGAGTTGGTGAGTTTGTAGGAGAGTAAGGAGTGTAGAATGATTCAGGCTCATCAGATGCTGTATCCACAATTAATTTTGGTTCAGATGAGATGGATGTTGTGTCAGAATAGCTATCAATGTCCATATCTCGCACTTGCTGAGCTGCGCTCAAAGCGTCTTCATTGCAATCCTCACAATCGTCTCTCTCTTTATCCTCAGCAACTTTCCTCTCTTTGCACATATCAATCAAAACGCGTGCTGCTCCAGCCTTCTCGAAGGATGATGCTTGAGAACCGTCCATTTCATTAACACGATTTAGGCAAATCTCTAATCGTCGTGGATTGAGGTCCCCGTTCGCTGGCTTCAATTTATCAAGATCAGAGTCAGACTTAGATCTAGGACTATTCTCATCTTCACAAGCAGACATCTTTGCTGTAATATCAGATTTACTACGTAAAAGCATTGCCCTTGTCATCAACTTGGTCACTTGTAAGTCTGACTGAACCATGTGGCTTCACATTCAACCAGTGAGACCCACAACGCTATTATACTGATGAGTCTTGGGGTGAGGATGAGGGGGGGCCTGATGTGCAAGAACAATTGACTCCCAATCTCCTCTCCAATCCTCCTTTAGCCGCAACAAAAGTGACAATACCCTATTGGGATCGTGACAATAAGGCTTTTCACCTAAAAAAAAGACAATACAGACAATACACCGGTTACTCATCAATCATACATGACACATTCAATTCACTTACCGGCTACTCTCCTCACAAAATAAAAATGGACACAATTCATTAAATGGCAACAATACCTATAACAATATCATAATACCTTTCAGATAAAAAAGATAATTGACTAATCCAACGTATTGATAACCATTCACAACACTTTTTTCCCACAGATTCAACCTCATAGAAGTAATGATGTCATTATTACATCAGCTTTCCCACGATCACATCACACACCCCCAAACCATACCACACCACCCTACACAAACCCTCCCCTCAAGCTCACGTAAACCATAAGCACCACCCACAATCATTTTCATTGGTCAATACTATAGCCAGTAACAACCCTTCTCAGCATCCAAACACACATATTCATTTAGTGCTCACAGCATACACACACATCCAGACAGACCCCTTCGATGTCAAGTTCACTGACACAGTCAAGCCAAGAACTTGATAAACTAAGCACATAGGAAGACTGCTTCTAGGATCAACGGAATGTTTTTACAATATTACATATTAAAATAATGACGGACCAACACCTGTTTTAACAAATGTTTTAATATGTTTGGAATATGTGCAGAAAAAACACCACAACACCAACCCACAAATTCACACTTCCCAAACCCATAGGCTTTAACCCATTATCATTTATATTTTTTTACCATAAACTTGATCACAACATTTAAACATTAATACAGTTTTTCCCATGACCTTAATGTTTGACCCTAACCCTACAACAATGTTAAACCTGTTGACCTTGAGCTTTGTTTATTACTTTCCCATGAACTTTACCATGAACTTTCCCATGACCTTGATGTTTGACCCTAACCCTACAACAATGTTAAACCTGTTGACCTTGAGCTTTGTTTATTACTTTCCCATGAACTTGACCTTTGACCTCTATCATTGATAGAACAATAGACCCTTTGTTCACCTGTCAAATTTTGAGGAAAGCAGGATTTTATTATCTCTCTGACCATATCTGTAATTTGTAGTAATTCTATACCGTGGCCATTTGAAAATAGCCGATCTACAAGCTCACAACGCGTCGCATCGTGAGCTTGTAGATCTGTGCAAATCCATGCATCGTGCGTAAAGACGGTGCGTAAAGTCCAGCGTAGGCTAAAGCGCCGGGCGTCTTCAATGCGCACTCAACCAGGGGTTTGATCTTTCAGCCAAACACTAATGCACAACTGGTAGCGCTGTTTTATGGACAGGGCTGGTGAACAACCCGAGAGAGGGATCTCCAGAGAATTACGCACGGCGAGCGGGGGAAGCGCATAGGTTTTAAACTTGAAAAAAGGAGAAAAATCATGAAACATTATGCATGAATTCGATTTCGATTAAGGAGGACACTAGTTTATTTAGGACCATAGTTTATTTAGGATCAAGGAAAATTGACTGTTGATTTGCAGTGACTGCCATTCATTTATTTTGAACCAGACCAAATAATAAATATTAATATTCGGGATGCTGGGGTCGCCGGGTTGGTTCGACAGACACACGCACACGCACACGTACACACGCACACACACACACACACACACACACACACACACACACACACACACACACACACACACACACACACACACACACACACAACACACACACACACACACACACACACACACACACACACTCACAAAAACATGTGCGGCTCATCGGCCGCGTCACACACACACAAAACAATATTAACGACAAGACATTCTGAATGGGTCAGTGATCAAGTTCTGTGAGGCAACATAGGTCGAGGGAACCATGCCCATGCATGTCTTTCCACTGCAACATCAACTTCTGGTAAGTGAAACAGCGGGCGTTGCCCCCCCCCCCCCCCCACGCACGCACGCACGCACGCACGCACACACACACACACACACACACACACACACACACACACACACACACACACACACACACACACACAGCCGCTGTCCCACCCGGACTCCTCGATCGTTGTAGTTCATTCCGTTGTAGTGCTTGTGTCTCTCTCTCTCGGAGTTTAAGGACACCGGACTATCGAGATTCGAAACATACGGGCAACTTTTCTAGGGCCAAGGAGCCGTGCCGGCATCGGATCTCCGTGCCGTCGGATCGGATCTCCGTGCCGTCGGATTGTCGGCACGGCGGAATATCGAGATTTCACCATAAAAATCTACCGGACGGAAACACTCTTCCTGGTTGAAGACTGTTTTCACAAAACAGTGTTTCCAACATTGCGTGTTTCCAACATTGCAGAGCTGAATAACACCAAACGAGACTGATGCTCTGTTAATGTGCCAGAGTTGACAACATGATGGCGAGGACAAATATTTAAAAAAAAGTAGCTAAACAGTTTTTGTTATTTTTGGACCAGACGAGACTCCATTTCCTTGTTTGTGGATACTTGTTATCTGCAACCATTAGAAATTTAGTAAAACACTCACAGCATGTTTTGAAAAGCCTATTTCGTCTGGATATTTGCATTGCAATTTGTCTCTACATGGACAGGGTGTGTACGTGTGAAGTGGTGTGTTCTGCATTACCATTGATGAATGTGGGCCTTAATGTTGATAGAATTGTTAATTTACTTACTTATAGTCGAAATGGAGACTTTATATTGTGGATTTGTCATTGGTACACCACACAATGTTCCAGGTATTATCTTACTGGCCAGAATATTTCCTTGTCAGAGAGTGAAGTTATCACTGGTCATAATGCTATTATTTTAACTTATATAAACTTAGTTCCGACACTTTAGCCTACTATATACAACGCAACTTAACCCTGCAAGACCCGAATTAATTTCTACTGGCCCAAAAAAATTAAAATAAATCACATGGTGTTGTAGGAGTCCTAATCACAGGAAAATGTAATGTTAAAAAATGTATAATGTTTTTGTAAGGTTTTATAGCCATAAATCATAAATCATAAATCATGCTCTAATTTGCATTTTTGGGGATATTTTTCCACAATAATAACATATGTACATGTTCTAGACATTCTAATGATCACCAAAAACAATATTACAGGCATTTTACTTATGTTTTAGTGAGGAATAGCTTCAGTTAAAAAGTGAGATGTTGTTCGTCCAGACGCTGGAATTTCAACTTCTCTGGGAGGTGTGAATGTCATTCTCTGTGGGGGGTATTTATATGCAAATATTCGTTGCCAATGGCATTGTAATACTAAACAATAGGATTTAATGGTGATGTTAATGTGAAAAAAGAACAGGAAAACTAATTATAATTCTTTTTTTTTTAATGATTTAAAAAATGTTGCCAAAAAGCAACGCTGGGCCTTGCAGGGTTAAGGGCACACCTGGTAAGGAAGCACCCTGACAAGGCAAAGAGTCCCCACCCCATGCTCCCACAGTGGCTGCACCTCCACCCATGTCTCCAACCCATGCTACCACCCTGTCTGCACCTCCACCCGTGCCTCCACCCCATGCTCCCACCGTGGCTGCAGCTACACCTGTGCCTCCACCCCATGCTCCCACCGTGGCTGTACCCCCACCCATGTCTCCAGCCATGTCTCCACCCCATGCTCCCACCGTGGCTGCAGCTACACCTGTGCCTCCGACGAATGGTCCCAACGTGTTTCCAGCTCCACCCGTGCCTCCGACCCATGCTTGTGTGCGAGGACAAAAGAAGCAGACTGTCACGTGTGAACACTGTGGACTTTCAATTAACAGACACAACTTAATACTACACCTTAAAAGGAAGCACTCTAACAACAAGAGGGAAATAACAGCTGAATGTCCTCTAAGTTGTGAATGTATTGATCCCCAAATTTGTATTTTTGTTGTGCAAAAGACATTTATTGGATCCAGCACACGTATTCATGTCATTACAGTAAAAAGACGTTTGGCCCAGATCAACAGATAACATGTAAAATGGACATGTGCAATAAAACTGCATCTTTTGCACAAAGAAGCAACCTTTTTTCCATATGAGTGCCACCATCTGCAGTCTCTCACTTATTGCCCATCTGCCAGACCTGACAACCCTATGCTTGAAGAGGATGTTTTGACCAAAATGGTACAGGAAAAGTGGTTTGGAGAAGGGAACAAAAAAAATGTATACCACAGCAAACAGATGCGAGGAAAAAGGGATTGCCACTTTCATGCTTGGTGAAGATTGGTGGACCTCCCACCAAAAAAAAAATTCTGTTTATGAGCCAGATATTTCTTATTATCGTAGGTTTGGTGCTTGTTAGGTATAACAGTAAACGGATTGAATGGTGCTGCTCATGTGCAATACAAGACAGTCCTGCATCCACCAAAGCAAAGTGGCATCTATTTCAGGTGACTCCAGCACTGTTTGAAAATGTTAGTTGTACAAAAGATACACTCATGGAATTATTTCCAAATGATGCAAAGGAAGTGGAGGAACAGCAACTCGAACAAGGTCTACAATAACCACCTGATGACCCTGTGCTGTCAAGTATGGTGCACTACATGTTGAAGAAAAAAAATCCTGCAGATCTTCCTATAGCCAATAGGTGTGTGTGACTTTGTCACACACTTAGTTCCTCATGAGACCATCTGCACTGAATGCACCAGCCATGCCCCACTCAGTGAACCACAGCGTATCACTGCAAAGGCTAGAGTTGTGACTGTGACTGACATAATAGAAGGTATGTCTTTTTTTCAAGCCACTGTTTTATAATTGTGATGAACCAGCCTCTCAATTACAGATTTAAAGTAACAACATTGGAGTTTAAATGATTAATGACGCTTACTGCAAACATGCTAATCTGACTCCGCCAGATGGTGGCAGCGGTGCGTACCGCCCTGCTTACCATCTGAGATCCCTCGGGGGGAGTGGATGTCATCGGAATGTCCCCGGCCGGACCAATCAGCGGCAGCTACGGGCGGGCTCTATTACCTCTAAGGGCGGTCTCTGAAAGAGACTGAGTGTGGGCTGTTTTCTCATGACAATAAAGCTCCTTTGAATTGAATGTGACGTCATCGACAATCGCCTGCTTCTTGTTGTTTCGTTCACTCTTCAATCTTCATCATGGCTGCTTCCGCGAACACCATCGATGCTGCGATAAGTTCAGTTATTTCTAAACTACATCATATTTCTACGGTGAAAGAAGAGCAAGGAATTGCATTGAAAGCTTTTTTGAGTGGAAAAGATGTTTTTGCTCTCCTCCCAACTGGCTTCGGAAAGAGTTTAATTTACCAACTAGCTCCACTGGTAATTAAAGAAATGGAGACGAAGCCAAACCCTGTTTTGATAGTCGTGTCTCCGTTGGTTGCCCTAGTAGAAGATCAAATCAAAGAGGCTTCTAATCTAGCCTAGACGCTGCTTTGGTCGTGTGCGGACGTGTCCTTGCTTGCTCCTGCTTATGCTTGCTATGCTTACATTTCTTCTGCTGATAACGATTTTTTATTTTATTTTTTCTCTTTGGGAAACTACAAGTGGATCGCTATAAACGTCTGGGACTGCTCTGCCGTTTCAAAATACATTTTCTTTTTTACTTTGTATTTCCAGTGACTGGTTACGTGGCACTTAGCTAAAGCTAACTAGCACCAGGATGCCCCCTGTTATTTCCACAGAGGACTATCAAAAACTGCTTCAGAAGATGGCAGTACTGGAAACGGAAATATTTCAATTCAAACAAATCCGAAGACTGGATAAACCACTCGCCTGGAATTCCCTTGGCGAAAAGCCAAAGAAGATGAAAGAACGTATAACGGGCAGGACTCCCTCCCAAAGCCCTCTTATCACCGATGATGACTGGCCGGCACTACCCCGGCACAGCGCTGCTTCGACACCCCTTCATAAATGGGCCACTGCCAAGGGGAAAAAGACTGCTAAAAACACAAATGCAGTCAAATCTCCACAAACGCCGAGTGTGCAGCTGATTAACAGATTCACGCCACTGGCCGAGGACCAAAGATGCCTCTCCGATGACAGGGGCAGCATTTCCCCGGGCTGGCTAACAGAACAGCTGCAAGAAGCCCCCCGAAGTCCCTCTGTTGACAGAGAGAACGTCCCACCCAGCAGGGTAAGAAGCACCTCAATGACTGATCCTGATGTTTTGATTGTGGGCGATGCCGCTTTAAAAGATGTCAAAAGCATAAGAAACAGGAAGGCAAAAGCTATTTGTTTTCCCAAAGACACAATCTCTGACATGAAAGACAGAATTTTGGATCTTGTCAACGAATACCCAACGGTGAAAACGCTGATTCTACATACTGGCACATGTGACACAGAAGAAAACCAGTCGGAAATCCTAAGGGAGAGATTCAGGGCTCTATTCGACACACTGAGCTCCCTCAGCGACATAGAGATATGCATCAGCGGCCCCCTACCGCCTATGAGAGGCACAGATGAGAACTTCAGCAGACTGTTTTCTCTGAGCAAATGGCTTTTAGCTGCATGCACCAACAAAAATGTGCATTTTATTGACAATTTCAGCTTTTTCTATGACAGAAGACACCTTTTCGCTGATGCGAAACAACTAAACAAAAAAGGGGTGAAACTATTCACTCAAAATGTTTTCCATGCTCTAGCCTCGGCCAGAACACAAGAATCCAAAACAACAGATAGTGATGAGCAACCTTTATCTGCTACCCTTGAAGTCACAGCTGCCCCTGCTGAAGCTGCAAAAGATGGTGTTTTGGCTACCGAAGTGCCCCCCCCGGCCGAGGGGGGAACGGCCTTGGCGAACGGAGGAGATTTCAAAACAACAACAGACACCGTTGTCCCTGCCAAAGCCCTCTCTGCCAAAGACGAGAATGTGGAAGACTCCACAGAAGAAGCAGATGACGTCAATGCAGAGATTGGGTTGATCAGGGAAATATTTGAAGAGGAGAGTAACAAAGAAACGTTCTCTGGTTTCCCTACCCCAGCCGTGGCTGGCCCGAACCATGAGCAGAGTGAACTGTCAACAGACAACAGAGAGTCGACAGAGGAAGAGGAGAGTAACGAAGAAACGTTCTATGGTTTCCCTGCCTCAGCCGTGGCTGGCTCGAACCATGAGAGTGAACTGTCAACAGACAACGGAGAGTCGACAGAGGAAGAGGAAGGGGCTGGAGAGTCAACCGATGAGTCGACAGAGGAAGAGGAAGGGGCTGGAGAGTCAACCGTGGAAGAACAAGCCCCATCTTCCCAATCTTTCTCTTTCTCCCTATCGCCAATGCCCCTTCTAGATTTCACGAATGGGATGAATTAATTAATTAACAAAGGGATTAAAATGACCCCGGCCAGACGCCAGGCCAAACGCCCGGCTCCACAACCGCCACCGGCCAAATGCCCGGCTCCACAACCACCATCTTTGAAAACGGACGAAACTGACCCTGCCATGCCCCAGAAATCTGTGGCCTGGGTTCTTTCACCCCCACCCATCCCTCCACGACCTAAACGAAAGAAGAACCTGGCCTCCCAACGAGCTGGGACAATACTGGGCCAAAACATGGCCTCCCAGCTGAACATGGCTCCACGACCTCAACGAGCTGGGACAATACTGGGCCAATACATGGCCTCCCAGCTGAACAATACATTCAGCCACTGATATCAGTTGGGTCCGATATTATACCCAGCAACAACCGTATCTGGACCCGATGCTCCTCTAGGCGCTTTTACTAAGCAGGCTCACAATATTTCTACTGTAATTTCAAATAGAGTGTCCAGGACAAGCAGTGGCTCTGCTAATCTAGCAAATTTAACTTACATACCCTGTAGGGACTATAGTACAGTAGAATGTCAAAAAATAAATCTGGCCCTCTTTAACATCAGGTCACTTTTAAACAAGCCCTCCTCTGTAAATGATCTAATCTGTGAAGAGAAGCTAGATATAATCTTTTTAACAGAGACTTGGCTGGGCACAGATGGAGCTGTTGCACTTGGCGTCGCCTGCCCACCAAACTATCATTTTATTCAATCAGTGCGCGAAGGAAAAAGAGGTGGAGGTTTGGCGTACATTTTCTCTGACATCTTTAAATTCAAGAACCTGTCTTTTGGAAGTTTTTCATCCTTTGAATACCAAGCTAACTTATTTGAGAGTAAATCCTCTGTTCTAATGATTACCATATATCGCCCACCAAAATGTAGCAAAGCCTTATTTCTTACAGAAATATCAGAACTTTTATCTATCTGTTCCACTGACTATGAGAGAACCTTGATTGCTGGCGATGCAAATTTACATGTGGATATTGTTACAGATGTTACTGCTATGAGTTTCTTACAGTTATTACATTCCCTTGATTTTGTTCAGCATGTTACCGGGCCAACCCACAATCAGGGCCACACCCTAGACCTGGTGATCTCTAAAGGGCTAAGTATTTCTATGGACAGGATCATCGCTAAGCCTGACTTATCGGACCACTATTTACTGTGTTTTAATATGACTGTCTCTGATCTAGAAAAATACAATAGAGAATATACTATAAAAAAGAGATTTTTCAGGGCATCGGCAGCAGAAGAGTTTGCTCACCATCTTGCATGTGCACCCACCCTTCCTGATATTCCCTCAGTAAATGATATGGTTCAACATTTTAATCTTAAATTAGAGTCAGCTCTGGATATAGTGGCTCCTATGAAAACTAAAAAGAAACATAAAGTAAAAGAAACACCCTGGATAAACGATCATATACGCTCACTCAAGAAACAATGCCGCAAAGCAGAGCGAGCTTGGAGAAAAAATAAACTAACTATCCATCTACAGATTTTTAAGTCATTAACAGCCACGTACAATAAAACCATGCGTCTGGCTAGGCAGGCCTATTTTTCCGGAATTATTAATGAGAACAAGAACAATGCTAGGGTCTTATTCTCCACTATTGAACGCCTCTTAAACCCCCCCCAGTCCTACAAGCAGTCACTCCTTGCCTCTAAAGCAAAGTGTAATGAGTTTGCATCCTTCTTTGACAACAAAATTGTGAACATTCGAGCTGGTATTATGAATAATACTGTCACAAATGCAAATGCGGTTAATGGTGCCATGTGTAAAAGTGTAGATAAATCTAGGGGCAGCCTAGTATCATTTTGTGAAATTGATGAAGAGGAACTTCGTAAAACCATATCGCAAATGACATCGTCTTCTTGCTCGCTGGATGCAATACCCACGCCATTTCTCAAAGAGGTTGTAGACTGTGTGATTGGAGATATCCTAAAAATAGTAAATAACTCTATACAATCAGGTGTCTTTCCAGAAACACTGAAAACGGCCGTAGTTAAGCCCTTACTCAAGAAACACAACCTCGACCCGTCCATGCTGTGTAATTATAGACCCATTTCCAATTTGCCTTTTCTGGGCAAGGTCCTAGAAAAAATTATCTTTCATCAATTGGATGTATTTCTGCAGAACAATAAGGTGCACAACAAATTCCAATCCGGCTTCAGGAAAGGACACAGCACAGAAACTGCACTTTTAAAAGTAATTAATGATCTTAGGGTGTCTGCTGATAACAAAAATGTATCCGTTCTCCTACTGCTGGATCAAACGGCGGCTTTTGACACAATTGACCATACAATTCTAATACAACGTCTTGAACACTGGGTAGGGCTGTCAGGCACAGCTTTGTCCTGGTTTTACTCCTACCTAACAGGCAGAAGCTACTTTGTTAATCTAGCTGACTTTGAGTCAAACAAACACAACATCTGCTCTGGTATTCCACAGGGCTCAATTCTTGGTCCTTTATTATTCTCCCTCTATATACTGCCGCTGGGAGAACTTATTTCCGCTCACGGTGTGAATTTCCATTTCTATGCTGATGACACCCAGCTGTACCTTTCGGTAGCTCCGGACGACCCCTGTGCTCTAGACCCATTGCTGACGTGTGTGTCTAGCATAAAATGCTGGATGAGTGAGAACTTTCTCAAACTAAATGAGGACAAGACAGAAGTTCTCATAATTGGTTCTACTGCGCAGAGAGAATCAATAATAAGTAGACTTGGTAACCTGTCTAAAGAAAGTAACACTTCTGTAAAGAACCTGGGAGTGATCATTGACGCTGAATTGAATTTTAATACACACATTAATCATGTCACCAAGATTGCCTTCTTTCACCTTAGAAATATTGCGCGAATTAGAGCCTATCTAACATTGGACGATGCAAAAACGCTGATCCACGCTTTTGTTTTCTCTCGGCTTGATTACTGCAACGCACTTCTCTCTGGTCTGCCAAAGAAAACAACTGACAGTTTGCAACTTGTTCAAAATGCGGCAGCCAGAGTTTTAACTAAAGCTAAGATGAGAGAACATATTACTCCAGTCTTAGCGTCGCTACACTGGCTCCCGGTTGTTTTTAGGATTGATTTTAAAATTATTTTACTTGTTTATAAAGCTCTAAATGGTCTGGCACCTTCGTACCTCTATGACTGCCTGCATAGATACGTTCCAAACCGCCCACTCAGGTCTTCTAGTGCTGACCTACTCGATGTGCCTAAAATGAAATATAAAAAATATGGTGAAGCAGCTTTCTGCTTCTACGGACCGACAGTTTGGAATAAACTCCCACTACACCTAAGACAGGCAGCCTCTGTGGATAGCTTTAAAGCACAGCTCAAGACCTATTTCTTTACTCTTGCTTTTAGCTGAATTATTTTTTTTATCTCTTTGATGCTATTGACGTCCACACTGTTCTGAAATTGTTCTTCAATGTTTTATGTTTTTATTGTTCTGCTTTATTGTATTCATGTGTATTTTATTTTTTCTGTTAAGTAACTGTGCTTCATTTTCTGCTCTGTAAAGCACTTTGAGCTGCATTTCATGTCATGAAAGGTGCTATACAAATAAAGCTTTATTATTATTATTATTAATCTGGGACTCAAAGCTGAGCAACTCACAGACAGTACAGCACAAGACGAGATCCTCCATTGCCGATGTCAGCTGTTTTTTGGTAGCCCTGAATCCTGGGTTTTGAACGACAAGTGGCGTAATAAGCTTTCATCACCACTGTACCGTGAAAACCTAATCGGCATTGTCATCGATAAAGCTCACGTGAAATATAAATGGTAAGATAATCGCCGTTGGCTGTGTAGTGTTACACTGTAAAACGTAACAGAGCAGCGTGTTTATAAAATACGGTTAGCATTTGTTTTATTGAGGTCATTGGTTCTCAAAGTGTGGTCCGGGGAGTCGGGGACCCCCAGGGGTACTTGAGGGAGTTCCAGGGGGTCCCTAGCTAAATGATAGTTTGAAACCAAATGGACCCTTATGGGTCTGTGACTGATTGTTCAAATAGGGTCCATTTGGTTCCATTTGTACACTCAGTTACATTATCATTGATTTTACAATATAAATTGGGGTCTCAAGAGATAGAAATGCCATTAAATGGGGGTCTGTAGCCTATTTCATCTCAAACTGGGGGGTCCCTGAAATTAAAATGCTTGAGTCACTGATTCATGTGAAACATTCTATTAACAATAAGCTAACATAAATGTTAAACATTTGACTGTGACTATTACTGCAATGCAACTATGTGCATAATTATTAAACTTTGCAACCAAAACTCAATTTAGGATTTCATTTTATTTCCGCCAGGGGATTGGGATGTAAAGGGGAGCAGGAGCAGGCCTTCAGAGAGAGCTTTGTCAGTCTGGGTGAACTAAGATCCATAGCCAAAGAAGGTACGTTTTTAAACAAGTATTTTATATTAATTCAGCAAAGCGGCATTGATTGTTCTTTTGAAAGGGGCTGTTAATGTGTGTGCATTTTGCTGTCAATCTGGTGTGTGTGTGTGTGTGTGTGTGTGTGCGTGCGTGCGTGCGTGCGTGCGTGCGCGCGCGCGTGCGCGCGCGTGTGCGTGTACACTATATATGTATGATGTCTGGAAACGACAGTCCATTACCTGAAGCTGACAGTTATAAAATATAACAATTTTAATGTTAGAATGCTACAGAAAGCCTAGCTAACACAAAATATGTACTAATGCCATTGCTTGTTTGCTGATACATGTGCACGTATTGTCTTTCAGGTACACCTGTGTTGGCATTGACAGCATCTGCCGATAAGACTGTCAGCCCAAACAGGAGAAACGTCAGGCTGGGATTGAGTCGGGTTCCTGACAACAACTTGAACTGTTTGGACTGGGAGGTAAAGGAGGTCAGAGATAAGGGCCTATCAATGTCTCCCATTATCATTTATTGCAGAAAACTGAAGTCAGTTGGGAGAGTGTTCCGCTTTCTTAAAGCAGAACTGGGAGAAGATGATGATGGTTGACGGAGACCCAGATCATAAATCTGATAACCATCTGATAGGAATGTTCCTCAGTAATACATTACCTAAGTACAAAGACAGAGTGTTGGCATCCTTTAAAGGGGAGTTTCGGTCAAAAACGACTTTCCTACCTTTAAAATGTTGATTCAGGAAGCTTCTGGGTTGATCCTGGTTAGTTTTGACCCATAGCAGCATTTTGTTCCATTTTGGATTTTCTCCCCTGCACCCCACGGCTCCAAACGGCACCTCTCGGGTCACTCCATAATCCGGTTATTATTCTCGCTCAAAACTCACTTTTCTCGCTCGGTCTCAGTCCCTGATAATGTTGTTAGCATATACGAGCTACAACAGCTCCTGGTCGCCGCCATGTTTGTTTACAAGAAGCTCAACTCTGAACTCTCAGCCCAGGAGAGAACACTGTGAAATCCCGTTTTGTATCGCGTGACTCCCCGACGCGCGACGAACAATACAACACAAAAATGCTCTTAGCCAAAGAAAAAAGATGTAACTATGTCGACAAAGTCTGCAGAGTGATGTATGGTGTAGCCTCTTGTCTACCTCAACAGGCAACAGGCTGTGGGGGGAGGGGGGTGGAGCTGTGAGCAGCAGCAGCAGCTCGTGAACGCGCGTTTCCCAACGGGTATGGGATTTCCCAGTGTTTCTCTTGCAGGGCTGAGAGTTCAGAGTTGAGCTTCTTGTAAACAAACATGGCGGCGACCAGGAGCTGTTGTAGCTCGTATATGCTAACAACATTATCAGGGACTGAGACTGAGCGAGAAAAGTGAGTTTTGAGCGAGAATAATAACCGGATTATGGAGTGACCCGAGAGGTGCCGTTTGGAGCCGTGGGGTGCAGGGGAGAAAATCCAAAATGGAACAAAATGCTGCTATGGGTCAAAACTAACCAGGATCAACCCAGAAGCTTCCTGAATCAACATTTTAAAGGTAGGAAAGTCGTTTTTGACCGAAACTCCCCTTTAATGGAGAGGGGAGCTGCAGAGTTGTAGTTTTGACAACAGCTTTGGGGATGGGTTTGAATTTCCCAAATATTTCTCATGTGGCTATGTATGGTTTGCCACAGGATGTTGAAGACATTGTTCAACAAGCTGGAAGGGCTGGCAGAAATGGGTTGCAGTCACACGCAATTTTGTAATGTAGTTGGTACAACGTAGGTTCGGGAGGAAAGATCACACAGGGAAACAATCTCCTCCCACGAACAATCTCCTAATCACACCCTGTTATCAATCCTCCAGAGCTCAGCTGCTCGCCGATCACAATCCGCCC
Organism: Nannobrachium achirus; assembly: GCF_963921795.1. Taxonomy (NCBI): domain Eukaryota; kingdom Metazoa; phylum Chordata; class Actinopteri; order Myctophiformes; family Myctophidae; genus Nannobrachium; species Nannobrachium achirus. The sequence goes on from NC_137825.1 coordinate 60,331,597, forward strand.
CTATCTCCGCCTACCTAGCCAATCAACGGTTGTATTTATACTCCTTCACAGCTGCCACCATTCATGCTCAGTTCCTTTTGCAGAACGCAAGCATAAGAGAGAACGTTACGTTTCACTCACTTTAAAACTTATTTCAACGCGTCAAAGCGCTATCCAGCCAGTACTAACAGTTCAACTTACCAGTTAGCTGTTACTCATGGAAAGCAAAGCCGACCGCCTCGATCTGATGGCATCCGAGGAAGAGGACCTCTTCTCCATAGCACCGGAGGACGACACTCCGGCACCACATGAAGAGCCGGCTCCTACCAATCAGCCGGACCAGGACCTCTCCTCCTCCCTATCCCGGACCCCCGCCGAGTTTCGCCAGCATCCTCCAACAACTCCAACAACTCCGACTCCCGCAACTCCAACTCCCACAACTCCTTCTCCCGCACCCAGCCGCCGGTCGAGAACATCTCACCGGTCTGCCATTTCTCCCACCCCATACACTCGGCACCGCCGCTCATAGATCTTCTATCTCTGACTGGACCGTAACCGGCCTTCAGAACGCACTCCGTGCGAAAAACTTCCTATTTTCGAGAGCTGCCCGATGTCTCTGGTTCACATTGACACATTTCCTGGGGCAATCTGCCCAGATCATGCATGTCATGCAAGTCTTCTTTTTTTTTTTTTTTTTTACTCTCAAAAAACCATCTGCAATGTAGTGCATTTGAAACTACATTGCAGTGCACATCATGGGGTGATCACTGCTTGCCTCCTGTGAATTGTTTCATTTAAAATGTTGTTTATTTTATTTTTATTTTGTTGCTGAGTGAGGTCAGCAGACAAAGTGACATGAGTGAGATGAAAAAACCTGAGTGAAATGTGCCAATGTCAACCAGAGACATCGGTACTTCCGTGTCTCACACCCCTGTGCCTGCTCCCTCCCCCATGTCTGAATTGTTGTCTGTCTTGTCCTCCTTGTGTTCGCAGGCAGCACTAACTGTAACTTCCCAATCCTCTGCACATCTTCCCTCTCACGCCCCCCCTCCCCCCTCCTGTGTCTAGCTCCCTTTCCCTCCCCCCTCCGCCTTCCCTCGCCCCTCCCCTCCTCTTCTTCTAGCCCACCCTTCCTAAGCCGCCCACGCCCCCTACTCTCCTGCATCAATGTGCCAGCCGCCTCGAAGTTACTGGCCAACATGCTCCACCGGGTCGACATGGAAAACATATTGTGTGGCTGGGACACGGGACCAGGCAAATTACATATATATTTATATTAACACGTATAAAGTGTTTCCTTATACAGGAGTTTTCTTTGTAGGACTTACTAGGGACAAGTCCTAGAAGTAGATAAAGAGAACCCGATTACTGAAACGAATGCCTAAAAAGATCCTTTGCCGTTGGGAGATGGCTGTCAAAGAATAGGAGTCGGAAAGGAACGGAGCACGCTGCCCCATTTGCATTCAGACAGTCCCTCATGCACTCTCTCATGGGCACTCAAAGTGCTTGTCATATTTACACCTGGAGTCTGGCCAGTGGCCACTGATGCAAATTCACACATAGGCACGCGAATTATGTGGAACACACACACACACACACACACACAACAAGGACAAGTACAGAAGTCTACATTAAAAACGGGAACATGACTGCCTTGCTATTTCATTGTACTGTTCAAATAATACAATGATTTAATTTTTATTATGAAGTGTGTGGCGATCCGCCAAAATAATGCACATTATACTCATTGGCAGTTCATGTTCATGGTCAGTACACACCCCGCAGTCTGACTGCCAGTAAGGTGGCTCTGGTTGGCCGTGCATCGGTGGTCCTCCTCCGTTAATCATCGGGAACAACGAGCATATCGGCTGGCGTGAATGATCGCATCAGTGTGGAAAGACGGCAGCGTACCTCCGACGTTGTCTTTCGAAGATCATCTCTCTACTCTACATTCTTTCGAAGATCCTCTGACTCTAACCCTCCGTCTGGTGTAAAGCAAGTGAGCTGTGCTGTGGCCTGTGGGTGAGCTACCGAGAGCTAGCAGCGCTAACGTACACACACAAACACACACCCGGACACCCACGCACATCGCACACACACACACACACACACACACACACACACACACACACACGTGACGTCCTCATTTGGGTTGGGTATCATACAATCCCAAAGTGGAGTGTGGTTGATAACGGTGGTGTTCGGCCCCATGTTGTTATGACTTAGCGTGGGAAAAGTGAACTGAACTGTGTGCATTGACTTGAACTGAATCGAATGTAATACAAACCTCGCAATTGAGTTTCTTGTGTGGAGTGTTTCTTTGAAATTAATTATATGCGTTAATTGTGGGTGTTAAACCAGGTAGGTTGCTGTATTGCTATACCGTGACCTTTGTGGTGGGTTTCCTTTCAAAGTACAATTAAAGGGTGAAACCGCTACAAGTGTCTGGCATTGTTTTGTTTTTTTATTTTTTTAACATTTGTTTATTGGGTTTTTGACAAGCATTATGTGTCAACAAAATATTTTTACAATGCTTCGTAGATCCCCATTATCACAATTAACATCTTACTTTTCTCCCCCCCCCAAAAAATATACGGCTTGCAGGAAAGTTATTTTTTATACACACAGCAGTTTGGTCTCAATCAGTTTTCCAACAAGAGTTATATTGAACTAGAAGCTCGGCCGCCCGAAGGGCGTCTAGTCGGCGACCTGGCCAACTCTGGATCAATGTAAATAGGGAATGAATGCCCCGCCCTTTAATGCAAACCCCATTATAGGCCTGTTGTCATAGCTCCCCCTACCACCTAAACATCACCATTGGATTCTATTGTTTAGTATTACAATGCCATTGGCGACAATATTTGCATATAAATACCCCCCACAGAGGCTGACATTCACACCGGCCACAGAGGCTGACATTGCAGAGTTTTGACAAACAACTTCTCACTTTTTCACTGAAGCTATTCCTCACAAAAAAGTAAAATGCCGGTAATATATTTTTTTGGTGATCATTAGAATTTCTAGAACATGTACATATGTTATTATTGTGAAAACTATCCCCCATATGTAAATTAGAGCATGATTTATGATTTATGAAAACAATATATACATTTTCATTTTTGTAGGACTCCTACAACACCATCTGATATATATATATATATATATATTTTTTTTTTTAAGTATTTCTATTTTTGGGTCTTACATCTAGAACAGTGTTTCTCAAATGGGGGTACGACGTGTACCCATCTTTGGCTGAAGGGACGAAATAAGGACACCATGTTGAAAGTGGTTAAATAATTCTGCTTTATCTCCATACAGTTAAAATATCTGTCTGTGCTGCTGTGTGCCCAGAACCACTGACTCATGTCATGAACTCCTTTTGATGTTCCTTCATGTATAAATGTGTTTCCAAAATGTGAGGTCCACACATTAACCACTAGTACAACAGACCGCAGTTGCAACTGTATTTGGACTACTTTCTTCTGTCTAAATCTCTATGTTGTGGTGCATTGTGAGCTTGTAGATCTGCAATTTTCCCCACCCAGAACAGGAATGCTGGGGTTCCAGTGGTCAATTTAGAATTCTATAGACAGCGGAATAAAGCAATTTGATATACTTTTTTAAAGGATAGTATCTTGTAAACCGTAACCCTGCATTTTGAGAATTTACTCTTAAAATGATCTTTCAGCTGTAGACAGATAAAATAAATGTAGACTGTAGTTGTGGTGTTCTGTTTTGTTGTGATCTGTTGTGAGAACACAACAGTGGTTCTCAAAGTGGATTCCAGGGACTCTGTAGGTTCCTTTAGGGGGGTCTGTAGCAACTCATAATGTAATAACGGCTCATAATGTAATAAGGGCTCATAATGTAATAAGAAAAATGTAATAAAAACTCATAATGTAATAATCAGCTCATAATGTAATAAAAAAAACAAGCGCATAACGTAATAATGGATTTTTCAATAATGTAATAATGTAATAATGTGTTACATTAAGAACCTCCACATAGGAGGCTCATAATGTAATAAAACTTCATAATGTAATAATGTATTACATTATGAGCTGATTATTACATTATGAGCTTTTATTACATTTTAATTATTACATTATGCGCTTGTTTTTTATTACATTATGAGCTGATTATTACATTATGAGTTTTTATTACATGTTTTTATTACATCATAAGCCATTATTAATTTATGAGTTGCTACACACCCTGCCAACTTTGTTGATGAAGAATGGAGCAACTATCTGCTAAACATGCAGCAAATGAATACATATGGGGATCATTTAGCTGTACAAAGAGCATCCACAATGTTCAACATACAGTTTGTTATTGTATCGACACTGGGTGTTGATACAACATCGATAATATCCCCATGTGGTCAGTATGACAGTCTGCCATTGCTAGTTCTGGGCCACTTTGCCGAAGGTCATGGGGACCATTATGTAAGCCTTGGTGGACCAGTCACACACTTGATTCAAAGAGTCCAGGAAGCAGAGAAGAGCGCACCACTTCGATCTGTCCCTCACTCTGGCCCTAAGTCTAGCCATCACTCTGGCCCTGACTTGGTCCCTCACTCTGGTCTGGCCCTAAATCTGGCCCTCACTCTCGCCGTACTCTGGCCCTGACCCGGTACTTCACTCTGGCCCTAGGTCTGGACAGATCGAAGTGGTGCGCTCTTTGAATCAAGTGTGTGACTGGTCCATCAAGGCTTACATAATGGTCCCCATGACCTTCAGGGGTTGACACTAAGGTCTAAGAGGCACTTGCCCGTCGGGCAAGTACAGGTCATGTTCTACTTGCCCAAAGTTCATGTACACTTGCCCAAAAAGTAAATCGTCCATTATAAAATGATAGGTAAGATTTTAATTACCACTCAATTTAACTCAATAACAATTTTGAATCATACTTCAATACCTCCAAATCCAAATACCTAGGTAGTTATGATTGCTATGGTTTCACACTTCGTCATTTTATATATATTTTTTATAGCCACGTTCAGGTGTTTAGAAAGATATCTTGTGTTGTGTTTATAGACGGTCGTGTCCCCTCTCAAATGAGCAATTGCCCGGTCGGGCAACCTGAAAGCAAACTTCACCTGCCCCAAAGTTTTATTTACCTGCTGGGGGCAGGTGGGCAAGCCTTAGTGTCAATGCCTTTTCGGCAAAGTGGCCCAGGACTAGCAATGGCAGACTGTCGTCATACTGACCACATGGGGATATTATCGATGTTGCATCAACACCCAGTGTCGATACAATCACGAACTGTATGTTGAACGTTGTGGATGCTCTTTGTACAGCTAAATGATCCCCAAATGTATTCATTTGCTGCATGTTTAGCAGATACCGATAGTTGCTCCATTCTTCATCAACAAAGTTGGCAGGGTGTGTAGCAACTCATAATGTAATAAGGGCTTATAATGTAATAAAAACATGTAATAAAAACTCATAATGTAATAATCAGCTCATAATGTAATAAAAAACAAGCGCATAATGTAATAATTAAAATGTAATAAAAGCTCATAATGTAATAATCAGCTCATAATGTAATAAAAATACATTATTACATTATGAAGTTTTATTACATTATGAGCCTCCTATGTGGAGGTTCTTAATGTAACACATTATTACATTATTACATTATTGAAAAATCCATTATTACGTTATGCGCTAGTTTTTTTATTACATTACGAGCCCTTATTACATTATGAGCCGTTATTACATTATGAGTTGCTACAGGGTCTAAATTGACCCATACAAGTCTGTAACTTTGACAGTGTACAAAAATGGAAATTGAATTGAGTGTCCAAATTGTAGACTGGGGGAGACCTTGAAAGTTTGAGAAACACTGTAACACACCATAGCACCGCCCTGTACTCACCATGTACTTTCCAGCCATTCTGACCATTCTGTACCTTTTTTTTTCTCTTATCCTTTCTGCAACAGTGCTCTACTACGTGGACTCAAAGGGGAACCGGATGGATGGCGATGTGTTCGCGGCGGGCTCGGGCGCAGAGTTCGCCCTTGGCGTGCTGGACACCGCTAAACAAACGGCACCTCTTCCAAACACATGTAGGACAAGGTTGTCGAGATGTCCCTCCATGCCATGGCCAGGGCCACGTACCGCGACTCCTTCAGTGGCGGCATCGTCAAAGTGTACGGCATCGACAGCAGGGGCTGGAGAAAGATCCACGAGACGGATGATATTGATTTGGCCGTCAAATACAGTAGTATAGTAGAAAGGTCTGTTTCACATGGCTGTTAAACCTGTTATTATATGGCTATAATCATGGTGTTTTGGTCCGGTTGATATTTAGTTTCTCAGAGCTTTACTACTTATATTGTACTGCTGTTTTTAGGACTCCCTCCAAAGAAAATCATAAACTGAAAGTTTATGATTTTCACATAAGTTAGATGGAGGGATCTTGTACTAATGTGACCCATATGACCATTTATTTGCAGGAAGAGAAGAAGGGTGGAAGGCTTTGTGCAGCACATGGCCAATATGCCGTCTATTGCTGGTATTGAAGAGGTATCTAATTTGTTTTTTACATTAATTTAGTTGTGTGTGTGATTCTATTTTGGGGAATATGATATTTATTGGAAACATTCAGGCCTCATGCTTTCAGTATTGCTAATGCCATTTGGCTTTATAGTTACAAAGCTGTTGATGTCCTACAATAGAAAATATAAATCTTATTTCAGCTGCCGCCTGTGATCCTGGAGGACATACTCCTCGAGGTGGTCCTCGAGGAGGGAGACTCTGCCATCATGAAGTTGGCCTTGGTGTGCTCCACCTTTAGAGCGGTGGTGGGGACCCATTATTTCCGCCGAAAGGTGCACTTCATGTGGCTTGACAGTAAGATTTATTTTTTAAAGTAGTTATGGATGTTTATGGAGACATATAACATATTTATGAATGTCATGGTTCTATACTGCATATTTCCATGTAAAATAAATGAGGAATCAACTTATTCTCAAACTGTTCTTCTACAGGTGTGACATATTGGACTCACTTCTCTGCACAATACAGAGACATCTTCTATAGAATGTACACCCTGGATGTGTGCATTTCTTGTAGGAACACCTACAAAAACTGCATTCCAGGTATGCAAATTGCTCTTGGAAATGTGATGACTATTCTTTCAGTTATTGCTACCCAGAGATGGCAGTGAAAGCAGTTTGCTATGAAGGAAATCCATAGACATTGCAAAGATGTGTTTTCCTGGGGGTGTATTTTTTAGCTCAACGCCGTCGTAAAAGGTGAACCAGCTCTCTTGAGTGATATAGAACACGCTGATCATTGACCATGTTGGTGGCGAGGCTGACATGCCTGAGGAGTCTCCCCGGGGTGGCTGGGCTGCGTCCCATGCTGACACACGGTGGCACCCTGTCCCCTGCCCTGAGAAGTTCCACCCTGAAGGCTTGTCCAGCCCTGCTAAAGCCTCATCAGGGCCAGATTTGGCTTCCGTCGGGGGAGGACCACCAAAGACCAGCTGAAAGAAGCAGCGTTTGAGCCAGCCACAGATACTGCCATTAAAATTGACAGCATGGGCAGAATGATCCTGGCTGGTGGTGCAGCCGTAGGCCTTGGTGCTCTGTGTTACTATGGACTGTCGTAGTCGTAGGCATGTCGAATGAGATCGGTGCCATTGAGAAAGCAATGATCTGGCCCCAGTACGTCAAGGACAGAATCCATTCCACCTACATGTATTTTGCCGGCAGCATTGGAATGATGTCAGCTGTTGCAGTGAGCAGGACCCCAGCACTCATGGGTCTGATGATGAGGGGCTCTTGGCTGGCAATTGGAGCTACGTTTGCCGCCATGATTGGAGCTGGCATGTTGGTCAGGTCCATTTCATATGAGCAGAGTCCGATGCCTAAACATCTTGCCTGGATGTTGCATGCAGGTGTAATGGGTGCCGTCATCGCCCCCCTCACTCTTCTGGGAGGACCCCTGATGCTGAGGGCCGCTTGGTACACAGCGGGCATCGTGGGTGGCCTTTCTACAGTGGCCATGTGTGCCCCTAGTGAGAAGTTCCTCTACATGGGTGGGCCACTGGCTGTTGGTTTCGGAGTGGTCTTCGCCTCCTCCATTGGTTCGATGTTCCTGCCCCCCCGGCGTTTGGAGCTGGCCTCTACTCCATTGCCATCTACGGTGGTCTGCTGCTGTTCAGCGCTTTCCTCCTGTACGACACACAGAAGATCATCAAGAGAGCAGAGACCTACCCCCTCTATGGTGTCCAGAAATATGACCCCATCAATGCGTGCA